>NW_024412376.1:95774559-95846494 GCF_014898765.1 Herpailurus yagouaroundi | reverse complement strand
AGCAGTGACAGCAGCAACAGCAAATCAGATAGTGATAGCAGTGACAGCAGCAACAGCGACAGCAGTGACAGCAGTGATAGTAGTGACAGTGACAACAGTGATAGCAGCGATAGCAGCGACAGCAGTGACAGTGATAGCAGCGACAGCAGTGATAGTGACAGTGACAACAGTGATAGCAGTGACAGCAGTAGCAGTGACAGCAGTAGCAGCAACAGCAGTGACAGTGACAGCAGCGACAGCAGCGACAGCAGTGACAGCAACAGCAGTGATAGCAGTGACAGCAGTGATAGCAGTGACAGTGACAGCAGTGACAGTGCATCTGATGGTAGTGATGAGAATCACAGCAAGAGCAAGGCTGGTAATGGCAACAATGGAGGTGACAGTGATAGTGACAGTGAAGGCAGTGACAGTAATCACTCAACCAGTGATGATTAGAACAAAATAAAAACCCACAAGATTTTTTTTTGAAAAGTCTAGTGAGTAATTTACAGGAAATGAAGATTTCTAAGGAAGGAAAGAAAGGGGAGACATAAACAAAAGATGTAAACATTCACAGAAACAGTGAGAGAAATAGTCAAATTGTCAGATTTGGAACCAAGTTCCCACACCCTCAGGAGAGAATCTGAATGCATGATCTTTGGTACGTGCATGTTAAAACACATTCTGAAAAGATTCTGTTAAAAGTACATATCTAAACATAAAAGAACAATTAAAATATTCTTTAATACTTTACATAGAAACCTCAAGTAATCACGTACTACATGATAACTTTAATTTAAATGCCAAGTGCTTCAGGGAATGTAGCAAGTAAACACATCTTAAAAACAACCTGTGGCATTGCTTTAATCTTTCAGGAATTATACATTCTGGATAGATGGTCTGCTTACTGCTGAGTAAAAGATGCTGTTACCATGATATTCAGCTTGGCTACGCATTCATTTGCTTGTTCTAAGGAAGAAATAAACTTGTAACATGAATAAGAAATGCAGCAACAACTGAACCTATCTGGACCATGGGAATAATCTATCTCATTATTGAATGGAATAATTACAAATTAGAAAAAATTTAAAGAGTGCTAGTCAGAAAATAATTCAGAGGCTGGTTTACATAACAAAATCTGATGTACAGTATTTCATTCCTGCAAAGCACTGGAAATTTAGCATAATGTTCCTTAAACTATTGACAAAATTGATGCAGTACTTAGAACAGTGTCTTGCCTCCAGTAGCACTCTCCAACTATTAATAAATAAATGATACATGAATGAAGGACTCTTAAGAGCGGGTTCACTTTTTGAACTCTATGTTCAGAGCTCTGTTAAGTGGAATTAGCATTTTTCTACTTCAGTCTCACCAAGTCAAACTTGGTTCACATTTCCCTTTTAAACCCCTACATGTCCAAACTCTCAGATCAGACCCTGAGACTCCCTTCTCACTGTTAATCTCTTTAATAAAGCCAACAGTTGCTGGTAGGTAATGCTTTGGAAATTACTCTTCTTTGAGAGTCATATATGCAACTATAATCTGAGCATGGATTGTTCTACTTTTGTATGAATGAGGGTAATTCTTAGTTTTGAGGTAAAGCCCAAACCCTGCAACATGAGGATCTCAAAGATGTATGCAACTAAAAGTGTGCTATTTAAGAGGATGGAGACAGAATTTATCACCCAAGCTAGGAAATGTTTGAAAGTGAAGGGGGTGCTATCAATAGTCACTTGGCAACAGGAGGTGTAAATTGAGATTGTTCAGGAATACTGGGAGATGCAATAAACATAGCCATAGACCTTTAAGGTATTCTTCAAGATTTAGTACCGATGATTTGTAACTTCCCTCTTTTTCCATTTAGGCAATTATTTTTAGATTTGTTTAATCAAAGGTAAAAATCTAGTAGCGAAGTTCTGAATGAAACTTCTTTGATGCTAATTTTCAACCAGTCATTTGACAATTTATTTCCTAATATTACGCATATTTTATAGAGTTTCAGTAGGTTTTGTTTCTACCTTCTTTCTTCTTTAATGTAAGAGTTTCTTAGGTGAGATCAGCATTACAAGGAATACTGCTGAAGGATTTAAAAATACTACTATTCATACTCATAGTACTGTAACATTTCAAGTCCCTACTATATTATAATCATGTAAATGACTCCAAACTTCGTTCCTTAAAACATGTTCTAGATTTTTAATTCCTTTAGGCTTCAGCTTTTTGTCTTTTTTTAATTTGTAAAGTGTGGCTTCTAGTACCTGTCTCACCTATTTTTAAAGGTTGTTATGAGCATTAAGCCAGGCAATTGATGTGAAACTCTTTGTAAATTATACAAGATATGTAAATTAAAGAGAATTAATTTTGGTGTTACAATAAACCTCTATTTATGTGACTATTCACAAGGAAAACTCCCTTAATCTTAATGGGTTTACAAGTCCTTACTCCTTACATCACATTTTGAAGATTTAGCTATTTTTAATTGAAAAAATAACAAGTATATGCACAAAATAAAAATTTCAAACACTATGAAAAGGTATAAATATATTAATTCTTTCTCATCCCAGATTCCTAGTCCTCTACTTCTCTTCCTTGAGGCAAGTCCCATTACTAATAACTTGTGAAACTTTCCAGAAATATTCTATGTACATATAAACACCCATGTTCCCTCCCCCCCACCTTTTTTTTTTGAGAGAGAGAGAGAGAGAGAGAGAGAGCGAGCGAGCATGTGAGTGGGGAAGATGGGCAGAGGGAGATAGAGAATCTTAAGCAGGCTCAACACTCAGTCTGATACTGAGCTCCATCCCATGACCCTGGGATCAGGACCTGAGTTGAAATCAAGAGTTAGCTGCTCATTCGATTGAGCCACCCAGGTGCGCCATGTATGTTTCCCTTTTAAAAACACATAGAAGTGGGGTGCCTGGGTGGCTCAGTCGGTTAAGCGGCCGACTTCGGCTCAGGTCACGATCTCACAGTCCGTGAGTTCGAGCCCCGCGTCAGGCTCTGGGCTGATGGCTCAGAGCCTGGAGCCTGCTTCCGATTCTGTGTCTCCCTCTCTCTCTGCCCTTCCCCCATTCATGCTCTGTCTCTGTCTGTCTCAAAAATAAAACGTTAGGGGCGCCTGGGTGGCGCAGTCGGTTAAGCGTCCGACTTCAGCCAGGTCACGATCTCGCGGTTCGTGAGTTCGAGCCCCGCGTCAGGCTCTGGGCTGATGGCGCGGAGCCTGGAGCCTGTTTCCGATTCTGTGTCTCCCTCTCTCTCTGCCCCTCCCCCGTTCATGCTCTGTCTCTCTCTGTCCCAAAAAAAATAAACGTTGAAAAAAAAAATTAAAAAAAATAAATAAAACGTTAAAAAAAATTAAAAAAAAAATAACACATGGAAGTCTATTATACACAGTGTGCTTGTATTACTCTTTTTAACCTAAGAGTATGCCTTGAATATTGGCTCATAGCACAGAGACTGACAACTTTTTTTCCCCATAGTTGTGTTGTATTTCATTTTTTGAACTGCCATAGATATTTAATCTGTCTCTTTTTTTGAATCACGTCCTAAGCATTTCTGGTACGAGAGTCCCTGCAGGTAAATAGCCTAGGTTAATAGCTCAAGCTGGATAAATTCCCAACCAGTTCTTATAAAGACTTCACCTTGAGAAGTATATGGGGGATAAAGGAGATGCTCAGAATCTAGGGCTGATGTCAAAAATAGTGAAGGAAGACTATGATCCTGATTTTCTTATATAATATCTACATTGACCTCTGGAACTTTGAGGCAAAAATAAAGGTGACCCTCTAAAAGGATGTCTCAAGAGTAGATCTTTCGAATATAAGAAGTCTGATATTAGAAAACAGTATCTGTTTTGTGTTATTTTCTGGAATAAGATTAGTAAGCTATCTGCTAATATTGCCCATGGGAGCAGTATTTTTTAAATTACTTTTCACTTAGTAGGTCATGAAATCAATTTAGTGACTCATGCCTTACATTTTGTAAAATGAAAGAATAAAAAGGAAAAATTTAAGAGCATTATAGGTAGTGTTTTATGAAACCTAACAATATTTGCCTCTACATGCATACACACACAATATGTCTAAGTATGCATATACTAAGACATGATTTAAAATATCATTCTGACTCGCTGTAGTAAAAAAAAAAAGATTTGAGAGCCATTGGTTTAGAGAAGCATTATAAAACATTATTGCTGCTAGAAGTCATTTCATATTCACTTTTCACATTCACTTTTCTCTTTACAAACCTGTAAGTTTCTTCCCCACTTTTTAAGCAGTGGTCTAATAAGAAAGAAAGAAATAGTGGTATATGTATAGGGGGGTGGGAAGAATGGTGGTAGGGGGATAGGTTTTTGGATTTATTTGTGCTACAGTAAAAGACCTGAGGTAACACTGTCATCTTTTCAACAAGAGGCTATCATGGAAGTGATGGGGACTTTGCTGAGGATTCAAGATTTCTTTTTGGTGGCATGGGTTACTTTGTATCTGACTGAAGATGAACGACCTTAAAATTGGCTCTCAGCAATCATTTTATCCTCTCCACTTAACCTAGGAATTCCTTCCACACCTGCTCACACCACAAATCAGGGAATGCAATAAGGGTTTTGTTTGTTTATAAAATATAACCTTAAAAAAGATTATAAAAAGATAACATTTAGAGAGTCATACCTACCCATATAAATACATTTTAAATTATTAACTGAAAAGGGATTTCCCAGAAGTCAAAATTGCTTTATGGTTTGTAATGGAAGTTCTGAAAAACTTTGGACCAAAATAGCTAGGAACAATTTTCCTCTCCCTAAAAGGAGCAGGAACAGAATAGAATAGTTCAGTCATAGATGAAAATATCATTGTGTTCTCACAGTGGTCCATTCACTGCTACTTGCAAGCAAATCCTCTAGAGGACGAAACAAGTCAACAACAAGATGTTCCCAACCTCCTCCCTCTGCACAGGGACCTTGGGTTCATATGCTAAAAAATAGAAGTCAATTCCTACAGGGCTCTCATATAGCTCAGAAAAACAGTCTAAAGTGTAAAGATCACAATATGTTGGACTCTGTGTGTTTTCTAGTAGTTAGCACAGTCCCAGCTCTGCTGAAACACTGTATTTACAGAGAGCTTTCTCAGAAGGTGCTTCTCTTACTCCCAAGTCCATTATTTTGGGCTTTGCCACTGGCTATATGCCTTCTTCTTTTACCCTTTCCTTCTTTTCCTCCCTAGTAGTTTTCTCTTCAAAGAGATGAAGAAATTGTGGCAAGGAAATGCTTTGTCATTTGCAGAATTTAGTTCCTGGGTGTCTCCCTGTGTGAGGCCCCAGGCAAACCCCACAGTCAGGGACTGCCAGGCTTGAGCTTATATCATGGCCCTTTCCCCCTGCTCCCACCTTTCAGTTGCAACTAGCTGGGACCCAGCTCCGATTCCCTGGTACTTTCCTCACTTGAATCCACTGAATCTTTCCTTGCTATCCCAACTTCATCTCTCTATCTTCAGACCAATCTGAACTGAAGGCAGAAAATACTTAGGCTGTAACAGACCAACACTTGGCACCAAAGCACATTTACTTCTTGTCAATATTATCCGAATATCCCAATTCCAGTAAGCAGACTCTTTTGTCGTCCCCAAATGGCAATCCCCTTTAATCCTTCTAACTGGGCTTCTGCATAGCTTTCTCCTCACATTCTAGTATACTGACCAGAACTGTCCTAGCCCAATCAGCCTAAGATCACCAGCAAACCTGTTGTCTGACACAATGAGGCTTACTGACCCCATGTGAGGAAGGACGCTGTATGTAAGAGCAACCTCCAGTATCTTGGCAAACAAAGAAAAAGAACGAACTGTTACAGGATCTTGGGAAAGGGTGAAATTTAGGTGATATTTAAATGAAACAGTGTTTAAGAGGCTCAAAGCAAAGCAGGATTGTGGCTAAAGGATTCATCATCAGGTCGGGAGTGTGAAGTAGACCCAGGCTCTGGTGTCCTTGGAAAGTGCAGGTAAGATGGATGTGGACTGCTGCATTCAGAAACCTCTTATCTGAACCTCCGCATCTAGGCTGTAAATTGAGAATGATTCTCTGTGTCCAAGGGCCTCAGACCCCTCAGACAAGAGTGTTTTTTTTTTAAATTTTATTGATATAATTTTAAACACCAGAGTCTCTAATAATCTATAATTTTAGGGAACAAAGTTTCTCAGAGATTAATAAAGCAGAAGTAACTCACAGTAGAGGGTTGTTATGTCATTTTACAGTGTCCTTGAGAGTGAGATTTTTTTTTTTCTGTTAAGTTTTCAGCTGGCTTTATCTGTGTCTACTCTTTCCAGCCCAAGCTAATGTTTACCTTCTTAGAAGGTATATTTCTGCTAAAACCAAGACTCTGCTTATCTTGCAGCCTTTTCCCTACTCTCAATGGCTGACTGCTCTTTAAATATTCCCATTCTACATCACCACCTTTGAATAAAAAAAATTTTTTTTAATGTTTTATTTATTTTTGAGAGAGACAGAGACAGAGTACAAGTGGGGGAGTGGCAGAGAGAGAGGGAGACATAGAACTCAAAGTAGGCTCCAGGCTCTGAGCTGTCAGCATGGAGACCAACGTGGGGCTTGAACTCATGAACCCTGAGATCATGACCTGAGCCAAAGTCAGACACTTAACTGACTTGGAGCCACCCAGGCACCCCTAAATCACCACCTTTGGACTTTACATCACTCCTATGATTTCTGCTTCTTTTTTGCTGATTACTCTTTGTACCCTGAACACACACTGTTATTTCCTCTTAGTCCCAGTGTTTTGCACACAAATTGCCCCGTTTAAACCCTGCAACATGGCACTTCTCCACTGCCATTTCTCACTGCCTCATGGAGACAGGGAGATCTACGCTCTGTCTCCTCCATTTACCTATTAGAGGCCTTCAATTGTTTGAGTTCTGGTAGTTAACAGTTCTCATCTCTAACTGAACTTGAGGCCTCTTCTGGAGGTCAAATCGTTGTGCGTTAACTTTGTAGATGTTTTCTTCTCAGAAATCTAACTCTAGGTTTCTGAGGTTTGAGTCTTCATTTTTTACGTATGTCTCCTCGCCTTTTTTGGTTTGTCTGAAGAACAGTTAAAAGACTGATGTTTATAACTGGTTCTGGCTTTTATCTTTTGGTACTCAAATTGTCATCAGTCATTATCTGCCAGTTGTTAGGATTGAATTTCATTTTCAAGAAAGTAGTTAAAGAAATGCAGCCATTTTGTTCAGCCAGAGAATCTTATCATAGTCCTCTTTTCCATTCTGACTAGACCCAGGATAAACAAGATAGGAAAACTCCTACAAAAACAATCAGAAAAAAAATCCACATTATGCTTCATGGCTCTACGCTTCAGAAGAAGACTGCCACCTTGAAACAAAATGGCTGTTGATAAGTAAATTTACTCTCAACTTATCAGATAGGTAAGGAATAGTTCAGTAATATTACTGTTGTGAATACATAAATTTAGATAAATGTCTTCTTCCTTACCTCTTTTACTTATCTTCAGAGGAGTGTTTGATGGAGAAATGTCCCAATCCAGGATGTCTATAGCTAGAGCTTTGGCAACACCATTGACAACTTTAACTTTTTAGAACTTTGAAATAGTCTTATCCACTTGTAGGTGTTTACAGTATCCACATCAATGCTAATCAAAACCTGGCCAGTGGAGTAGTTACAACGTGTAAACTGTTTTGTTAGACTTTAGAAGGACAGGAATTGAGAATAAGCAATTTATAGCAACGTGACATTGCCATGAAATCCAAGTGTGATCATTTTTCTAGTAATTCATTTTCACTGTATTTATATAAGCATAAATCCAGGAAATATTTGGGAATGGATATTAAGGATGTGGGATAATAGCAGAAGGAACATAAAGTTGAATCAGGCCAAAGTTATTGATATAGGCTAAGCAGAGATTCTACATTTAATATTGCAGTTCAATGAGTTAGAAAGTGCTCTAAGAGTCTGACTTGTTGGTTGATTGAAACATGGACCAAAAGGTGGCAAACCGTGAGTGAACTGGAAATGCCTGATCTCTCTTGATTTGATGTAGAGGAAGGGATTTCAGGGAGATTGAAATTTTAGAGTGGATTTGTCATTTAAGATCTACTTGCCTATACTTGGAGAATCTAGAAGACATAACTCTCATCAATACTTTGAGAAATACATTTTTTAGGGAAGCCCCAGCATCACTGAAAAGCTCCACGATTGCTCTTATCTATAAGCCAGATCTTACAGTGGGAATCTCAGCTATTCAATTTGAAGCCTAAATGCAATAAAGGTAACTGGATCCCTAAGGTGGCAGGGGCCAAATGGTGGCACTCAACTGCCAAAGGTAAGGTGGGTATGGTTACTGTATTGGGCAGCAAAGTCAAAATAGCAACTGAAATTGTCTGACTTGTATAGATGTATGGTATTGGCTAGTTAATCACGGTGCTCCTAGAAGTGAAACTGATGGTGAGCCTAATAAATTCTTTGTCTGTATAAGCAGAAAAATTCTATGTCAAAAGTCTAATTCAAATAATAAAAACAAAGATTTACAGTCCCTCAATCAATTTCCAGACTTGAAACTGTTTATAGATCTAGAACTCCTTGAGGAAGGACCTTAAATACACTACCAGAAACTTATACTGTTGATCTTTCTTCTAACCTTCCCCAAAGGGGCCTATGGCCTTTTACCAGGCCTGTACATCACTGGGGAAAATAAAGCAATGAGATATTGTGGGGACTACAGGACACTGGCTCTAAACTGACAGTAATTCTAGGAGACTCAAAATGCCACTGTGGCCCATCAGTCAGAGAAGGGGCTAATGGAGGTCAGGTGAACAATTAGCTCCGGTCCATCTCATAGTGGGTCCACTAGGTCCTCAAACTCATTCTCTGATTATATCCCCAGTTGCAAAATGAGTAACTGGAGTAAACATACTAACAGATGGCAGAATCCCCACACTGGTTTCCTAACCTGTAGAGTGAGGGCTTTTATAGTGAGAAAGTCCAGTGGAAGCATTAGAACTGACTCTACTTAGGAAAATAGTAAATCAAAAGTGATACTGAATCCCTGAAAGATTACAGAGGTTAGTGTCACCATCACAGACTTGAAAGATGCAAGGGTGGTGATTCCCACCACATCCCTATGCAACTATGAAGTTGGTGGTGACTCCAACTTCAGCTGCTATACCAGATGTGGTTTTATACCAGATGCGGTTTCATTGCTTGCGCAGATTAACACATCTGCTGGTACTTGGTATGCAGCACCAATCTGGCAAATGCCTTTATCTACATCTCTATCCATAAAAACCACCAGAAGCAGTTTACTTTCAGCTTGCAAAGCAGTAATACACCTTCACTTTTTATCTTCACTATACCTATCAACTTTCCAGCCCTATGTCATAATTTACTTTGTAGGAATTTTTATTGCTTATGCCTTCTAGAAGACTTCACATTGGTCTATTACGCTGATGCAACTCATGAGATTCTGCTGACTGGACCGAGTAAGTAGAAACGACTCTAGATTTACTGGTAATATATTTGCAGGTTAGAAAGTGAGACATAAATCTTACTAAAATTCAGGGGCCTTTTACTTCTGTGGACTTTCTGGGGGTTCAGTGGTATGAGGCATGTTGAGATATCCCTTCTAAGATGAAAGGTAAACTGTTGAATCTGGCCCTTCCTACAACTAAGAAAGAGGCACAAGGTGCAATGGGCCTTTTTGGATTTTGGAGACAATGTATTTATTTTTTGGGAGTGTTACTCTTGTCCATTTATTGAGTGACCCAAACGCTGCTTGTTTGACTGTGGTCCAAGAGAAGAGAAGGCTCTGCAACAGGTCCAGGTGCTGTGCAAGATGCTCTGCCACTTGGTCCAAATGATCCAGCAGATCCAAAGGTACGTGAAGTTTCAATGGCAGATAGGGATGATGTTTGGAGCCTTTGGGAGGCCCCTACAGGTGAGTTGCATCATAGACCTTTAGGATTTTGAAGCAAAGTCCTGACATCATCTGCAGGTAAGTACTCTCCTGCTGAGAAACAGCTCCTGGCCTGCTACTGAGCCTTTGTAGAGATTGAACACTTGACCATGCGTTACCATGTTACCACATGACATTAGCTTCCTATCATGAACTAGGTGTTACCTGACTCATGAAGCTATAAAGTTAGGCATGCACGGTGATACTTCATCATCAAATGAAAGTGGTATATATGTGACTGGCTTGATAGAGTGGTAAAATGGTCTTTTGAAGACTTAGTACAATGCCAGCCAGGTGGCAATAAGTTGCACTGGGGCAAAGTTCCACAGAAAGCTGCATGTGCTCTGAATCAGTATCCAATATATGGTGCTGTTTCTACTGTAGGATTCATGAGTCTAGGAATCATGGAAGTAGAAATTGGAGTGGCACCATTCACTATTGTCTCTAGTGATCCACTGGCAAAATTTTTGCTTCCTGTAACTGTGACTTTATGCTTTGCTGATCTGGAGGTCTTAGTTCTAGAGGGAGGAATGTTTCCACCAAAGAGACACAACAATTATTCCATTGGACTGGAAGTTAATATTTCTGCCTGGCCTCTTAGAGCTTCTCATGCCTCTGAAACAGCAGGTAACAAGAGAGTTATGGTATTGGCTGGGTGACTGATTATGATACCAAGGTGAAATTGAACTACTACCCCATAATGGAGGTAAGGGAGACTATGTCTGGAATACAGGAGATCTGTTAGGGTGTCTCTTAGTATTACCATGCCCTGTGATTAAGGTCAATGGAGAACTAGAACTACCCAATCGAGACAAACTATAAAAGACAAGTATCAGATCTTTCTTTCTCTGACATATCTCGCTTAGCATAATGTGCTCAAAGTCTATCTATGTTCTCAAAAACGGGAGGACAAGCCAGTCACATTCCTTTTTCATGGCTGAATAATATTTCATTGTGTATATGGAATCTTTTCCACATCTTTTTTATCCATTCATTCACGATGGGCATTTGGGTTGTTTCCATATCTTAGCTATTATGAATAATGCTGTGATAAACATGGAAGTGCATATATCTTTTCAAAATCCTGTTTTGAATTCCTCTGGGTATATACCCAGAAGAGGAATTGCTGGATAGTACGGTAGGTCTGTTTTTAATTTTTTGAGAAATCTCCATATTATTTTCCATAGTGGTTGGGCCAACTTACATTCCCATTAACAATGTATAGGGGTTAACTTTTCACCACATTCTTGCCAGCACCTGTTATCTCTTGTCTTATTAGATGGTGTCAGTGAAGGTTTTCACACATTTCTATCATGACTGCTACTGGTCTGTCATTGACAATAAGATGCATCTTAAAAGGCTTATTTTCAGATTCAGCTACTCTTTTCCAGGAAAACCTTTTTCCTTTTGCAAACTAAGAGTTGACTCTTTTGCAGTTTTTTCATTGGTTGGCTCGTGGAGAGTTGTAAAAAGGAAGTCCCAAGTAGGACAACTTGGAGAACTGATGCTATGGTCTATTCTAAGCATCATTTAAGATTGGCAAAGAAAAATGAGGGACATGATGTACTCAGTGCTATCCGTTTTTATTCTACTAGCAATTTTCTCCAAGATCAGAACATTCTGAGGTCTCCAGATTGGAAAAGAATCAATTTCTGCAGCAGACTAAAATCAACCTTTTTCAAATAACTAAGTTGTGGTATTGTTAAATTCCCAAAGTCTCCAAATAGCAAGATGCAATTTTCAACTGTTCTCACAAATAGGAAAATTAAATTTTTTTTATCCACTCCCAAACCTCAATACAAAGAATTAATTTAACTACCATTATGGAGAAGAGAAGTATTTTTAAAAACTCAAAAAATTCTGGTGTAAAAATATTACAAGCACTTGTTTACTTAAGATTAGAATGGCGAAACTGCATCAGGAACTCAGAGGAGCTGACCTTAACGATCACATTCAATATTAATTTTCTAAAAAAAGAATATTTATCTAAAAGACTATATACACACACACACACACACACTTACATATATATACATATGTATATATATACGCACTTACCTAAAGACATAAAACAAATGTACAACTTTAACAAAATTTACAAAGCAAATGTGTATGTAGCTACCAAGTTACAAAACAATACTGCTTAGCTCCTCAGGAGCTTCTCCCACACCTCTTCCCCACCTCTATCCCCTCCCTGCTCCCAAAGGCAGCTCTCATCCTAATTATGTAATCACTTCCCTGCTTTTATGCATTCTAAAATACTATCATTATAGTTTTGCCTACTTTCAAACATTATATAAATGATATCGTACAATATGGCTTCTTCCGTTTTTGTATTCTTTAACTCAACATTGTTTTTCATTATACATATTGGTATATATCTTGTTTTTGTTTTTTTATCCCCCCCCACCCCAAACCCCTCCAGCAACCCTCAGTTTGTTCTCTGTATTTAAGAGTTTCTTATGGTTTGTCCCTCTCCCTGTTTTTATATTATTTTTCTTTCCCTTTCCTTATGTTCATATGTGTTGTATCTTAAATTCCACATATGAGTGAAATCATATATTTGTCTTTTTCTGACTAATTTTGCTTAGCATAATACACTTTAGTTCCATCCATGTTGTTGCAAATGCTAAGATTTCATTCTTTTTGATCTCTGAATAATATTCCACTGTATGTATATACCACATCTTCTTTATCCATTCATCAGTCAATGGACATTTGGGCTCTTTCCATACTTTGGCTATTGTTGATAGCACAGCTATAAATATTGGAGTGCATGTGCCCCTTTGAAACAGCACTCCTGTATCCTTTGGATAAATACCTAGTAGTGCAATTGCTGGGTCGTAGGGTAGTTCTATGTTTAATTTTTTGAGGAACATCCATACTGTTTTCCAGAGTGGCTGCACCAGTTTGCATTCCCATCAGCAGTGCAAAAAGTTCCTCTTTCTCTGCATCCTTGCCAATATCTGTTGTTGCCTGAGGTGTCAATGTTAGCCATTCTGACAGGGGTGAGCTGGTATCTCATTGTGGTTTTGATTTGAAAGAATTGCCTACTCTTCCTCTAAATCTGTGCTGCACCATGTGGTAGCCACTAGCCATGTGTTAACTGAGCACATTTAAAGTTAAATTAATTAAAATTAAATAAGAGTAAACACTCAGTTCCACACTTCCTTTGGCCACATTTTAAGCTCAGTAGCTATGTACAGCTACTGGGTACCACACTGAACCATCTAAATATAGAACATTTCCATGATCCCAGAAAGTTCCTCCAGAGCCCAAACTATAACTTATTCATTTTATGTCTCATGCCCACCACAGTACTTGACACAACAGGCTTTTGACAAATGTTTCCTGAACTAGAGGAGGTTTACAGTCCAGTGGTGAAAACAGAAAACACAACATGCTATTAAATGAGGTTTCAAAGGCTGAGAACATTACAATAGGGGCTGATATAATAGTTCCCTAACATCCTAAAGATGTGAAGAGGCAGCTCATCTATGTAATGCAGACCTAGAGACTATGAAACAAGATGACCCACTTCCAGCTTATAAGGGAGAGAGAGGAGAGGAAAGGAGAGATTTTTTTCTGGAGAGAGTTGCAATACACTTGCATTACCCCCACTCCCTAATCACAAGGTAAAGGGGGGATAAGGAGACAGTTGCTTTCTCCTCAAAATATCCAAGTGAGAAAAGTATTAAGAAGACCATTTAAACAGCTTGCTGGTGGAAACTAAAGACTTCAAAAGTACATAAAATCCCTGCTCTGTCATTTGTTGACTATGGGATACTGGGCAAGCTACCTAACCTCTTGAAATTTCAGTTTCTTCATTTGTAATTTTGAATAATGAGAGTGCTTATTTCATAGGGTTAATGTAAGAATTAAATGAGTAAACCAATGCAAGGACCCATAATAACAGCTTATTTAATTTTATTTGAGTTGGATGTTCTGGTTGACAAATTCCTTTTACTGCATATCTTTCAACATATTTTTTTTCAATGTTTATTTATTTTTGACAGGGGTGGGGTGGGGAGGGAGACAGAGCATGAGTAGGGGAGGGGCAGAGAGAGAGGGAGACACAGAATCTGAAGCAGGCTCCAGGCTCCGAGCTGTCAGCAGAGCCTGACGTGGGGCTCGAACTCACAGACCACAAGATCATGACCTGAGCTGAAGATGGATGCTCAGCCAACTGAGTCACCCAGGTGCCCCTCTTTGAACATATTCTTAAGCTCAGAAGCTTTTAGCAGACAAGCAGAAAATCTAGCTATCCACTAACCATGTGTGCTCTTTCTTCTACAATGGGGAGAGTTGTCTCTGGGAGGCACTTGTCCAGCTCAAGACCACATCCTCTGCACTTTTGCATTCAGATATGGCCATATCATTCATTATCATGAATGGAGTAAATTCCATTGATGGAATGTGAGTGAAAATGATATGTAATAATTCTAGGCAGTATTTTCCTTTTTTCTTCCTTTACATATTCTACCTTATCCACTGCTGTTTTGCCTTAGGTAGCAGACAACTGAGTTATTAATTATTTTAAGCTAATGGTAGGCTATTATTTTATTATTTTTTTTCCTTTTAGCTTCAATCCCCACACTCTATCTCTTCTCCATTCCTCATATTCTGCAGGCAGCTGAAATCTCATATTTTGCTGTATGTCTTTTAACGTAAGGATAACTTAGAAAACTCTGTTGTGTTGTTTTGGGTATGTGTTTTTTGAATTCATACAAAAAATATGGTGCTAGAAGTCTTTTTAATACATATGTATAGATTAAGGAACTGTATTATCTATCAGAGCCTATTAATTCTTTAAGATGTGATGTTATATTGTATTAATACTTTGCATGTGTTTTTTTTATTGGTAGAATCTAAGGTAGTTGCCAGTGCCTAAAACAGTTTCTAACACAAAGAAAATATAAAAATCAACAGCTGAGCAAATGTTTGACAAATATACAAATGCAAACTTAAAAAACGTAATTGTTTCAAAGAGCAAAACACTAATGTGAAAAGATATATGCACCCCTATGTTTACCGCAGCATTATTTATAATTGTCAAATTATGGAAGAAGCCCAAGTGTCCACTGATAGATGAATGGATAAAGAAGCTGTGGTGTATATGGACACATACATACAGACACATAGATGCATGATGGAATACTACTCACCCATAAAAAAGAATGAAATCTTGTTATTTGCAATAATATGGATGGATCTAGAGAAGAAATGCTAAGTTGAAATAAGTCAGTCAGAGAAAGACAAATGCCATTATATTTCACTCATACATGGAATTTAAGAAACAAAAGAAATGAACAAAGAAAAAAAGAGACCATCCAAAAAACAGACTCTTAACTATAGAGAACAAACTGATGGTACCAGAGGGGAAGTGGGTTGGGGGATGGGTGAAATAGGTGAAGAGGATTAAGAGTACACTTACCATGATGAGCACTGAGTAATGGATAAAATGTTGAATCACTATATTGTACACTTAAAACTAATATAACACTGAATGTTAACTATATTGGAATTTTAAAAAAGTTTCATTTTTTCCCCAGAAAATAACCTTACTTTACCTAAATTACATGTTTTAAAATGAAAACAAGACACTAATTCATAAGAATATTGCCTGGAGAAAGATGCCACACTATTTAGTGTGTTTTATTTCACCCATTTAAATTCAAAACTATAATATCACATGAGTAAGGAAGAAGCGATAATTGTAATCTTTAATTTATGTATCTTATCAGGACATCTTATTGAATGCTCATTGTGTTGAGTTTGCATTTTAATAAATATAATTCACATACAATAAAATGATCTATTCCATCTGCACTTCATACACTTAAATTGTATAGACTGTCCTTTAAATTCTATTTTTATTTTTATTTTAGAGAAAGAGAGACACAGTGTGAGCAGGGGAGAGGGCAAAGAGAGAGAATCTTAAGCAGGGTCTACGTTCAGCACAGAGCCCAATGTGGGCTCACTCCCATGAACCTAGGATCATGATCTGAGCCAAAATCAAGGGTCAGATTCTCAACTGACTGAGCCACCCAGGAGCCCTCTACTTTAAATTATTAAGTAATGTTTCTAATAATCATAATTTTGTAATTTTTATAATGTTACCCTTTAATTATAAAAAATCTGAGTTTAGTATTGATAACATAAAATAAGGAAACAGATTTCCTAGACAATAAAACATTTGATAACCCTATGCATGCTGGAGGCCTGGTTAAGTATCAGGCATAATTTTTTCCATAACTTTTTAGAATGGAAAATTTCAAAATATATAAAATTAGAGAAATAGTATAATATAATTATTGTCCATACTTAGCTTCAGGGGTGATTAATTCATGGAAAAGTTGGTTTCATCTGTTTCCCTACCCACTTATCATCTTTCACTTATTTTGAAGCAAATTCTAGACATCATAGTATCTCAGTATCTTTAAGTTAAGAATGCTTAAATACAATAGTCCCATTATCATGCTAATAATAATAGTTCTTTAAAATCATAACATTTCAAGTCAGTGTTCACATCTCCAATTTTTTAATAAATTTCATATTTTCCAGCATGTTTTTTGGAATTAGGATACAAATAAAATTAATACATTATTACACATGGTGGTTGCTATGTCTCTTAGGTCTATTTGAATCTATAGGTTTCTCTCTCTTGCTCTCTTACTTGAATTTAGTTGTTGATGAAATCAGGGTGTTTGTCCTATAAATGTTCCCAGTCTGGGTTCTGCTGACTGAGTCTGCAATTTCATTTGGGTTTGCAAAGTGATGGTGTTCTAATTATATCCTTCCTTCTTCATTCATGTCTATAAAGAGAAACTTCCTTATCTGTTACTCAGTGGCATAGTTCATAAAGAAACACAGAATAAATGTTTAATTATCTTCTTTTATATAAAGTTTTAAAATAATGAATTTTGTAGTGATCAGGATGAGAAATTAAGAAAACAATGCCTCTCACAATTGCATCAAAATGATTAAAACACCTAGGAATAAATTTAAGCAAAAGGGTGAAAGACCTGTAGTTGAAAACTATAGAATGTTTATGAAAGAAATTGAAGATGACACAAATAAATGGAAAGACACACTATATTCATGAAATGAAATAATTAATATTGTTAAAATGTCCATGGTGCTCAAAACAAATCTACAGATTCAATGCAAACCCTATCAAAATATTGATGGCATTTTTCACAGAACTAGAACAAATGACTTAAAATTTGTATGGAACCAAAAATACCCTGAATAGCCAAAGTAATCTTGAGAAAGAAGAACAAAGCTGGGGTTATCATATGTCTCTCTGATGTCAAACTATATTACAAAGTTATAGCAATTAAAACAGTATGGTACTTGCACAAAACCAAACACATAGATCAATGGAACAGAATAGAATTTAGAAATAAACCCCATGCTTATGCAGTCAATTAATCTTCAACGGAACAGCTAAAATACGAAAGAATGAAACCTTCTTATACCATATAAAAAATAAACTCAAAGTGGATTAAATACATGCAAGACTAGAAATCATAAAAATCCAAGAAAACATAGGTAGTACGAGACATCAGTCTTAGCAATATTTTTTGGATCTGTCTCCTTATACAAGGGCAAGAAAAACAAAAGTAAACAAGTGGGACTACATAAAACTAAAAAAAAAAAAACAAAAAAAACTTTTGCATAGAGAAGGAAAGCAATAAAACATAAGGCTTCCCTCTGAATGGGAGGAGATATTTGCAAATAATGTAACTATTAAGGGTTAATATCCAAAATATGTAAAGATATACGAACAATTATTTTCACTGCAGCATTATTTATAATAGCCAAGTATGGAAGCAACCTTAGTGTTCATCAATAGATGAATGGATAAAGATGTATATACACAATGGAAGATGTATATACACAATGGAATATTACTCAGCAATAAAAAACAATGAAATCTTGTCATTTCCCCGAACATGGATGCAGCTAGAGGGAATTATGCTAAGTGAAAAGAATCAAAGAAAGGCAAATATATTATTTCACTTATATGTGACTCTAAAAAATAAAACAAACAAAACAGAAATAGACTCATAGATACAGAGAACAATCTGGAAGTTACCAGGGGGAATGGGTTACAGGGACAAAATAGAGGAAGGGGACTAAAAGACACACACTTCCAGTTATAAAAGATAGGACATGGAGAAACAATGTATAACATAGGGAATATAATTAATAATACGTAGTAATTTTGTATGGGGGCCAATGGTAGCTAGATTATAGCGATCACTTCATAATGTATATAAATGTTGAATTACTATACTGTACACCTGAAACTAATATAATATTGTATGTCAACTACACTTCTGTTAAAAAAATAATGAATTTGTTAGCATCTTCCAGTGTTGGGCAATTAGGAGTTTTTTGTATTGCTTTGATTTTGGTATTGTTACGAATGCTTCCTTCTGCTTACTCATGCATAGGGCTTGCTTTGGCAGAACATATACTGCTTACTCCTGCATAGATAACGTAGGTCTTGTGGTAGTTGGCAGTTTGTCCTCAGCCACTTTGTTTGGAGTTTGTGGGTATAACCTATCATGTAGTGTTGTAACCGGTCTCCAAAATGGCCTGAACCTTTCCTCTGTTCCCTGCACATTCATTCTGATCCTCACACCAAAAGGCACAGACTTTTTCTCCTTCTGAATCTGGGATGGCCCTGTGACTGATCTGACCATAGAATATAGAGAGTGATATTTTGGGCAGCTCTTGGACCCCAGCCACCATGTGAGAAGGCCAAGCCACAAAAAGAGGCCATGTAAAGGAGAACTGAAGTGTTCAGAGTAAGAGTTTCAGCTGAACTCCCGGAAGACAACCATATGAGCGAGTTATCTTGAATTCTAAAACAATGTCCTATAACATCCTCCACCAAAATCTTCCCAGGATCAACTCTGACATATGATTAAAAGGTTCTTATATGATAGACCTCAGTCAAGACCCATGAAACCACCTGGGAGTGTAACTGAGAACCAGAACAGAACATTGGGAATTTATAGCTTCCTCATATTAAGTCTGGTCTTCTAATCAACCTTATATCAAAGTAGACTCCTTTCTCCTCATTTTCTGCCCCCTCCCACCTCACTGAGTTCACAATGAATAAGTTGAGAATTCATATATTTGACATTTGTTTTCTGGATAAAGTTGCATACCCCAATTCTCTAGAACCAGCTTGGTAGGAGTATCAACTAACACTTCCAACAGCCAGGGGTGTCTGAGTGGTTCAGTCAGTTAAAGCGTCTGACTTTGCTCAGGTCATGATCTCACTCAGGTCATGTTCTTGCAGTTCGTAAGTTTGAGCCCTACATCGGGCTCTCTGCTGTCAGCGCAGAACCTGCTTCAGATCCTCTATCCCCCTCTCTCTCTGCCCCTCCCTGCTCATTCTCTCTCTCTCTCTCTCACTCAAAAATTAACATTAAAGAAAACTTCCAAAAGTCATCAACATGTTCAAAAAATTAGAGTGAGTCACGCAAACTAATAGATTGGCCCATTTTAAAGCAATCTATTAAGTTATTCATAAAAGTCTTTATTGAGTATTTATTATGACTCAGGAACCTAGGTATTAGGGTCCTGGATATACACCAGTAAACAAAGCAAATATCTCCACTCTTGAGGAAGTTAAATTTTGGTAACTTATATTCTTTAAATAGTTGTTCAGTGATCATCCCATTGTTACTTAAGCATTCTCTTTGGGAGGTGCCAACTCACTTCCAGCTCCCTCCAACAATCTTCAGTACTCCCCTGAAGAGTCCTGGCAATTACTATTTTATCCGTTTCACTACATTTCCAGTAATGGCAGAGTCTCCTGGAACTTGATTTTTCCATATGCCACCCATCTAGGCTTCCCCTTTATCCAATTCTGATTTCAAAGAGTCACCAGAGTTATTTTTTATAACCATTTTTTAATGTTTATTTTTGAGAGAGACAGAGACAGAGAGAGAGCGAGCGAGCGAGCAGGGGAGGGGCAGAAGGAGAGGGAGACAGAAAATCCAAAGAAGGCTCCAGGCTCAGAGCTGTCAGCACAGAGCCCAATGCAGGGCTCGAACTCATGAACTGCGAACTGCGAGATCATGACCTCAAAGTCGGATGCTTAACTGATTGAGCCACGAAGGAGCCCCAGAGTCACCGGAGTTAAATCCAAAATGTGGCAAGAAGTTGGAGGGAATAATGAAGTGTTAGATTTAAATTATTTTTGGTTAAAAACAAAAATTACTTAGGGTGGTAACTTAACATTTCCAATCACCACAGAATTCTGTAAGTAATGCTTCATTAGATTACCAAGAATTTTGGACTTTTGTGTGTATATAGGGGTTAGGGAGATGGGAGGAAAAGGAGGTAAGCAGTAGAGGTTGTTAAAAGATAAGAAGGGAGAGGATAAAAGCTTATATTCTCAACACCATCAATTTAGGCAAATCTAGTATTTTAGAAGTTTCCTCATGTACAACCTGGAAATGTACATCAACAGGAAACTTTCTGCCCACTCCTTGCCTCTCCTTTTCCCATCCATGTGTCTGCTGGGATCTGTCAGTAGGTGGAAAACATTGTCATTGTTTATAATGCTCATAAGCCTTCATGGATGTGAATGACATATATTTAGAAATCAAAATAAAGCTTTAGGAAGATCTTCAATTTAATGGAAACTAGTCTAGTCATTTGGGAACCACAAGAGCTTTTTAGGGAAAATCTGCCTCTGCAAGTTGGAGGAAGTGTGGGTGTATTGGAGTCCCGGTGACACCTTGTGATGTCAGTCACCCCCTGCCTGAGGTTGATTGGCTATGAAAAGCTGAAGCAGAGTTTAAATTCCTGCACCATCAGAGAAGTGAACATCAGAACATCAACACAAGAGTGGCTTCATTGGGCATAGATTTCCTCTGTGAGAACTTCAGACTCATTGTTGAGACTTTTGGGGAAAAGTCTTTGCGAACTGAAGAGGGTAAGAAATTTTCATTTTTGAAAAATTTTAAAATGACTTCTGCTATGTTTGGAAAATATTAAACATGTATACATGTTGAGAGGCATTATGCCATGCAGAAGAAAGATGGGGAGAGCTGAGCCTTGGGTTAAAATGATTCCCAGTTTTGTGCCTGATGTTTATGCCACAGCAAATAATGATATTCAAGTGACATGTTAAGTCAATAGAACCAGATGTTCTCTATATTACTCTAATTAGACCTCTGCATTCAGGAGGCCTATGGAGAGTCATTTTGAAGATTAGCTTTAATTAGCAAAACAAAATTTTACATTTAGGTTTTATGGATATAATGACATTCATGGCCTACAAAACATTATGAAAGAATCTAAAGTAGACTAGCAGGACTTCCAAAATATAGTCTTTTAAATTAAAATCATTTAATGCTATTCATCTAGATAGTATCCAATAATATTCATTATGAACTGAGTAACTGAAAGAAGATGTTAAGACTACTGAAATAAACCAAGGATGTGATAATTACAATGCTTTTGTATTGTCTACTTAGGTATTTGTGTTAGCATGATGCCTTGCAAACAGAATGCAATAAAATGTTGAGTATAACTATCTTTTAAAAACATTTTCTAGCGTAGAAGACTTAAGAAATATATATTCCAATCCATGTGTATTTTTATTTACTGCATTTATTCCACTTCATCTATATCAGAAGTGTCTGTCCTCCATAATAGAAAATGGGAATTGTGGTCAGGCAATGCATTCTCTGTTACATCTAGAAAATCCCACATGTAATAGCAGTACTTCAAGCAACCTGTCTTTTCTTTAGGAGCAATAGCTTCTAGTGAACCATACTTTCTGTTTACCTGAGGGCCAAATGCACTATCCTACTTTGATGTGGTTGGTTGGTTAAAATGTGTGAACAGTTTTCTAAGGGCATTAGTCCACTTACCTACCCCAAAATGGTAATGTGGACCAATGTGCCTCAAATGCTTAGACACCTTCCAAATTTGAATTTGAATTTTAGGGCACCTTGGAGTTATTTTATTGTGGTTGAAGGCATATGATGGTGGGATTGTAACTGACCTCAAGACAAATATAATTGGAAGGATTTGATATTTTTATTGCCTTATTTGTTTGGTTCTCTGAAATCCTGATAATCATATCCTGGCCAAATTCCATTTTATTTTAAAAAAGTAATAATGAGGGGCACCTGGGTGGCTCAGTCAGTTAAACGTCCAGCTCTTGACTTTGGCTCAGGTCATGATCTCATGGTCTGTGAGTTCAAGCCCCATGTTAGGCTCCAGTGCAGAGCCTGGTTGGGATTCTCTCTCTCTCCTTCTCTTTCTCTTCCCCTCCCCCACTTGTGCTTTCTCTCTCAAAATAAATAAATAAACTTAAAAAAATAAAATAAAAAATAAAAACACTAATTGAAAGCCTAAATTAGGGTTAAAGATCTGACTTCTTTTAATGCTTGATGGCAGACTATATATTCTATGAGAGGCAACTTCAGCTCTTACAGGACCCCAGGCTGTCTTTTATTTTTGTTCAGGAAATTATTGCTTTAGGTCAGGGTGCTAAATGGTATTTCTAGAAGCACAAGCAAGTTACTGCATCTTTCTTATGTTTCATAATATTCTATCCCTAAGAAACCTGAACACTGGAAACACATACTTTCTTTGCAAAAATACATAACATTCATTAGTTTAGGGCATCCCTTAAGTTTTTTTTCCTATTTAGATAAAAGAGAATCAACAAAACAAAACAAAAACAAGAGGAGAACTCTATTGGCCTTTATCAAGTCTGGAATATTGCTAGCTTTCAGAAGAATATCAGAGATTATCACCCTACTCAAATTTCACTTTGAAAATTAAAATGGTGAACAATCTAATTTTCATTCGACCTGTGACACCAAAACCATTAGCATGTAGTTATTTTGAGAATATCACATTTAAGGGAAATGTTCTTTAAAAAATGAACCTATGAACTTAAAAAAACAAATCAAAAAACAAAAAAACTTTGATTGTGGGAACTAAGGGGAAATAGAGTGGAGGAAAAATTGTCCTGTACTCTTGTAGGGTCTCCAGCTGGGTTTAAGAATTAAACTGACATAAATCAGATTAGCTGAGGAAAGCAAACATGTTTCATTAACATTTTTACATCTCCATGAGAGCCTTCATAAGAGAATGAAGACCTGAAGGAGTGATCACAGAAGGCTTAGAAAAGTAGAAACCTTTTAGATAAAGGAACAATACACCTGTAAAGAACTGACAAGACAAGGGGCTTTGGGCTGGGATGTACATTACAGGGAAGTGATTAGGAAGACAGGATTAGTTTAACAAGGTTTGTACAGATTTCTCTCAGCCTTAACCTTTCTTCTCTCAGGATGAGAATGTCTTCTTTCCTCTTGGTATAGTGAAGCCAACTTTCACGTGGGAGTTTCTTGCTTTCAGGAAGATAAAGGAGGATCAGAGCATCTTTCTTGCATTTGCTGTTTCCCAAAGGCCTTTAGCTCAAAATAATTTTTATGTCAAGGAAGCATATTTGGGGATGCAAGATATTCCGGTTTCCTTCAGAAGTAATATCTTTTTGAATTAGGTTTGTTTTTGATGGAGTTGAGCATTTTCATATGTTTTTCTGTTAATTTTAGGTAGAGGATTTGAAAAAGAACTAAAAATATCAAAACACAAAGACTAATATGAACTATGCTGAATTAGAATAAAGAAAATAACACAAATGAAGAACAACTATGTTGAAGTGAGATAATGCTCATGATATAAAATGGGAGAATCTATTGGACCATTTGAGCTGAAAGTAGAAATGAGCAACATTCTCAGTTTCCTTCGGATTTCTACTGTTTTCTTGAATAAATTAAAAAATAAGATTAGAGGACTTCTAGAGCTCAATGTTACAGACATTATTCAGCATATCCAGACATTAGTCAGCAATGTATTCTTATTTCTTAGATCGGAGATTAAAATCATTCAGAGTATCTTAAAAACAAAAGTGAAGTCTGAAATAAACCTGCAGGATTTTGCACAAAATGTATGGAAATCCATCTGACTAATTTATTAGGGCAACTACAAGGCTAACAAGTGCCGGGCAAATAATTTTTCCTTTAGATCATTTCAATAACCTTTTGCATTAGCATGTAGTACATCTATTTTTAGATACAGAACAAGTTGTTTTCCAAACCACCAGCTCTTGAGGTGTGAAATGAAGCCACCCTTCAGGAAAATACAGTTTGATTTGGCATGTTTCTCTCAGCGTAATTCACAAGTACATCCCAAAGCTCTAATCTTCCTGAGATCCTTCAGTAATGCAAATGACTGAATTTAGTCATTTAAATGAAAGAATTTAGTATAATCTATGTATAATATATGACCAATTGTAGCACAGTAGATATTAAGAGCTTTCTGGAGCTGTACTATGTAAGCTGCCATAGTAAACCTCTGCAGATCAGGAAGACAAAAGGCAAAAACAATCTATGTTGTCTCAATATTATTTTGAAGTTATAAATGTGACTGAGAAGCAATGTGTGTATGTATATATGTGTGTATATAGACAAATGCTGATGACCCATCGATGGTATCAGTACATTTTGGTTTAGGTGTATATTTGCCAGGTTGCTGTGCCACAATAATGTGCATAATTATCATAAAAGTGAATTGATCAGAAATTTCTCGATTCCTCTTTCTGTACTTGTTCCTCTATTTGTCCTATTTTGTGTGTTAGGGAAGAAGCATTTATAGACCTTCTCACTGAAGTATTTCCAATTTGTCTCTTAGAAGTGAGGTTTCTTTTTAACCGGTTTACTGAGATATAATTCAATATATACTTTACACACTTGAAGTGTACAGTTCATTAACTTTTAGCCATTGCATAGAGCTGTACAACCTTCAGCAAAATCAGTTTTAGAACATTTTCATCACCTCCAAAATTCATTCCTTAACCTATCACTCTCAAACTCTCCTCCAGTCCTGGGCAAACACATCCTTTCTATCTCTATAGATTTGCTAATTTGGGACAGTTCATACAAAAGGAATCATACAATATTGTGCCTGGCTTCTTTCACTCAGTATAATGTTTTCAAGGTTCCTCTGCTTTGTAGCATGTATCAGTACTTCATTCCTTTTTATGGGTGAATAATATTCCATTGTATAGATACAGTACTTTTTATTTATCTATTCATCAGTTGATGGACATTTGGATGAGTTGTGCTTTTCAATAGGAAGAAAATGTCAAAAAGTTAAAGCTATATTTCTTTAGCATTAAGAAAAACATCTTCTGTCCTTCATCACAGGCAGAGTTGCCACTGCCGGCTATGAAGACCAGCATCCTGCTTTTGTTCCTTTGGGGGTTGTCCTGTGCTCTCCCAGTAAGTATCATGGCAGAGATATATGAAAAAAGGCCATTTATACCTAAGATTCCACAATTTGCATTGGCTATAAGCCAGATGGCTGGCTCTAGATGAAAACAGTAGTTTCTTAGGAAGCTGTTTTCTTTAAAATATCATCTGAATTATTCCTTATGCTGTTTATTCACATAGCTAGGATTCTCATTTTTCTTCATCATCAATGGTTCTCAAAGTGTCATCCCCTGAGCAGCAGCAGCATCAAGTAGGATTTTGTTAGAAATATAAATTCTCAGGTCCTGCCTCAGACCTACTGAGCTGTACTCTCTAAGGATGTGGCAATTTTTGGTTTAACATGGCATCTAGGTGATTCTGATTCATGCTAAAATTTGACTATCACTGCTCCTAAGTGTCCATAGCTACTGCCTTGTAAATTTCTCTGTGGGCTAACCATGTATACTAAATTTTCCAGGTAGCCAGGTATCATAATACTGAATCTGAGAGCTCTGAAGAATGGACGGTGAGTAGAAATAAGATTAAAAAATATTTTTAATTTAATATAATAGTATAACCAAATTGGCTCCACTGCAAATGTTGAAACTGCTAATGATTTAATGAATACCTTAATCTAAGATATAGGGCTATAATTTCTAGTTCATATGAAAAAAATTAGTTCATATAATGCTTCGACTTCAACTTAATAGTATAATTTGGTAAGGAGGCATTTTTTCCATTTAGCTTTATTTTCATAATGGATGTGTGCAGTAGCAGAAGGGGATGGATGACAGTGAACCAAGGCTGCTCTTTGGAGTGCCAGCTGGCTCAGCTGGTTAAGCGTCTGACCCTTGATTTCAGCTCAGGTCATGATCTCACCGTTGAGAGACTGAGCCCCATGTCATGCTCTGCACTGGGCATGCAGCCTGCTCAAGATTCTCTCTCTCCCCCTCCCTCCCCTGCTCATGCTCTCTCCAAAAAAAAAAAAAAAAAGACTGCTCTTAAAGGATTAGGATGAGAGATCTGTTTTACCAGGAGTTGTCTGGAAGGCAAGAGGTCAAGTCTTAGAAAGTGAGAAGAGAAAGAAGAATGAGAGGATACCAGAGTCTCTGGAATAACACCTAAATGTTGATTGCGTGTTGACTCTGAATGGCTCAAGAACCACTGCCAGGCTGTTCTGTGCTTTACATGAAAACACTGAGACACAGGGAGTAACCTAGTCTGTCTAGGCTACACTGTTAGTAAGTGTTAGAGCCAGACTTTAAACCCAGGTCACCCTGGCTCCAGAACCCACATTCTCTATCAGGGTGTTATATCCCTCTCAGGAAGGGGCCAAGTCTAGAAGGCCAGTAGGTTCTCAAGATTGAAACTACAAATAATGCTTAAAATTTTATGCTAAGTCAGAGTGTTTTGCTCATAACCTTGTTTCCTGCTGGCTCTTGCACATGACGCAGCTTGGGCACAACACTATTAGTGGTGGCCAGATAATGTCAGAGGCTTGAGATGGGGTCCTGCCCCTGCCTGAGATTAGAATAGACATTGCAGGATTTCTTATATGAACTTTCATCAGAGATGTCTTACTGCTGGTTAATTGAAAAGTAGCCACTGCAGATCCTCCCTCTTATTCAACCAAACACTCTAGAGTACCGCAAACATTTGGCATGAGAAAAATACCAATGTCTTGCTCCCTTTCATCCCTTAATTCCAAATGATAACTGACAGAGTTATCTCTGAGAGCCTGCCATTGTGCCTGCCTGCAGAGTCACAGGGCAAAGACTTAAGAGTGATTATATCTCCTTCCTCTGGGGAGATACCCCTGCCTAGCATAGCTGAGAGGCTTGTTAAAGACATGTTGATAGCAGCTCCAGCGCTGTACTCTGCAGCTCATAACCATCACTTAGCAGCTTGGAACCAGGAGGGATTTGAGGATTTTGCTGTGCTTGAGGGAAAGGGGGAGTGTAGATGAGGAGAAGGCACCAGGATTAAAAAAAGTGAAATAAATCAGAACTATGCCCTGATTAAGTTTCAGACTTAGGTTTTTGGTTGTTTTTTTTTTCTTTTTTTTTCCTCATGGAGGTGATCTTATGTGATTCAAGAAGTGTTTAGTGGCTTTCTCAATTCAGTTTTATCTACTACTGAATTTTATGAAGTGATGTTCTCAAAATGCATTGTTTCTTTATATCATACTGAAAAATTCTCAAGATGTTTCCAATTTCATCCTCACAGCAAGTCTGTGGAGTATGCACAGTTGTTGCTAATATTCTTAATTTATAAATAAGAAATTGACATTGGACAGGTGAAGGGAATTGCTCAAATTCACAGAGTGACCAAACATTGCAGTTTACCCAAGACTTAGGGGTTTCCTGGAATATGTGAATTTCAGCACTAACATCAGATAGTTTGTTTTCAGGGATAAAACCAAAACCAAGGAGCTAATTGAGACTTATATCTAGGTTCTAAGCTTCAATGCTGTTTTTCTTTCCTATGTTACATTTCATCCAGGTTGTATGAACAAACAGCTTCAAAGAAAGTATATTTTTTCTCTAAGTGAAGTATCAGAAACACAAAAACCTTCCCACAAGATCTTTTCCAGGCCATTGGGTCACCTCACATTCACTTTTTTTTTTTTTTTGCCATTTCACCATAAAATGTCATACCTCATGTAAATGTAAAATATATGACAAGAAACTGAAAAAAAAATCCCTTAAAATGACTTTAAATATTTGCAAGACATGGTCCATCTGTGAAGGAGTAACTTGTTTTTCTTCCTTTTTTTACAGGGTCATTTGGCTCAGACACCACCACCACCCTTGGTAACTATCTTGTTCATTTTTTTGGTCATAAACATCTCATAAAGTAAATTTACTTTAACACTCTTCTCATCACCTTAGGCCATTTGGACAGCAGTAAATCCAAACCGCAAGCAACTGATGTATATCATATATTTTTCTTTCCTTGGGAATTACTAACAGAAAAAATAAACAACTTCTTTTTCCTTTTAGGAGAGCAGTGAGTCATCTGAAGAAAGTAAAGTTAGCTCAGAGGAACAGGTAATTAAACAGACCTTTCTTAACTTTTCAGACTACTTAGGAGTTGAAGGAAATGATGTTAGATTAAATTACCTGGCAACAATTCTAAATGTAATATTTTCTAACCTTTGGTTATGCTAGCTAAATAGTCCCAGAAAATAAGAAAAGAAAAATGAGTGGGAGAATTCAGATGTTCATTCCATATATATCACTGGGGCCAGAATGTAGACATTGTGGCTCATAGTTAAAAAGAATACACATACAAACAACCACACACATACACACACACACACAAATGGTCATAAACCATGATAGACAAGTAATTGTTCATTTATCACTCTAAAATGTTGCTTTTATAATTGGAGTAGTTCAGATCAGGCAGAGAAAGCCTTCTGGCTCACATGAAGCACTTGCTGGGTCTAGAGACCTCCTCCATGTTAAGTATCTTGTTGGAGGAGAGAATAGGAAATCCCTGAAGAAAGTTTAATAAAACAGCTTCTTTAGTAATGACTTGTCTGAACAGTCTCAATGGTGATTCTGGGAATGAGAAAAGCTGACTTAGTTTATAATTATATCCCTTTAATAAAAAGCTGGCTTTCTTTCTCTTGTGTGCACACTTTTTTTTTTTTCATTTTTCTAAGACTAAATGTCATTACTTTTTTGGCTCTTCTATTATTTTGACTAAACTCAAACCTGTGGGGCTCCAGAGATTCCAGGAACCAGGTTTCTCCCTGAAGCTTTGACTCATGTTGCACTCTACCTTCAACCAGTTAGAGGATGAATTATTTGGGTTTTTTTTTTTTTTTTTTTTACCATTATTTACTAAAGGTTTGTCAAAGCAACAGTCTAGAAATTTACAGGCATAGAATTGGGGCTGTTTTCTGGAGATGTGATTTATTGCCTCCATATTCTCTGAGCTCTCAAATGAAAGTAATAGTCCCAGTTTGAGAAGTGTGCAATATGTGCCATTGAATTATGGGAACTAAAAAGATGCTTAGTTCCAGCACACCAGTGTAAATCTAGCAATGGGAAGACATATCATATAATTGTACTCCCAATGTACTCCCAAATGGAAAGTCAGACATTGATCAGTAAGGGCAGGTGGAAAAATAAAAAAACAAAATTGGCAAGGATGCTCTGCTATGGGGTATGGTAGAGAGAACAGATTTTTCTAGAGCATAATGAATGAAGACTATCTTTCCTTGTCTGTGTAGAGCATACAATTGTTCGACTTATGGGGATAATCTCTCTGAGCTCACACTTAGAATAAGCTTCCCTGGTGGTCTCACTAGTTGCAGTCTTTTAGCTAAGCCTTCTACGGGCAACTCTGCCTGTGTGGGTGAAGTATAAATACGGTTTGGGTGAGATGTATATCTTACTATAATATTTTACTATCATTTTAGCTAAAGGTTTCATTATACTGCCCTAGTAAATTTTTCCCCCCAGAGTTGAGAAAAAAATATTTGGGTCTTTTAAAAATCACCCAATATTTTTTAAAACTCTGTTTTAAACCAAACAATTTGATGAGTATTACAAACCATCTCTTTAATGTACAAAAAAAATTCTGAGAGTTTCTTCCCGGGATCAGACTTACAATATGATTTGAGTTTCATAAATGTGATTTCTATAAAGGTTTTTGAGAAAATTTCTACAGCATTGAGTGAACTGTGTCTATATAAAATGGAATGACTTGAGTTTCAACTCCTCTTCCTTCCTCTTTAACCTCTGGTAGAGATGTTATTGAGCAGTAAAACTGATCATGGGCTAGAAGGAGGGACATAAGAAGAAGAAAGTAGGAAGAGCCTAGATAATACCCTCTGTATCAGCTCCTGGAGTACTGACATGTTTGTTAACCCCAAACTCCAGGCCAATGAAGACCCTAGTGACAGTGTTGAATCAGAGGAGGGCCTTGATGATCATCAACATGTGCATAGACCAGCTGGTGGCCTCTCTAGGAATGGAGGAAAAGAAGGAGATGATAAAGATGATGATGAAGATGACAGTGGAGATGACACTTTTGGTGATGATGACAATGGGCCAGGACCTGAAGAGACACAAGAAGGAAACTCCAGACTCAAAAGTAATGAAGACTCGGCTGACATCACACAATCCAGGGAAGACAGTGCACCGCGAGGGGAAGACAGTGCCCAAGATACTACCAGTGACAGCAGGGACCTTGACAGTGAGAATGAGGTGAAGAGCAGGTCTGAGGGAGGTGGCTTTGCTCAAGATAGTGAGAGTGAGGAACACTGGGTGGGAGGTGGCAGTGAAGGGGATAGTAGCCATGGGGATGGCTCTGAGTTTGATGATGAGGAAATGCAGAATGATGATCCAGACACTATCAGGAGTGAGAAAGGCAACCTCAGAATGAGCAGTGCTAGTGTCGAATCAAAAGGAAAGAGCGATGAGCAAGCAAGCACTCAGGATTCAGTTGACAGCCAATCAATGGAGTATCCAAGGAGGAAAATTTTTAGAAAGTCCCGCATTTCTGAGGAGGATGACATAGGTGACCTTGATGATAGCAACATAATGGAAGATGTCAAGAGTGACTCCACAGAAAACACCAATTCCAAAGATGCTGGCCTCAGCCAATCCAGGGAAAACAGCAAAAGTGAATCTCTAGAAGACAGTGAGGAGAATCAGTCTCAAGAAGACAGTCAAAATGTACAAGACCCCAGCAGTGAATCTAGTCAAGAGGTTGATCTGCCATCCCAAGAAAATAGTAGTGAATCTCAGGAAGATGTAGTGAGTGAGTCCAGGGGTGACAACCCAGATAATACCACCAGTTACTCAGAAGATCAGGAAGATAGTGACTCCAGTGAAGAGAACAGCTTGAACAATCCCTCTAGTTCAGAAAGTGAATCAAGAGAGGAGCAAGCTGACAGTGAATCCAATGAAAGCCTCAATGACAGTGAATCCAAGGAAAGCCCAGAGTCCACTGAGGACGAGAACAGTTCTAGCCAGGAAGGCCTCCAGTCTCACAGTGCCTCAGCAGAGAGCGAAAGTAAAGAAAGCCAGTCCGAGCAGGACAGCCAGTCTGAAGAAGATGAGGTCAGTGATTCTCAGGACAGCAGCAAATCAAAAGAAGACAGCAACTCTACTGAGAGCAAATCAAGCAGTGAGGAAGATGGTCAGTCAAAAAACACTGAGATAGAAAGCAGAAAATTAACAGTTGATGCTTATCACAACAAACCCATTGGGGATCAAGATGACAATGACTGCCAAGATGGCTATTAGCATCAGCATCAGCATCACTAGCTTTCCTAAGAAGTGGCTCTCACATACAGGAGTCTCGGGGGTTGGGGAATAGGGAAATCATTATAACTATAATTTATTGATGTTTTTATCAGAAGGACAACCAGAGGCCATTTCTTTCTGAAAGGAAATGCTGGATATTATATTTGTTTCTAGAGTGTCACCAATTTATAGGGGTTTAAATACTGTCAAATGATACCAGAACACACTCAATGAGACTGGAAGCAAGGAAAGATGTACAGCTTCACAACTGAAATAGTTACTAACTCATTAACATAACAGTTATTGAGGTTCTATTACGTACCAGGTACTGTGCTAGGTGCTGGGATATAATGAAGCTTAAGCCTTGTTTCTTGCTCCTGAGGAGCTTATAGAGGGATAAATAAAGTTCAAAAGCTAAAGAGGGATACATATGAGGGAAACAAGAATTATAACAATGCAATGTGGTGAGTGCTGTAAGAGGCATGATCAAAATACATGGAAGCACAGAACATGGGACTGCCTTGGATAATCAGGGAGGGCTTCAAAATAGGACACTAGAGTTGGAGCACTGCATAAGATTTCTCCATTGAAGACAAGAGAATTCTGTTTATCCTTGGGATAAGCAACAGTGAATCCTATATGATGAAATATTTAGTTTGTGAAAACACTTTCAAATTACAGCACAGGAGGTATTTTGGATAAACAAAACTTTGTTTTGATGTTTTTTGCGGAATTCCCATGAACACTGCCTCACTCACAACTGGTGATATGATATGGAAGGCTGGGTGGGAAGTAGTAGAAAGAGATCCCTCTTTGAATAGATAGATAACTTTTAGCTTTATTTTTTCCCTAAAGTTAGTCTATGTGCAATGCTGGAAAACTGTTCTCTGAGTCTTTTACATATGTTGCACATAGCGAAATTGTGTACATAGAATTCAATTGATTTTTGCCAAATATCTTTTGAAATGTTACCTCAACATAAAATATGTTTTGTAATAAAGACAATAATATCTAGAAGAAATGTGTGCTTATTTTATAGTGATATTAATTATTAGGAAACATCGGTATTAAACAACTCTTCCTTTAAAACATTAAAGAGTACTTTCCTTTCTTCCATTAAAATAAATGATTTTCCTAAATTATTTCATGAAAATTTTATTTATAATTCAGGTAGAATTTTGATAAAATTACTTTATGTGTTGCTTATATTTTATTAAATATACCTGTTAGAGATAAGGAAAAAAGAAAATGAAGCAAGCTCTCAACATTGCTTAAGGCCATGCCAAAAGTTCATAATGTTTGGGTTTAACATTAGTTCTTGCTGGTATCCCAGACTGTTATTTGTGTAAACTCTGGAATCTACAGGGAAACATATTTCTTTTATTTTTTAATTATTTGAAAGAAACTACTGTACATCAGCACTTTTACTTTTCAAATGTGTCCATTGGAATACATCAGAATTTCCCTACAAATTTATTAAGAGAATCAGGAAGATTTTCTAACCTTCAGTCTGACCCTCCCCATCCTTCCATAAGCTCAATTCCCTTACAATGTCAAAGCTGAGAATATTAGAATATTCTCTAATCCTATCTCCTGAGATTTTAATTTAGTAGGTCTAAAGTGAAACCCAGAATTCTGTTTTTAAAAGGATCCCAGGAGTTCTGATGCAAGCCCATCCACATACTTGTATTTGAGTTCTCTAGCTCAATGGATTAATTAACTGGTTCTAATTAAATTTCCAAGGGTGTACATGCGAGGAAGTAATTAACCTCTTTAGAGAGTTTAAGAAGTTTTGGGACAACTGAGGTAAACTTTGGGGAGTGACTAAGAAAACAGGGGACAAGCACATTCCAAGCACAGGGAACAAAAGAGTAGATGTACAAAATTGTTCATGGCATGTTAATGTATGACAAAAATATCCACTGTTACCAAAGCATTGGGAAGAGAGAAGGAGAAAGGGGAAGTGATAAGATAAGAGATTGCTGGAAAGGTGAGCTGGGATCCAACATGAAGGTCTCTGAATGCCAGATTAAGGAGAACAGCCTCATTAGTGAGTACCTGCCTAGAGCTAGGTTTTCATATATGATATACATATCAAAAACATCTTTGACATCGATATTATAATTTCTCTACTCACTTTAAAAATATATATATAACAAATAGGAGCAGATGAAACACAGAAAAGCTAAGTTAAGTATCCTACTCCAAAATCCAAGAAATAGCAGAGTCTGATTCCATTTCCGTTCAATGATGAACCACTGAAAATTTTAAGCAGTGAGCATTCATGAATATATGAATATGGTCTTATCTGCTTGAAAAATGAGCAAAGAAATGCTATATTCTCTAGTTTCTCTCAGCATGTAAAGAACCTAAGAAAGTGACTGAGAAAGTCACTTTCTAATGGCTTGTTTCCCTAAACCTGTTATTTTGAGAGTCACATTAGTGGATAATTCATTCTTACTTTCCCTAAAGATTCCCATTAAAAATTTATATGTATATATATGTATATATATATAAAATATATGTGTATTTTCAGACCGAAGATTACTATTGAAGATTTTGTAAAAAGAAATGCCATGGTATGTTGGAGAAACTAGCAATACTGATGTCCAAAAAAGGAAGCTTATACTGAGCTCTTTAGCAAGCATGGCTTAATGTGAAGAACTCATTCAGCCTGGAAGCCACTGATTGCCACAAGGCACTAGACACTGGCTTGTATTGCTGATATCACTGGCAATGACTCTAGATGCTGCTAATAATACTGGTACTACTGATTCCAGCTGTCACTGCTGCCAGAGACCATTCTCCATGAGCCCTGCTTCACTGTATCACAATGAAGTTCTCAATTCAAAGTCCATGATAGATGCATAAAATTGTCAGATCCTACACTAAATGCTTATGTACTAGTAAAGGGACCCTAGAAAGAAAGTATCTTCATTTTCAGTTTCTACAACATAAGATGAATTTTATCTTTTAACCAGACATGTAAGGTGGGAACGTATGTGCCATATGTAAGAGGAGGTTCAGATGCTGGGTGAGCAAAAAGAATGAAAGATGTCCTACTGATGGGGAGAAGATCCATGTCTACACCCAAAGGGAAGTAAGTAACATTAATGCCATGGGAATGACCAAGTCAACTTTCATGGCTGTGCGTGAGATCCACATTGGTGAACATAAGAGAAATAACACTAATACCAAAGGGAATGTATGGAACACCAAGGGAATTTCTCATGAAATACAGGGGAACTAACATTTATTGAGCAGACACTATGCTCTAACTCTGCACTAGGTGTCTTACTTTGGATCAGAGCTATAAGAATTCCAATGATGGGCTGGACTGGAGGCTATCCTCCTATATATAGTAAACGAACTCTAAAACTGAACTTCATGGAGGTTATATCCCTAAACCCCCTAAAATTATTTGAAATGCTGATACATGTGGGTAGAAGATCCACAATTTTCATCAGATTCTTAAAAGAGTTTATGACTAACCTGCTAGAATCCAGTCAAACAAATAAAAGAAATAACACTGACATTCATAAGATCTGCCTGGATTTTGTTTTGTGAAACTATTGTTTCCTGTAAAAATCTAAGTCAGTGCTGAGGAAAAGCTGGGAGTAGAGCTTGATTCATGTTATATGCATTACTTGCTATGGTTAGCAGCTAAAGCTATGTAAGAAGGAAGATTATGTACCATAAAATATCTTTTTGTTCAAGAAATATTTTTTTAGAGAGAGTGTGTGCACATGCACATGCATGTGAGCAGTGGGGGAGGGGTACAGGGAGAGGGAGAGAGAGAGAATTTTAAGCAGGTTCCACGCTCAGTGTGGAGCCCAACACAGGGCTCAATCTCACAACCCTGAGATCATTACCTGAGCTGAAATCAAGTTGGACGCTTAACTGACTGAACCACCTAGGCACCCCAACAAATACAATTTTTAATGGAAGTATAACTGACATGTAACATACTAGTTTCAGGTATAGAACATAACAGTTCAACATTTGTATACACTGTAGAATGATCAGTAAGTCTAGTTACCATCTGTCTCCATGCAAAGTTACAATTTGTTTTCTTGTGATCAAACTTTTATTTATTTATTTATTTTGTTAAATGTTTATTTTTGAGGGAGAGATTGACAGAGCACAAGTGGGGAAGGGGCAGAGAGAGGAGAGACAGAATCCAAAGCAGGCTCCAGGTTCTGAGCTGTCAGCACAGAGCTCCATGCGGGGCCTGAACTCACAAACTGGGAGATCATGACCTGAGCTGAAGTGATGCTTAACTGACTGAGCCACCACATGCCCCATGAGAACTTTTAAGACTTACTCTTTTGGCAACTTTCAAATGCGCACCACAATGCTGTTTATTACATTACAGGACTTATTTTAAAACTAGAAGTCTGTACCTCTTGACCCCCTTCACCTATTTTGCCCATTGTACAAAACAGTGCCCTTCTGGCCACCACCACTCTGTTCTATGTATGTATGTATGTATGTACATACTTATTTATTTATTTTTAAGATTCCACATAGAAGTAAAATCATATGGTATTTGTTTTTATCTGTCTGACTTACTTCATTTAATACCCTCTAGATCAATCCATGTTGTTGCAAATGGCAAGATTTCATTCTTTTTTTAATGTCTGAGTAGTATTCCATTGTATATATACACCACATCTTCTTAATCCAGTCATCCATTGATGGAGATTTATGTTATTTCAATATCCATGCTATTATAAACAATGCTGTGATGAGCATAGGGATGCATATATCTTTTTTAATTACTATTTTCATTTTCTTCAGATAAATACCCAGAAAAGGAATTAATCATATGGCAGTTCTATTTTTAAGTTTTTGAGGAACGTCTATACTTTTTTCCATAGTGGCTGCACCAATTTACATTCCTACAGTTTATGAGGGTTGCCTTTTTTCCATATCCTTGTCGACACTTATAATTTCTTGCCTTATTGATCACAGCCATTCTAACTGATACGAGGTGATATCTCACTGTGGTTTTGATTTGCATTTCCCTAATGATTAGTGATGTTGAGCATCTTTTCATGTCTCTGTTAGCCATCTGAAAAATGTCTGTTCAGGTCCTTTGCTCATTTAAAAAATTTTTTTTAAATGTTTATTTATTTTTGAGAGAGAGAGACAGAGCTTGGGTGGGGGAGGGGCAGAGAGAAGGGGAGACACAGCATCCAAAGCAGGCTCCAGGCTCTGAGCTGTCAGCACAGAGCCTGATGCAAGGCTCGAACCCACTAACTGTGAGATCATGACCTGAGCTGAAGTGGGATGCTTAACCAACTGAGCCACCCAGGCACCTCTAGATCTTCTGCCCATTAATCAATTTTTTGCTTGTTTGCTACAGAGTTGTAAGTGTTCTTTATATATTTTGGGTATTAACCCCTTACTAAATATGTAATTTGCAAATAATTTATTACATTCAGTTAAGTTGCTTTTTCATTTTCTTGTTAGTTTCCTTTGCTGTGCAGAAACTTTTTAGTTTGATGTAAACCCACTTGTTTATTTTTGCTTTTGTTGCCCTTGCTTTTAGAGTCAGAATCAAAAACTCATTGTCAAGACCCATGTCAAGGAGCTTACTCCCTATGTTTTCTTCTAGGAGTTTTATAGTTTCAGGTCCTACCTTCAAATCTTTAATTCATTTTGAGTTAAATTTGTGTATGGTGTAACACAGTAGTCTAGATTCATCCTTTTGTATGTGGTTGTCCAATTCCCCAACACCATTTACTGAACAGACTGTCCTTCCCTAATTGTATATTTTTTTCTGGCATTAATTAATTGAACATCTGTGCCTGGATTTATTTCTGGTCTTTCTATTCTGTTTCATTAATCCATGTGTCTATTTTTTATGCTAATACCATACTGTTTTGATTGCTCTAGCTTTGTAATATAGTTTGAAATCAGAGAGACATATGATAATTCCAGCTTCGCTCTTCTTTCTCAAGACTGCTTTGGCTATTCAGGATCTTTCATGGTTCCATACAGATTTTAGGATTTTTTTGTTCTATTCTTCTGAAAAATGCCATTGGTATTTTGATAAAGATTGTACTGAATTGAGGTGGCTGGGTGGCTCAGTTGGTTTAGCGTCTGACTTCTGCTTGGGTCATGATACCATGGTTTGTGAGTTTGAGCCTTGCATCAGGCTCCTTGCTGTCAGCACAGAGCCCACTTCAGATCCTCTGTCCCCTTTTCACTGTCCCCCCCCATTTAAAAAATAAGTATTAAAAAATGAAAAAAAAATAGATTGTACTGAATATGTAGACTGCTTTGGGTACTATAGACATTTTAACACTAATTCTTTGAATCCATGAATACAAACTATCTTTCCATTTATTTGTATCTTTTTCAATTTCCTTTTAATTTTTGTTTTTACATTTATTTATTTCTGATAGAGAGAGACAGAGTCCAAGTGGAGGAGGGGCAGAGACAGAAGGAGACACAGATTCTAAAGCAGCCTCCAGGCTCCGAGCTGTCAGCACAGAGCCCGACAAGGGGCTTGAACCCACAAACCGTGAGATCATGACCTGAGCCGAAGTCGGACGTTTAACCGACTGAGCCACCCAGGTGCCCCTTTTTCAATTTCTTTCATCAATGTCTTATAGTTTTCAGAGTATAAGCCTTTCACCTCCCTGATTAAATTTAGTCCTAGGTATTTTATTCTTTTTGATATAATTTTAAACAAAACTGTTGTCTTAATTTCTCTTATAGTTTTAGTATATAGAAACACAACAGACTTTTGTATATTGATTTTGTGCCCTGCAATTTTACTGAATTTATTGGTTCTAATAGTTTTTTTGGTGGAGTCTTTAGAACTTTCCATATATAATATCATGTCATCTACAAATAGTAACAGTTTTACTTCTTCCTAATTTGAGTGACTTTTTTTTTCCTTGTCCATTTCTCTGGCTAGGACTTCCACTACTATGTGTAATAAAAGTGGCAAGAGTGAGCATCCTTGTCTTGTTCCTGATCTTAGAGGGAAAGCTTTCAGCTTTCACCATTGAGTATGATGTTAGCTGTGGGCTTGTCATATATGGCCTTTAATATGTTGTGGTACATTCCCTCTATACCTACTTTGTTGAGGGCTTTTGTCATAAATAGATGTTGAATTCTCTCAAATGCTTTTTCTACTCTATTGGAATGATCATATGATTTTTACCTGTCATTTTGTTAATGTGGTATATCATGTTGATTGATTTGTAGATGTTGAACCATCCTTGCATCTTTGGAATAAATCCCACTTTATTATAACACATGATCCTTTTAATGTATTGTTGAATTTGGTTTGCTAATGTTTCGTTGAGGATTTTTGCCTCTGTGTTCATCAGGGATATCTGGCTGTAATTTTTGCGTGTGATGGCCTTGTCCAGTTTTGGTATTAGGATAATGCTGTGTCATGAAATGAGTTTGGCAGTATTACCGCCTCTTCAATTATTTGGAAGTTTGAGAAGGACAGGTATTACAGCATCTTTGAATGTTTAGTTGAACTTACCAGTGAAGCCATCTGGTCCCAGGCTTTTGTCTGATGGGAGGTTTTTTATTACTGACTCAATTTCCTTACTAGTAATCAATCTATTCAGATCTTCTGTTTCTTTATGATACAGTCTTAGAAGATTGTATGTTTCTATAGATTTATCTATTTCTTCTCGGTTGTCCAATTTATTGGTATATAATTGTTCACAATAGTCTCTTGTGATCTTTTGTATTTCTGTGGTATCAGTTGTTAACTTTTATTTGACTCCTCTCTTTTTTTTCTTGGTGAATTTTTCAAGGAACTAGCTCTTAGTTTCATTTATCTTCCCTACTGTCTTTTTGGTCTCTGGTTTATTTCCACTCTGATCTTTATTATTTCCTTCCTTCTACTAACTGTGGGCAACCAGAGCCATGTGATCAAGGACTGTTCTCTGTGTGGACTGTGTGTGTCTGCCAACTTAGTGGGGTAGTGGAAGAGCATAGGGCTGGGGTGCTCCCACTGGCTTTAGCAGAGTAGCAGGAAAATGCAGTGACTGTGCATGTCCCAAGAGCCAACAAGGAAGAAGGATTGTGCAAAAATGGCACTGACCAGCACCTTTGCCCCTAAAGAGAGTCCTAACAGACCCTTGCCCATCCAGTAGACACTTTAACATTATCAAATGAATCTCCTTCACATATAATATAGGTGCTTTTTAAACTGCTGCTTTTGCACTGGGCGCAGGGCTAGTGAATCTTCAATGCAAGCCCTTTAAGAACAGTATCTCAGTACCTCAGAGCTCTCTGGGTCTCCTGGACATAAGCCTCATTGCTTTTCAAACTCACATGTCTTTCTGGTGAGGTTCCAAGAATGGAGGTGCCTGATGTGGGGCACGAATCCCACACTTGTCAGCGAAAAGCTATGGGTTTGTTCGATCCCTCTTAATTGTGATCAGAGGTGGGGTTTTTGGTGAGACTGCATCTTTGCCTCTCCTACCCATCTCAATGTGGCTCTTTTATTCTTTGTTGTGAAGGAGGTTTCAGCTACTTTTCAGGTCTTTTTCAGAGGGACTTGTTTCATATGTAGCTGTAGATTTGGTGTGTCTGTGGGAGGAGGTGTTTCAGGACCTTCCTATGCCACCATCTTGGACAATATTCCCTCAAAGAGATACAATTTTTTAAACTTAAAAAAAAATTAAGTTAGCTAACATACAGGATAGTATTGGTTTCAGGAGTAAAACCCAGTAATTCATCACTTACATATAACACTCAGTACTCATCCCAACAAGTGCCCTTGTTAATGCCCATCACCCAGTTAGTTCATCCTCCCATCCACCTCCCTTCTAGCAACCCCCAGTTTGTTCTCTGTATTTAAGAGTCTCTTATGGTTTGCCTCCCATTCCACCTTTATCTTATTTTTCCTTCCCTTCCCCTATGTTCATCTGTTGTGTTTCTTAAATTCCACGTATGAGTGAAATCATATGGTATTTATCTTCCTCTGTCTGACTTATTTCACTAAGCATGACATACTCTAGGTCCATCCACATTGTTGCAAATGGCAAGATTTCACTCTTTTTGATCGCTGAGTAGTATTCCATTGAATATATGTATGTGTGTGTATACACACACACACACACACACACACACACACACACACCACATCTTCTTTATCCATTCATTCATCAATGGACATCATTGGGCTCTTTCCACAATTTGGCTATTGTTTATAGTGCTGCTATAAATATTGGGGTGCATGTGCCCCTTCAAATCAACATTTTTGTATCCTTTGGATAAATAATACCTAGTAGTGCAATTGCTGCGTCGTAGGGTAGCTCTATTTTTAATTTTTTGAGGAACCTCCATACTGTTTACCAGTGTGACTGCACCAGTTAGCAAGGAATAAAAATTTTACATTTCTTAAATGTTAATAGGAAACATAATAAAAATAAATATTCTCTAAATACAATTTTAAACCATATAGTTCCTATGTATTCCAATTATATTTAGATTCTGTGTAGTATGCAGATACTGTAGAGATTGAGAATTATCCCAGTGCCCATTCTCCTCTTCTTTGTGTTAGTAACAGAAATCTTTGGTTTTCAATTAGGTACATAGGTGTTCCGTTCTCCTTCTCAGCGTCCTTGCAGCTAGGCACGCACATGTGGCTGAGTTGTGAACAACAGAACATTAACAGAAGTGGTGTGCTTTGCCTCCTTCCTTTCCTCTCTTCCCACTGACTGGAAACTGGCAGCTGTTGAAATAGCCTCTTTGTAACAAAAGGCACCCTCATCTTAGTTGTTTCACGAGAAAGAAATGAAGTTCAATCTTATTTATTTATTTATTTATTTTAATATATGAAATTTATTGTCAAATTGGTTTCCATACAACACCCAGTGCTCATCCCAAAAGGTGCCCTCCTCAATACCCACCCTCCCCTCCCTCCAACCCCCCATCAACCCTCAGTTTGTTCTCAGTTTTTAACAGTCTCTTATGCTTTGGCTCTCTCCCACTCTGACCTTTTTTTTTTTTTTCCCCTTCCCCTCCCCCATGGGTTCCTGTTAAGTTTCTCAGGATCCACATAAGAGTGAAACCATATGGTATCTGTCTTTCTCTGTATGGCTTATTTCACTTAGCATCACACTCTCCAGTTCCATCCACGTTGCTACAAAAGGCCATATTTCATTTTTTCTCATTGCCACGTAGTATTCCATTGTGTATATAAACCACAATTTCTTTATCCATTCATCAGTTGATGGACATTTAGGCTCTTTCCATAATTTGGCTATTGTTGAGAGTGCTGCTATAAACGCTGGGGTACAAGTGCCCCTATGTATCAGTACTCCTGTATCCCTTGGATAAATTCCTAGCAGTGCTATTGCTGGGTCATAGGGTAGGTCTATTTTTAATTTTCTGAGGAACTTCCACACTGCTTTCCAGAGCGGCTGCACCAATTTGCATTCCCACCAACAGTGCAAGAGGGTTCCCGTTTCTCCACATCCTCTCCAGCATCTATAGTCTCCTGATTTCTTCATTTTGGCCACTCTGACTGGCGTGAGGTGATATCTGAATGTGGTTTTGATTTGTATTTCCCTGATAAGGAGCGACGTTGAAGTTCAATCTTATTTAATCCACTGTATTTGGGGATCTCCTAATTATAGTAGCTTAATCTATATTCTCACTAACATGTACGTAGCAGTGTATAATCAGAGACTATGTGAATATAATTTTAAGTGCATAGTATTTTAGATTTCTTACCAGAAACACTGGGTAATCTTTCCTTTACTTAACTGAAAAAAATGTGTTCTTTAATTGTGCTCTCATGATATTTTTATGTGTACTCCATAGGCTTTTATATTATTTAGATAAAATTAACTTTTAGACTATAAATTATTAATTTGATATAGAAAAAATACACAATAGAGTCAGTTAAAATAAATAAAATATTTAGCCTTTGCCAACATGGGTAATGAAGAAAATGCCACAGTGCATAAACTATTCCTTGAGAACAAATGGTATTATACCAATGTTTCATGAAACTGCTAGAAACCATTTGGTAAATTTCCACATCAAGGACTAAAATTATTGGTCAAATTTTCAGTTTGAGACATTGATTATTCAAGTACAATTTGCAAATCCGGCTATTGTGAATGAGTGTAATGAAAATGAGGTAAGGATGTAGATCTGCTTCTATTTCATTGTAAGCTGTCTACTGGTTCTCAGCCCTGGTTGCACATCACCTGACTAGTTAAAAAAAAAAAAAAAAAAAAAAAGGCTTTACTTAGACTCCATACCAGAGATTCTGACTTAAGAACTGGTCTAAGTTTGGGCTTTGACACTGGTAGTTTTTGAAGTCCAACATAATTCTAAAGTACAGCCAGCACTGAAAACTCCTGTGGTAATATAATAGCTAATATAATATAATCGTAACTGGGCCATTCTTGGGACCCATTTGTAGGTCTAATATTGGAAACAAAGCACTAAACAAACTCCAATCCCATTTTATATAATGAGTTGAATTCTTACATCAGTTACACAGACTTCTCTGCTTCCTCTGTCAACACATAAATAGGCCCAACAGTTGAGTAACTGGAGCATATAGTTATCACCAACTTACAGATGGGAACTGCTCAAGACAATAAGTTATCATAAAATATGTAAGGATATTTTTGCTTTTTGGTCAACTGCCCATTCCAAGGCCAGTCAGAATATAATATCTCTTGAGTTTCACTCTCATTGGCTTTCTATCAACATTTGTCTTGTCATCAAAATTAATCTTGCTTAAGTTCATGAATGGTTTCCCCCTGTGCTTGCACTGCAATACATATTGCAGATATATAAACAGATACAACAGATGGAAGAAATCAGAGCAGGAGAAATATCTACAGACTATATAGATCTCATGGTGAGACACACAAAGCATAAATCCTGGCTTTCCCTTTTTGGCACAGATTATAACTATTATTTTAAGGAACTGAATATAAATGTAGTGTTTGGTCAAAGACTTTACTTTGTAACTGACATGAAAGAGACCATTACCATTCTGTTCTGTAACACAAGCTATCCTTTATAAATTTTAAGTGTGGTAGATTTCCTGGAAGTCCCCCATGGGAAAGAAGGAAATTAACAGAAGGGAGGGTGCAGGAAGCCTAACTGGGATATTGTTGGGTCCATATCCACGTCCACCTCAAACAGAACTTCAGAGTTCTCTCATCTTCTTGGCGTGGTTGTTTCTCTACCCCATCTTGTCCCTCCACAAGTCGATATAAAGCTAGGGTAAGGAGTTTACATAGGAAGAGAAAGGATAAACTTTGCTATGCTTTAAAATGGTGACAATATTAGTAAAAGAAAGTTTTGCCCTTAAATGTTTCACTCCAAGGATGGACCTCAAAGTATCATTTGTCCTTTTTCCTGCCCTACACAGGACTTGAAGAATATGAATTACTCTCTCCACTTACCGTGGCTTCAGCTTCACTAAAGGGAAAGCTTGAAGGAATCAAATGACCCCAAGGGATAAGAACGGAGGTGATAAAATAATGGAGGTTATAAAAGGTGAGAAGAGGAGAAAGAACAGGACAGAAAAGAGGCAGCTGAGAGAAAGGACCTTCTTACGTCCATGAGAATTGGATTCCCTATGGGTTGGTAACTGTTGTGAGGGGCAGAGTAAAGAACTGTTTTCACTGTCTCCTAGAAACTGTGTACTTGAAAGGCAATGTCAAAATTTTCTTTCTGAGACTAGACTGTACCTTCCTGACTTTTCAAATATTAAGGAAAAGAGTAAAGGGATTGAAGCAATTCTGAGGGATTATGGCAAATTGAAGTCTGACCCACATAAGGTCAGAGGCCAAGGAAAGGCTGTATTCAAGAAAGTGGGACATGGGGCACCTAGGTGGCTCATTCGGCTGAGCATCGGACTCTTGATTTCGGTTCAGGTCATGATCTCATGGTTCATGAGTTCAAGCACTGCATCAGGCTCTGTACTGACAGTGCCCTTCTCCCACTTGCATGCTTTCTTTCTCTCTCTCTCTTAAAATAAATAAACTTAAAAAAAAAAAAAAGAAAGTGGGACAGAATGCCTCACAGGTTGGCCAAAACTACATTCATGTTGTTCATAATCAGATACAGAACAGGAGTACCACAGAGAAAATGCAAGCATTTCACCCTACCATGACTTGACATGAAGAGTTCCATCAGTGGATACATAGCTTGATATCCTGGCCACCACTCTGTAAGTATGCATATTTTCCATAGTTACAATTATAGTGATTTATAACTTTCTCATTTAATGTATGTCTTTTTAATGTTTTATAGTTTTCAAGTTATCATAAATTACTTATATATCTTCCTTTCTTATATATCTTACATATATATAAATTACTTATATATCTTCCTTTCTTCTTTTTGCCTTTTATTAAGGGAAATGAAGCACTGAAGAAGTTCATGCAAATACCATTTTGCTACTTATCAACCTTAGATTATCCACTCTCAATTTATTAAAGACCAATCCTTACCAAAAGCAGAAGTGAAAAATCTTTCTGGCTAGATACCTTTTAATTTAACTACATATACTTCTCCTCCCAGTCTGAATGGAGAACCACATGTATCTTTTTAACCTCCTTCTACTGCAATAAACATATACCAAGGCTGTAAGTTGCTTAATTTAATGGCACCAACTAGAATAAAAATGTAAATTACTCAACAAGAACAGCAATTCCTAATATGCATCATTCCAGAGTTCAGATCTGAGAGTCATAACTGAACAATAGCACTGTGACCTAGAAGATAAGAATTATTATTAAATACAACTGGAATTTATGTTTAAATTTCTTAAAACAAACAAACAAACAAACAAAAAAGGATTCTTTAAGGTAGTTTCAAACCCTGGAGTTCAAGAATATTTCAATAGATAACCCAGCTCTGCAAATTCTCTAACTCCCAGCAGGTGGCAATGTTGCTCGTTGTTGTGGTCCCTGAGAAGCTGAAGAGTGGAATTCAGAGCATAGGTGAATGCATCAAGCTCAGACAGAAATGTGGGCAGTTCTTGCATTACAGAGATGCAATCCCTTGTTTGCCACTAATAACGTTTCAAACTATTTCTTATACTGTAGTTAGCTTTACCTTCGAAAAATGTAACTATCCGCGCCCCCCCCCCCAACCTCTCCAGTGGAACTGCACATTAAGAACAGGGAGAGACAGGAAGCAGGAAGAATAATTAGGGGACTCCCACAATGTTTAGTTAGGGCTATTTAAATTACTAAAGAAATTTAAAAAGGAATTCATTAGAAGAAAGTCAAAGGACCGGAATGCAGCAGGCCTAAGCAACTATGTTAAGCAGGAAGGTGGCCACGGCCAGACTTCTGTCTCTGACTTTTGTCTCTCCTGTGAATTTGATTCTGTCTCTCCCTCTTGAAGACAGGGGCTCTCTCTGTGGGGGCACAGCCCAAACTTATATTTTCTGCCACCACAGAAACTTACTTTTTGTCAGCCACAGGGAAAAGATTTATTGGCCTAGTCTAGACCAAGCACCTGAGCCCAGTGGAAAAGGATCAAATTGTTTAAAACGGATGTGCCCTAATGCAGACAAAAGAAGCAGGTCAGTTTCTGGGAGATAGGGGTTGAGCTGCACAGACCTAATAATGCATCTAGTACATAGTGAGACCTAGGCTTAAGGTAATGGTAGAGAGTAACCATGGTAATGTTGAAGGAATAATGAAAAGGCACATGGATAAGGAATAATCTGTAGAACATGGAGAATGATTAGAGAAGGTGAAAGGATACATCAAAAACAAACAAAAAACAAAACCCAAAACACCTCAAATGCAACAGTTCCACACAAGAAAATAGAGAAGTAGGATACTGGGGAAGATACTGATGATGACAGTGACTTGACACAGACCATCTGAACTGGCTGGAAAGTCCACTGGTATCACTGTAGCAGATTAGAATATAGGTCAAGAAAGGATTTAAATTTAGTTTTTTATTTTCATATAATGGTTACATTATTTTTGAGAGAAAGAGAGACAGAGCGCAGGCAGGGGAGGGACAGAGAGAGAGAGAGAGGGAGACACAGAATATGAAGCAGGCTCCAGGCTCCAAGCTGTCAGAATAGAGCCTGACATGGGTCTTGAACTCAACGAACCGTGAGATCATGACCTGAGCCAAAGTCTGATGCTCAACTGAGCCACCCAGGTGCTCTAAATTTAGTTTTTATATACTCAGATTAATAGCTTGCGAAACTGCTTTAAATTTCAAAACTTAATTTTCTTTTTTTTTCTTTTAATATATGCTTATTTTTTGAAATATGAAATTTATTGTCTAATTGGTTTCCATACAACACCCAGTGCTCATCCCAAAAGGTGCCCTCCTCAACGCACATCACACACTCTCCCCTCTCTTCCACCCCACAACAACCCTCAGTTTATTCTCACTTTTTAACAGTCTCTTATGCTTTGGCTCTCTCCCTCTCTAAACTCTTTTTTTTTTCCTTCCCCTTCCTCATGGACTTCTGTTAAGTTTCTTAGGATCCACCTAAGAATGAAGACATATGGTATCTGTCTTTCTCTGTATGACTTATTTCACTTGGCATAACACTCTCTAGTTCCATCCACGTTGCTACAAAAGGCCATATTTCATTCTTTCTCATTGCCACATAGTATTTATTCCATTGTGTATATAAACCACAATTTCTTTATCCATTCATCAGTTGATGGACATTTAGGCTCTTTCCATAATTTGGCTATTGTTGAGAGTGCTGCTATAAACATTGGGGTACAATGGCCCTATGCATCAGCACTCCTGTATCCCTCGGGCAAATTCCTAGCAGTGCTATTGCTGGGTCATAGGGTAGGTCTATTTTGAACTTTTTGAGGAACCTCCACACTGTTTTCCAGAGTGGCTGCACCAGTTTGCATTCCCACCAACAGTGCAAGAGGGTTCCCGTTTCTCCACATGCTCGCCAGCATCTATAGTCTCCTGATTTGTCCATTTTAGCTACTCTGACCGGCGTGAGGTGATATCTGAGTGTGGTTTTGATTTATATTTCCCTGATGAGGAGCGGCGCTGAGCATCTTTTCATATGCCTGTCGGCCTACTGAATGTCTTCTTTAGAGAAGTGTCTATTCATGTCTTCTGCCCATTTCTTCACTGGATTATTTGTTTTTCAAGTGTGGAGTTTGGTGAGTTCTTTACAGATTTTGGATACTAGTCCTTTGTCTGATATGTCATTTGCAAATATCTTTTCCCATTCCGTTGGTTGCCTTTTAGTTTTGTTGATGGTTTCCTTTGCTGTGCAGAAGCTTTTTATCTTCATGAGGTCCCAATAGTTCACTTTTGCTTTTAATTCCCTTGCCTTTGGGGATGTGTCAAGTAAGAAATTGCTGCGGCTGAGGTCAGAGAGGTCTTTTCCTGCTTTCTCCTCTAGGGTTTTGATGGTTTCCTGTCTCACATTCAGGTCCTTCATCCATTTTGAGTTTATTTTTGTGTATGGTGTAAGAAAGGGGTCTAGTTTCATCCTTCTGCATGTTGCTGTCCAGTTCTCCCAGCACCATTTGCTAAAGAGGCTATCTTTTTTCCATTGGATATTCTTTCCTGCTTTGTCAAAGATTAGTTGGCCATACTTCTGTGGGTCTAATTGTGGGATTTCTATTCTACTCCATTGGTCTATGTGTCTGTTTTTGTGCCAATACCATACTGTCTTGATGATTACAGCTTTGTAGTAGAGGCTAAAGTCTGGGATTGTGATGCCTCCCACTTTGGTCGTCTTCTTCAATATTACTTGGGCCATTCGGGGTCTTTTGTGGTTCCATACAAATTTTAGGACTGCTTGTTCTAGCTTCAAGAAGAATACTGGTGCAATTTTGATTGGGATGGCATTGAATGTGTAGATAGCTTTGTGTAGTATTGACACTTTAACAATATTTATTCTTCCAATCCATGAGCACAGAATGTTTTTCCATTTCTTTGTATCTTCTTCAACTTCCTTCATAGGATTTCTATAGTTTTCAGCATACAGGTCTTTTATATCTTTGGTTAGGTTTATTCCTAGGTATTTTGTGATTCTTGGTGCAATTGTGAATGGAATAAGTTTCTTTATTTGTCTTTCTGTTGCTTCATTATTAGTGTATAAGAATACAGCTGATTTCTGGACATTAATTTTGTATCCTGCAACTTTGCTGAATTCATGTATCAGTTCTAGCAGACTTTTGATGGAGTGTATCGGGTTTTCCATGTATAGTATCATGTCATCTGCAAAACGTGAAAGGTTGACTTCATCTTTGCCAATTTTGATGCCTTTGATTTGCTTTTGTTGTCTGACTGCTGATGCTAGGACTTCCAATACTGTGTTAAACAACAGTGGTGAGAGTGGACATCCCTGTCACATTCCTGACCTTAAGGGGAAAGCTCCCAGTTTTTCCCCATTGAGGAGGATATTAGCTGTGCGCTTTTCATAAATGGCTTTTATGATGTTTAAGTATGTTCCTTCCATCCCGACTTTCTCAAGGGTTTTTATTAAGGATGCTGAATTTTGTCAAATGCTTTTTCTGCATTGATTGACAGGATCATATGGTTCTTATCTTTTCTTTTATTAATGTGATGTATCACATTGATTGATTTGCGAATGTTGAACCAGCCCTGCAGCCCAGGAATGAATCCCACTTGATCATGGTGAATAATTCTTTTTATGTGCTGTTGAATTCGATTTGCTAGTATCTTGTTGAGAATTTTTGCATCCGTATTCATCAGGGATATTGGTCTGTAGTTCTCTTTTTTTGCTGGGTATCTGTCTGGTTTGGGAATCAAAGTAATGCTGGCTTCATAGAATGAGTCTGGAAGTTTTCCTTCCCTTTCTATTTTTTGGAATAGGTTGAGAAGGATAGGTATTAACTCTGCTTTAAATGTCTGGTAGAATTCCCCAGGGAAGCCATCTGGTCCTGGACTCTTATTTGTTGGGAGATTTTTGATAACTGGTTCGATTTCTTCACTGGTTATGGGTCTGTTCAAATTCTCTACTTCTTCCCACTTGAGTTTTGGTAGTGTGTGGGTGCTTAGGAATTTGTCCATTTCTTCCAGGTTGTCCAGTTTGTTGGCATATAATTTTTCATAGTATTCCCTGATAATTGCTTGTATCTCTGAGGGATTGGTTGTCATAATTCCATTTTCATTCATGATTTTGTCTATGTGGGCCATCTCCCTTTTCTTTTTGAGAAGCCTGGCTAGAGGTTTATCAATTTTGTTTATTTTTTCAAAAAACCAACTCTTGGTTTCATTGATCTGCTCTACAGTTTTTTTTAGATTCTATATTGTTTATTTCTGCTCTGATCTTTATTATTTCTCTTCTTATGCTGGGTTTGGGGTGTCTTTGGTGTTCTGCTTCTGTTTCCTTTAGGTGTGCTGTTAGATTTTCTCTTTGGGATTTTTCTTGTTTCTTGAGATAGGCCTGGATTGCAATGTATTTTCCTCTCAGGACTGCCTTTGCTGTATCCCAAAGCATTTGGATGGTTGTATTTTCATTTTAATTTGTTTCCATATATTTTTAAATTTCTTCTCTAATTGCTTGGTTGACGCACTCATTCTTTAGTAGGGTGTTCTTTAACCTCCATGCTTTTGGAGGTTTTCCAGACATTTTCCTGTGGTTGATTTCAAGCTTCATAGCTTTGTGGTCTGAAAGTATGCATGGTATGATCTCAATTCTTCTACACTTATGAAGGGCTGTTTTGTGACCCAGTATGTGATCTATCTTGGAGAAGGTTCCATGTGCACTCGAGAAGAAAGTATATTCTGTTGCTTTGGGATACAGAGTTCTAAATATATCTGTCAAGTCCATCTGATCCAATGTATTATTCAGGGCCCTTGTTTCTTTATTTATTTTCTGTCTAGATGTTCTATCCATTGTTGTAAGTGGAGTATTAAAGTCTCCTGCAATTACCACATTCTTATCAATAAGGTTGCTTATGTTTGTGATTGTTTTATATATTTGGGGGCTCCCATATTCGGCGCAAAGGCATTTATAATTGTTAGGTCTTCCTGATGGATAGACCCTGTAATTATTATATAGTGCCCTTCTTCACCTCTTGTTACAGCCTTTAACTTAAAGTCTAGTTTGTCTGATATAACTATGGCTACTCCAGCTTTCTTTTGACTTCCAGTAGCATGATAGTTCTCCTTCCCCTCACTTTCAATCTGAAGGTGTCCTCAGGTCTAAAATGAGTCTCTTGTAGACAACAAATAAATGGGTCTTGTTTTTTTTTTTTATCCATTCTGATACCCTATGTCTTTTGGTTGGAGCATTTAGTCCTTTTACATTCAGTGTTATTATTGAAAGATATGGGTTTAGAGTCATTGTGATACCTGTAGGTTTCATGCTTGTAGTGGTGTCTCTGGTCCTTTGTGGTCCTTGCAACATTTCACTCACAGAATCCCCCTTAGGATCTCTTGTAGGGCTGGTTTAATGGTGATGAATTCCTTCAGTTTTTGTTTGTTTGGGAAAACCTTTATCTCTCCTTCTATTCTGAATGACAGACTTGCTGGATAAAGGATTCTTGGCTGCATATTTTTTCTGTTCGTCACATTGAAGATTTCCTTTTATTCCTTTCTGGCTTGCCAAGTTTCAGTAGATAGGTCTGCTACTACCCTTATGTGTCTACCTTTGTATGTTACAGCCCGTTTATCCCTAGCTGCTTTCAGAATTCTCTCTTTATCCTTGTATTTTGCCAGTTTCACTATGATATGTCATACAGAAGTCGATTCAAGGTATATCTGAAGGGAGTTCTCTGTGCCTGCTGGATTTCAGTGTCTGTTTCCTTCCCCAGATCAGGGAAGTTCTCAGCTATGATTTGTTCAAGTACACCTTCAGCACCTTTCTCTATCTCCTCCTCCTCTGGAATCCCAAATATGCATATTTAATTGTGTTTCATAGTATCACTTAGTTCTCTACTTCTCCCCTGATACTTCTGGACTTTTTTATCTCTCTTTTTCTCAGCTTCCTCTTTTGCCATAATTTTATCTTCTAATTCATGTATTCTCTCCTCTGACTCTTCAATCTGTGCTATGGCCGCCTCCATTTTATTTTGCAGCTCATTTATAGCATTTTTTAATTCCTCATGACTATTTTTTAGTCCCTTGATCTCTGTAGCAGTAGAGTCTCTGCTGTCCTCTATGCTTTTTTCAAGCCCAGCGATTCATTTTATGACTATTATTCTAAATTCTTATTCTGTTATATTGCTTAAATTGGCTTTGATCAATTTGTTAGCTGTCGCTACTTCCTGGAGTTTCTTTTGAGGAGAATTCTTCTGTTTCATTATTTTGACTAGTCCCTGCGGTAGCTCCACACTGCAGGGCACTTCCCATGTGCTGTCTGGAGAAACTTGTGCTGGTGGGCAGGGCCACAGTCCACCCCGATGTCTGCCCCCAGGCCACTGCTGGGGCCACAGTCAGACTGCTGTGTACCTTATCTTCCTGTCTCCCAGGGGCAGGACTCACTGTGGAGTGGTGTGGCCCCTGTCTGTGCTACTTGCACACTGCCAGGCTTGTGGTGCTGCTTTGATGGGATTTGACCAAAGGCATATTAGAGGGGTGGATCCGCAAGGTGCCCAGGGGTGGGAGGGGCAAGCTTAGCTAGCTTTGCTGTGGGTGGTCCCCTGTGGGAGGGGCCCTGCAGCACAGGGAGGGAGGCAGGCCTGTCGGAGGGATGGATCCACAGAAGCACAGCATTGGGCGTTTGAGCAGTACAAACAAGATTGGTGATGGGAGCTGGTTCCCTTTGGAATTTCCACTGGGGGATGGGAGAGGAAATGGCTCTTGCCAGTGCCTTTGTTCCCCCACTGAGCTCTGTCTTTCGGAGACTCAACAACTCTCCCTCCTGGTATCCTCTCGCCCTCACTGCTCTCCAAGAGCAGAGCTGTTGACTTTTAAAATGACAGATGTTGAGTCCTGCTGGCTGTCAGAACTCACACAGTCCAGTCCCTCCACTTTTGCAAGCCAGACTTTGGGGGCTCTGCCTTGCCGGGTGGGCTGCCCCTCCACCACCCCGGCTCCCTCCCGCCAGTCTGTGTAGCATGCACCACCTCTCTGCCCTTTCTATCCTCTTCCATGGGCCTCTTGTCTATGCTTGGCTCCAGAGAGTCCATTCTGCTAGTCTTCCGGCGGGTTTCTGGGTTATTTAGGCAGATGTGGGTGGAATCTAAGCAATCAGCAGGACAAGGTGAGCCCAGGGTCCTCCTACGCCACCATCGTCCCTCCTAAAACTTAATTTTCTTAAAGCCAGATATGAACTGGCTTCCTTTTTCTGGCAGAAGCACAACAGTGAATCATATAACCTTAAAAAAGAACCAAAGAGTGGCTATTTTCTTTCCAGGAGCATTAGCTCTATTGCTAGTAGGCAATTTTTCCTACACCCAGTGTCACAAACTATAACATGAATCATAAAGATATGTAATACTCAAAAAGGAGATTAAAAGGGTCCCTTTAAGTAGTGAAAATATAATGAAGCCAGGATTTCAGTCCAATATTCTGCCCTTTTCTTTGTAAAAGTACAGACAGCATGGAGGACTAAATCAAGGAGTTCCTGATTCAAGTCTAATTTGGCTCCCTTGAACTCTTCACCTCTGTATTTAACTTTTTTAAGAACATTACCTTGATAAATGGATGAAGAAGCTGTGGCATATATATACAACGGAATGCTATTCAGCCATAAAAAACCAGGAAACTCTACCATCTGCAATTATACAGATGCACCTTGAAGACATTACACTAAGTGAAATAAGTCAGAGAAAAACAAATGCTACATGATCTTGCTTATATGTGGAATCTCAAGAACAGAACAAAATAGCAAACACAGAAAGAGAGATTAGATGTGTGGTTACCAGAGCCAAGAGGCAAGAGGTAGGAGGAGGGCGAACTGGAGGAAGGTGGTCAAAAGGTCAAAAGTTTTTCCTTCCAGTTATGAGATAAATAAATACTAGGGATGTGATATACAATATGATGGCTACAGCTAACACTACTGTATGACATACAGGAAAGTTGTTAAGAGAGTAGATTCCAAGAGTTCTCATCATATGGATAATTTTTTTTCTTTTTGTTGCATCTATGTGATATGATAGTTGTTAACTAAACCTACTGTGGTAATCATCTCACAATAACTGTAAATCAAACCATCATGCTGTACACCTTAAACATATACAGTGATATATGTGAATTATTTCTCAATAAAACTAGAATAAAAGGAAATAAAAACAATAAATATTACCAATATTATTCAGACTAAGAAATAAGAGATAGAAAGGAATCATCACTGTATGCAATGTGAAGATATACTAAATGTCCTATATATTCTATTAAAATTGAAAGAATTGATGTATCGTTATTGTTGCACTAAAAGATCTTGCGGTTTAGTAGAACGAAGGCACTAAAGAACTTGATCCAATGCTCTATTCCAACAGAAAGGCACTATGCTATCTTGAGCATTGACTTGCTTCTACATCACAATTTACTATTGCTGCATGCATTGTGAAGTCTCACCTGGTATGTGGTAAGCATTACTCATTCAGCCCTTCCTTCAAAAAGCATTAAGTACCTAGCTTAATGCTAGGGAGGGTTTGGTCCCATCTGCCTACATTTCTTTTGTTCAAAACCATTCTATTTTTCTCCTTTACTCTTTTGCTCTTATGCGTTAATTTTATATCCTAAATTGGTTCCCACAAAGGTGAGTTTACCGATTTGTACCACCCACTTTTCCTTTAACTCTTTTAATGTCTATTTATTTTTTGAGAGAAAGAGAGCATGAGCTGGGGAGGGGCAGAGAGAGAGGGAGACACAGAATCAAAGCAGGCTCCAGGCTCTGAGCTGTCAGCACAGAGCCTGACATGGGGCTCGAACTCACAGACCACGAGATTGTGACCTGAGCCAAAGTCGGACGCTTAACTGACTGAGCCACCCAGGCACCCCTACTTTAAATTTCTCTTCCATTTCCTACTCTGTCCTTGACCATCCTAAACATGTATTTATTTTGTTGTCACTACAGAAAATATTTCAGAACATGGGATAATGTTTTATTATTTGAAGGTGCCTTTAGACTTTAGAAGCAGAAATTTAAAACCTCTAATATTATCTATTGCTGAGTAACAAATCACCCCAAATGTACAGGCTCACAATAAAAATATTATCTTATAGTTTCTGTTGGTCAGGAACCTGGGCTTGCCTGAGCTGAGTCCTCTGCTTTAGGTTAGGGGTCTCACACATCATGACAAAGGTATGAAGCAGTCACCTCAAGTCTGAACTGGGGAAGGATCCACTTCCAATCTCACTTGTGTGCTTGTGTGGTAGCATTCAGTCCCTCACAGGTTGTTGCTCTGAAGGTCTTAGTTCCTTGCTGGCTATTGGCTGGAGGCAACGCTCAGTCCTTAGTCTTTCCTTACCTGTCCTTATATATCTTCTTTGCTGAATTACCTGCTATTGCCCAAATTTACCATGCATTTTCTTTTTTTAAATTAAAAAAAAATTAATGTTTATTTTTGACAGACAGAGCATGAGCAGGCAAGAGGCAGAGAGAGAGGGAGACACAGAATCTGAACCAGGCTCTAGGCTCTGAGCTGTCAGCACAGAGCCCAGTGCGTGGCTTGAACTAACGAACTGCGAGATCATGACTGGAGCTGAAGTCAGACGCTTAACTGACTGAGTCACCCAGGAGCTCTGGCCATGCATTCCTCAATTTTGTGCCTTTCCACAGGATATGTTCTGTATTTGAAGAACTGTGTTCTCACTTTGTGCTTTTCCATGGGTTATTTTCTGTACTCTGTACTCCCTCTACCTCTTCACTCAGCAAACTCTCACCTACCTTTCAAAATTCATCTTAGTCATCTTTTCTATGAAGTTTCCTCTGAATTTCTTTTGCAAGAAAAGTGTTCTTTTGTTGGCTGGTGTAGTATCATAGACTATAATGAAATAGCTATTTACATGTCTGTCTGTCTAACCAGGTTTTTTTGGGCACTAATTATGTCTTCCTCATCATTGTATTCCTACTACTCAACACAGTGTTTGGCTTATAATACGTGATTAATTAATGTCAGAATAAAGAAGAAAGGAAACATGCATACTCTGGAAGCCTATTGTGTCAGTTTAGCCTCTACTCAAAAAGCTTCTTAAAAGGTGTAAGTTAGAAATAAAGGGAAAGAGCAATAGGATATTTGTAGAAATTCAATGGAAATTGAGTGGAAATTCAAATAGAAAGATTTGTTGTGTTGAATTTGTCTCTTTCTTATAAATCCTCAGTTGATCTCTTATGAAGGCAGGATGGCAGTTAGTCAACCACATGCCTTGGTTTGGGCTTAACATTCACAGATGCTGGAAAATCTATTTGCCATCATTTAATTGATAATCAAAGCATATGGCTTAGTTCAGCAACATCAAATCTCTACCCCTCTAGGTTATTAAATTAGATCATAAGAATACTAACTTGAGGGGCACCTGGGTAGGGCACTTGGGCACCTTGGTTGAGTGTCTGAGTTGACTGCTGCTCAGGTTGTGATCTCACAGTTTGTGAGGTTGAGCCCAGCGCTGGGCTCTGTGCTGACCACGCAGAGCCTGCTTGGGATTCTCTCTCCCCTTCTCTGTCTGCCTCTCTCTCACACACAAAATAAATAAAATTTTTTTAAAAAGAATACTAACTTGAATTCTTTGCTAATTCTTAAGGGTGGATATGTATTACATTTCTTTTTTCTAGGTGTTCTAATTTTGTTCTACTACCAAACAAGACCACACATACCCTATGAACATTGACTATATCATTTGACCTTCATAGAATAACTTACTGAATGTATACAGGAAAGTTACATGCAATAATTACATGAGATGAAACTCACTCTCATAATTATTGTAAGGAATGCTGTGAAAGATAAAATTTCCTGTAGTCCACCTTATGTTGATTCATAGACAAATTGCTCTCAGTTTTCATTAATGGGAAATGCTATGCCTCCTGCACAACTGATTTATTTTAAACCTATCCACTTTGTGAATCCTGTAACCAGTAATGTTTCTCTCTCTTTTCAGCTATCAGAAAGTTTAGAGAAATACTTAGGGCCCAATGTTAATAAGTGCAGAGTAATTTATGACTTAGATTTTTAAATACACTAACTTTTCCCTTGGCTTTATTTTATTTTCCTCTTTTGTAGTGTCAGGGAAGAGCTAAACTAAATTAAATAAAAATGTAACTATCTTATTGGGCTTTTGTGGTTCTTTAGGGGGTAAATAATCCTCTACATACATCAAAGTGAGTATAGATTTTATCAGCAGCCAGCCAATTGCAAAGCACACGAGGTAGAAACTTGTTTATCTGGAGTGTCAAGGACCCACCTCTTCCCAATTAGTTATTGCCACAATTTTCATATTTTAACTACAAGAAGAATGATCAAAAAATGACTTGGTAAAACATGTAAAAGAACAAACATGTTCTTTATAAACTCTCTCATATGTCATGCTTTATAGCCAGATAACCAAGATATCACTGACTTCATCCACTGTGATTTCCACCATACTGTGAGGATAGCGTGGATTGTAATACTGGATGGCCCTTTGCAGTCTGGTAGAAATTCACCATTACCATGAGAGATGTGCCATAGCAACTTCTTCAGTTATTAGACTGCTGTGATTTTTTTTTTAAATGAGTGATCATAAAGCAAATGCTTTGACAAAGATTCCATAGTTTGAATGTTTCCAGTGTTTAGATCCCTGGATAAATGATCCTCTACTGTTCTTCTATAGGTAATGAAATAAAATTTATTACATACACAGTATTCTAGGTGCCTTATATATTATTACACATTGTTTAATTTAATCAGCTCAATGACTTAATGAGATACTATTATTTTCTTCATTACAGAGTAATAAGTTGAGGTATAAACAGGAAAGGAATTTACCCAAAGTCAAATAATGACTCTGGGTGTTAGATTTTAGAATATGTAATTCCAGAGATCATCTCCTTCCCACAAGAGCACATTATTTCTCTCAACTCATCCAGCTCCTTTCCTTCCTGTGGCATAAATAATCTTGGATAAGGGGAATACTCTGTGTGTGTGTGTGTGTGTGTGTGTGTGTGTGTGTGTGTGTGACTGTGTATGAGAACTCACATGCTCATGCTTATGTATGTATTTTGTGCAGTGACTCGATCAGAGTCCCAGCAAGTAGCAGATGTACTCACTCAAAAGAATTTAACTGAAGAGAATGTAGTAAAGAAATTACCTACAAAGGTACAAGCAGGGCTAAGGATCCCAAAAGGCTGGTGAGGTATACAGGGACTAGCAATAGTGGGACATCATTGTCATTCTTAGGTCTGAAGGCTCCAAGGGAGAGTGTTTTGTTACCAGAACCTACTGAGATCCTGAGCCACCTGCTTATGGAATTTCTTTGTTCTTTATGCATACCTGGTCTCATATACCATTTCCATGTAATAAGAGGACAATGTTCTACAAATCCAACTTTATGTTTTCTGGAGCAGATAACATCAGTTCATGACAGGAAGATCAGGTTACATAGTTGCCTCGTGTGCCAGGCATTTGATATCTTCCAGTCCTAGTGGCAAACCAGACCTCCTGCTCTTCAAATATGCTAGTGCTACCTTTACTAATGAAGGTCTTAGTGCAGAAGGGTCTCCTAAACCTTCTGGACAATATCATTAGAGAGTGGGTGAGCAGATTGAACATAATAGGTACCTTCCGATATTCTCATATCTTTAAGTCTTATCTTACACTCCTTTCTCTAAAGTATGTCAGAGAAATTCTGGCATCTCAGCCATATTATCTATAGCCATTGAGTCAAGGATTAATTTAAAAACATAAAACTACAGGCATCATTGCCAAATGCTTGCAGCAACACATTAAATTCCAAATCTCAGATGTGTGCATCCATATTGATAAATTTGGTTCAATCCAATGTATATTTCATTCTCCTTGTTCTAAAACCCTAGGAATCCATTTCTATGCAAGGCCTCGGGAATTGCCACCACAAATTAGTAGACCCTACAAATTTCCTACAAAAGACCCTATGATTCCTTTAGTGTCTGTGCTATCTCCTCTGGGAGAAGATCTTCTCTACCTGGACTACACTGGTTTCTACTATGGATCTGGAAGCAAAGCAGGTGGTAGGAGGACCCTGAAGAGAATCAGTACCCCTTCTTGAAAGAAAAAGCTATCATTAAATTCTTTGAATTATTTTATGCAGGGGAGGTCTGTTCCCATAAAGAGAGTGAAAATCTGCTTCAGTTGGTAAGGAAGATTCAGAGAGATCAGGTTTCTGAGTTCTCGGTATGGTCTGTTTCTGCCCAAATGTTCCCATTCTGTTTCAGAGTTCCACTTCTTCCCAGCCAAGGCCCTCACCTAGTATCATTTGATAAAATTGCTTATATAACTGTTTTTACAACTCTGCAGCCTATACAGTCAGGTCTTGGGTAGGATCCTTAGCAATGTTTTTCTTACAGCTACATGGAATAAGGAATTTTTTAAAAAGACATCATAGAGGCATTGTGATGCACCCCTCAAACCTTTCCTGGGATTATGCCTAGTACCACACTTTGTCAGTCTGTGGTCAAGGAGGAAACAGATGGCACCCTTAAAAAGATGTAACTGAAAATAATGAAAAGATTTTTTTAAAGTTTATTTGTTTATTTTGAGAGAATAAGAGCATGCAGGGGAGGGGCAGAGAGAGAGGGAGGAGCAGAGACAGGGAGAGAGAAAATCCCAAACAGGCTCTGCACTGTCAGCATGCAGCCTGACGTGGGGCTTGCTCCCACAAACCATGAGATCATGACCTGAGCCGAAATCAAGAGTCAAATGCTTAACTGACTGAGTCACCCAGGTGCCCCTTAATGAAAAGATTTTTTTACAGAGGTAGGGACATGGGTAAAATACAGAGATGGTGAGGTAGTCACGTTTTTGCAACAGTGAGAAATTGTTACCATTCATAGACTTGAAGGGTCCACAGGAGGGAATAGTGTTGCCGAACCTGGGAAGAGATTAAACTGTCTGAGGCTCTCTGACCAGGGGCTGCCTGGTAGGCTTTGGCAATAACAACAAGACATGGGGCAGGGAGAGGGGGCAGATTAATACCCTGACCTCTCCTCTCACCATTTGATCTCCTGATATGCTGCTTCCCATTGGTCAAAACCAGATGGTAATAGAGCAAGGATGATGCCGAGACTATCAATTATAGACAACTTATTGCTCTTCCATTTCTAGGTAAGACAAAATGGAGAATATGGCTACTTGAAAATATTTTGCTAAGGCAAAAGCCTTCCATTCTGTATGTGGAACATATTTTAGGTACACTCTTAAATTATTAAACCTGATATATTTTCATCAAAGTCTATTAAAGTTCTTAAAAATCTGCAATATTGATAGATTAATATAATCTTTCTTTGATAGATTAATATAATCTTGAAGGACAATATAGAATAGAGAAGCAGGAGAACGTAAATAAACCTCTAGGGAAAAATCTATTTTAAAATGAGATCTGACCAAGTTACAACTCTGAATTAAATAATCTTACTAGAACTTTGATCTTTTTACCATTACTTCCTTAAGGGGGAAAGCTTAGGAGAAAATATGCATTTGAATATAAACATGAAAGGCTTCATATTGCACTTAAAATGCTCATGTATTTAAGGGAGTTAAGATATACAAGTTGGGAGAAAACATGTTTTGAATTTGATTCATGTTTGAAAAACACTTCAAGAAGGTCACCCTCTATAATCCAACGAAACCACTTGTAACAATAGTAATTATAATAGGTTATTGCAAGTACCTCTTTTAAGTCTCTCATCTAAATATAGATCTATGCTGTTTTTCTTTAACCTTGACTGACAGACACATTTTGATGAGGTGGAGAGAAAAACTGATTTGGAAAAGATTAAAGAGAAAATGTACATCTGGGGTACATCTCCTCAGACAGATGAGGAGAGTATATTTCCACTTGGTACTTCTGCTTTATAAATAAAATATTACACTTATTAGCAAAGTAATATGTATTAAAAGGATAGGATAAATTAATTTGGAAACTCAAATTACATTTTATTATTCAATATTCTAATATTTGTGACTCTACTTAAAACAGTGATCTTGGGGGCGCCTGGGTGGCACAGTTGGTTAAGTGACTGACTCTTGATCTCAACAGAAATAAGCAGTTGTGAGTATGGAAGCATAGGGTTTCTATCCCAGATCTGTTTTATACTAAACACAGGAGTAATATTTCCATTCTTGCCTGCAAAATGGGGCTAATACAGTCTAGCATGTTGTGTCTCACTCATACAATTGTTCAAAGGGTTAAGAAATACAATATTTTTAAATTTAGAATTCTAGGTAAATAAGAAAATAAAAAAATAAAAATAAAAAATAAAAAATAAAAATATAAATTAATTTTTATAAAATAAAAAATAAATAAAAATAAAATAAATAATAAATAAATAAAAAGTAAAATAAAAATAAAAAATAAAATAAATAAAAATAAAAATAAAAAAATAAAAATAAAATATAAAAAAATAAAAAAACAAATAAAATAAAATAAAATAAAAGATAATAAAAATAAAAAAAATAAAAAAATAAAATTTAAAAAAACAAAATAAAATAAAATAAAATAAATAAAAATATAAAAAATAAAAAATAAAAATAAATAAAAAAATAAAAAAACAACAAACTGAGAGGGCCAAGATGGCAGAATAGCATGGAAATTTTTTTTGCATCCCTCATCCCTGAAATGCAGCCAGATCAACACTAAACCATCATGCATACCTAGAAAACTGCTTTGAGGATTAACACAACAATCTGCACAACCTGAACCACAGAACCTGGCAGTTATGTTGCGTGGAGAGGTGAACTGGAGGAGAGAGAAGGCACAGAGGGCAGGGAGCTGTTTCTGCTTACAGACAGAGGACGAAGATGGGGGGTGAATACGGGAAAAACACCTCCCCTCCAAAGCAGCTAGAGAGAAAAAGGAAAAGTAGAAACAGCTATGAGGGACTGAACAAAGAAAGGGAGAAAGGAGAAAGGAGAGGGTTTAAATTCCATTAAGACTCTATAAACAGGGAAGTGCAGAGTCTGAAACTCGGCAGCTTGCTACCTGGCAGTGCTCTGGTGGGAAGGGCAAATCCCCAAGATCAGATGGCCAGAGGCAGTTCCCCCGCTGGGAGGACATTTGGTAGAGGCAGTGCAACCACCCCACAGGCAAAGGTCCCAGCGGATTCCATAGAACTGCCACATTCGCTGGTGTTGGAGAAAGGATGTTAAGGGGGAAGCCGGGCACCAGACGTGTGTTGTGATTTGCCATAATCCCTGAACTGCTGCTGTTACACCACTGTGTGAAGTTTTTCTGGGGTGGTTTGGTGCCCAGCTGCAGTCTCTGGGAATCAGTAGCAGCATGGTCTCGTAAACATTCCCGGGGGTGGCCAGCACCTGGCCATTGCTCAGCAAGACCCTTCCCCACAGGGTCAGAATGGGTCAAAGCTGCAGTCCCTCAGATGTGAGGGGTTGGCAAACAGCCACATCTGAGATAAAACTCTGGAGGAAGGAGCTGCCTAGCAGACTGACAGCTTGGTCACGGACAGTGTAGAAGCAGGGAATGGACGGAAGTCAGAGACAAAGGAGGGGTGCTTGACTGCAGGTTAGGGACAGCCCAGGGTTCTGCTACTAAAGACTGGGTAGCTGAGTGATACCATTTTTACCCCTCCCACACATGTGCATACATGCCTACAAGTGCCACACCAATCCACCCCAGTAAGCTAAGCAGCACAATCTAGTGGAGAACAGAGTTGTTACACTAAGCCCCATCCAACTGGGCCAACCATGCTCTTGAGGAACACCACAAGTCTCTCTTCCTGCACAGTTTATGGACTATAAAGTACTTCATAGTTTGACTTCTAGGGGAAACTGATGTAATTTCAATCATATTTCAATCTGTTCACTGGTCCATCTATTCATTTTTTTTCTTTTTCTTGTCTTATTCTTGAATACAGAAAGAACATTTATTTTCATTACCCATTTTTATTAAAAAGATTTTCCTTTAATTTTTTCTACTCTATTTTTACTTTTTTGTAATTTTTAAAAATTCTATTTTACTTCCATCATTTCATTTTATTCTATTTTATTGTATCCATTTTTTCAAAATTTCAAATGTTTTCCTTTTTTTTTCCTTTTCTTATCTTTCCCATTTCCTCTAATCTATCAAGCTTCTTTCTTTTTTTTTTTTTAAATTTTTTTTTTCAACGTTTATTTATTTTTGGGACAGAGAGAGACAGAGCATGAACGGGGGAGGGGCAGAGAGAGAGGGAGACACAGAACCGGAAACAGGCTCCAGGCTCTGAGCCATCAGCCCAGAGCCTGACGCGGGGCTCGAACTCACGGACCGCGAGATCGTGACCTGGCTGAAGTCGGACGCTCAACCGACTGCGCCACCCAGGCGCCCCTATCAAGCTTCTTTCAACAACCAGACCAAACACACCTAGGACCTAGCATCCTTTATTTGATTTTTTTGCATTGTTCTTAATTTTTTAATTTTTATTTTTTTTACTTTAATTCCTTTCCTTCCTTCAAAATGATGAAATGAAGGAATTCACCCCAAAAGAAATAACAGGAAGAAATGACAGCCAGGGACTTAATCAACAAAGATACAAGCAAGATGTCTGAACCAGAATTTAGAATCACAATAATAAGAATAATAGCTGGGGTTGAAAATAGATTAGAATCCCTTTCTGTGGAGAATAAGAACTAAAAGCTAGTCAGGATGAAATTAAAAAACGCTATAGCTGAGCTGCAATCTCAAATGGATGCCACAGCAGAAGTGGAGCGACAAATCAGCGATATAGAGGACAAACTTATAGAGAATAATGAAGCAGAAAAAAAGAGGGAGACTATGGCAAAAGAGCACAAAATGAGAATTAAAGAGCTCAGTGACTCATTAAAAAGGAATAACATCAGAATCATAGGGGTCCCAGAAGATGAAGAGAGAGATAAAGGGGTATAAGGTTTATGTGAGCAAATCATAGCAGAAAATTTTCTTAACCTGGGGAAAGACACAGACATCAAAATCCCGGAAGCACAGAGAACTCCCATTAGATCAACAAAAACTGACCATCAACAAGGCATATCATAGTCAAATTCAAAAAATACTCAGGCAAGGAAAGAATTATGAAAGCAGCCAGAGGAAAAAAGTCCTTAACCTACAAGAGAAGAAAGATCAGGTTCACAGCAGACCTTTCCACAGAAACCTGGCAGGCCAGAAAGGAGTGGCAGGATATATTTAATGTGCTGAATTGGAAAAATATGCAGCCAAGAATTCTTTATCCAGCAAGGCTGTCATTAAAACTAGGAGGAGATAAGAAGTTTCCCAAACAAAAATTAAAGGAGTTCGTGACCATTAAAGCAGCTCTGCAAGAAATTTTAAGGGGGACTCTCTGAGGGGAGAAAAGATGAAAAAAACAAAACAAAAACACAAAAAGATCAAAAGCAACAAAGAATAGCAAGGACCAGGGAACACCACCAGAAACCCCAACTCTACAGGAGACATAATGGCAATAAATTCATATCTTTCAGTACTCACTGTAAACGTCAATGGACTAAATGCTCCAATCAAAAGACACGGGGTAACAGAATGGATAAGAAAACAAGATCCATTTATATGCTGTTTACAAGAGACCCATTTTAGACTTAAAGACACCTTCAGATTGAAAATAAGGGGATGGAGAACTATCTATCATGCTAATGATCGCCAACAGAAAGCCAGAATAGTCATACTTATATCAGACAATCTAGATTTTAAAATAAATACTGTAAAAAGAGATAAAGAAGGGCATTATATCATACTTAAGGGGTCTATCCACCAAGAGACCTAATAATTGTAAGCATTTATGCTCCAAACGTGAAAGAACCCAAATACATAAATCAGTTAATCACAAACATAAACTCATTGATAATAATACCATAATAGTAGGGGACTTCAACACCCCACTTATAACAATGGATAGATCTAAATAGAAAATTAACAAGGAAACAATAGCTTTGAATGACACACTGGAACTGGATGGACTTAACAGATATATTCAGGGGGTGCCTGGCTGGCTCAGTCAGTTGAGCATCCGACTTCAGCTCAGGTCATTATCTCATGGCTTGTGGGTTCAAGCCCCGCATCAGGCTCTGTGCTGACAGCTCAGAGCCTGGAGCCTGTTTTGGATTCTGTGTCTTCCTCTCTCTCTGCCCCTCCCTTGCTTGCGCTCTGTCTCAAAAGTAAATTAACATTAAAAAAAAATTAAAAAAACAGACATATTCAGAACATTTCATCCTAAAGCAGCGGAATACACATTCTTCTCCAGTGTACATAGAACATTCTCCAGAATAGATCACATACTGGGACACAAATTAGCCTTCAACAAGTATAAAAGATTGAGATCATACTGTGCATATTTTCAGACCACAATGCTATGAAACTTGAAGTCAACCACAAGAAAAAATTTGGAAAGATAACAAATACTTGGAGACTAAAGAAAATCTCACTAAAGAATTAATGGGCTAACCAAGAAATTAAAGAGGAAATTAAAAAGTACATGGAAGCCAATGAAAATGATAACACCACAGCCCAAAACCTCTGGGATGCAGCAAAGGCAGTCATAAGAGAGAAGTATATAGCAATCCAGGTCTTCCTAAAGAAGAAGAAAGGGTTCAGATACACAACCTAACCTTACACCTTAAAGAGCTGGGGAAAGAACAGCAAATAAAACTCCAAACCAGCAGAAGACAGGAAATAATAGATAAGAGCAGAAATCAATGCTATCGAAACCAAAAAACAGATAGATTTAGAAGACAAAATTGATCACTGTAGAACAGTTCAATGAAACCCAGAGATAGTTCTTTGAAAGAATTAACAAAATTGATAACCCCCTGCCCAGTTTGATCAAAAAGAAGAAGGGAAAGGACCCAAATAAATAAAATCAAGAATGAAAGAGGAGAGATCACAACCAACACAGCAGAAATAAAAACAATAATAAGAGAATATTATGAGCAATTGTATGCCAATAAAATGGGAAATCTGGAAGAAATGGACAAATTCCTAGAAACATATACACTACCAAAACTGAAACAGTACGAAATAGAAAATTTGAACAGACCCATAACCAGTAAAGAAATTGAATTAGTAATCAAAAAATCTCCCAAAAAACAAGAGTCCGGGGTTGGATGGCTTTCCAGGGGAATTCTACCAAACATTTAAGAAGAGTTAACACCTATTATTTTAAAGCTGTTCCAAAAAATAGAAATGGAATGAAAACTTTCAAACTCATTCTATGAAGCCAGCATTACCTTAATTCCAAAACCAGACAAAGACCCCACTAAAAAGGAGAGCTACAGACCAATTACTCTGATGAACATGGATGCAAAAATCCTCAACAAGATACTAGCCAACCAGATCCAACAATATATTAAAAGAATTATTCACCATGACCAAATAGGATTTATACCTGGGATGCAGGGCTGGTTCAATATCTGCAAAACAATCAATGTGATACATCACATCAACAAAAGAAAGGATAAGAACCACATGATCCTCTCAATAGATGCAGAGAAAGCACTTGACAAAATACAGCATCCTTTCTTGATAAAAATCCTCAAGAAAGTAGGGATAGAAGGATCATACCTCAAGATCACAAAAGCCATATATGAAAGACCCACCACTAATATCATCCTCAATGGGGAAAAACTGAGAACTTTCCCCCTCAGATCAGGAACATGACATGTCATGAACATAATGTCCATTCCCACCACTGTTATTCAACATAGTATTGGAAGTCTTAGCCTCAGCAATCAAACAACATAAAGAAATAAAAGACATCCAAATCGGCCAGGAGGAGGTCAAACTTTTACTCTTTGCAGATGACATCATCATCAAGGAAATACAAATCAAATACAAATACAAATAAAAAGCACAATGAGATACCACCACACAACTGTCAGAAAGACTAACATTAACAACTCAGGCAACAACAGATGTTGGCGAGGATGCAGAGAAAGAGGATCTCTTTTGCACTGCTGGCGGGAATGCAAACTGGTGCAGCCACTCTGGAAAACAGTGTGGAGGTTCCTCAAAAAATTAAAAATAGAACTACCCTACCACCAAGCAATTGCACTACTAGGTGTTTATCCAAGGGATACAGATGTGCTGTTTTGAAGGGGCACATGCACTCCAAAGTTTATGACAATCTTATTGACAATAGCCAAAGTATGGAAAGAGCCCAAATGTCCATCAACAGATGAATGGATAAAGATGTGGTGTGCTTTTTGTGTGTGTGGTTTTTTGTTTTTTTTTTTTGTTGTTGTTGTTGTTTTGTTTTTTTGCTCAGCAATCAAACAGAATGAAATGTTGCCATTTGCAGCTATGTGAATGGAACTACAGGGTATTATGCTAAGCGAAATTAGAGAAAGACAAATATATGACTACACTCATATGAGAAATTCAAGATACAAAACAGATGAACAGAAGGGAAGGGAAGCAAAAATAATATAAAAACAGTGAGGGGGACAAAACATAAGGGACTCAAATTTAGAGAACAGAGGGTTGCTGGAGGGGTTGTGGGGGGGGATGGGCTAAATGGGTAAGGGACATTAAGGAATAATCATGGTTGCACTATATGTTAACTAACTTGGATGTAAATTAAAAACAAATTAATTAAAAAAATTTTAAAAACCTGTCATTCCATTGTTTTTTGGTTTACATTATTTCTGGCTTATATTATTTCTGAGAATCCAGTGGATATTCTATTGTTTCTTCCTGCATGCAGTGTATCTTTTTCTTATGGATGTTCTGAGATTTTATTTTTAATTTGGTTTAAAGCAATTGTGCTATAATATGCCCAGATGTGGTTTACTTTGTTTGTCCTGCTTGTGGTTCATTCCTCCATCATGGCCAGAATGGGAAGTTGGGAGTTTCAAAACTAAGTTTTTAGATGTTCACCTCTTGCTGAGGAGATGATTATAAGTATCCTTGGAGACATTAGTTATTTGGTAATAGACAATGTTCTCTGTGGGTTATCCTCCATCAAATTTGAAGACTTCTTTCACTATTATTTCTTCTAACATATTTTTTCCCTGCCCAACTCTCTCTTCTTCATATGTTGGATGACTTTATAATACTCAACTGGTCACTGAAGCTCTTTTCACTTTTTTTGTCAGCCTTTTTTCTGTCACTGTTTCAGTCTGCATAGTTTTTATTTACCTGTCTTTTGCAGTATACAAACTGCGTTTAGAGCCCAATTCTCCCAATTAAAAAAATTTCAGGCATTTTTTAGTTCTACAGTTTCCATTTGTTTCCTCTCTCATTTACTTGCTGAGTTTCTTCCACCTGTTTATTCATATATTCATCTTTGTTCTTAAACTTTTGGCTATATTTATAATAGCTGCCTGAAGTCTTTGTTAATTCCAACATGTCTATCATCTGCGAGTCTTTCTATTGCTTCCTTCCTCCTATTTTGGTCACATTTTTCATGTGCCTAGTAATTATTAAATTTTATGCTGGACAATGGAATGCTTTTGTTTAGATTCTGAATCTATCTTCCTATAAAGAATGTTGGGTTTTACTCTGGCAGAGAATTAATTTACTGGCAGCTGCACATGTTTCTCCTGAGGCTTGGTTTTAAGATTGTTGAAGTGTTCCAGAGTATCCCTTATGCTAGGGTTGGAGCAGTGCTACTCCTAAATTATGACTGTTCTGGTTGTTGAAGTGGACTGTCTCCCAGCACTATGTATTTTCTGGTGTTTATACTCAGCTCACATTCCCGAAGTAGCTGCTTCTTACTAGGCTTCTTTGAGTTTGACCATATGCATGCACAGATTCTAAGTCAGAGGACATCTATGTAGATTTCTGCGGTTCCTTCTCTACTAAGCTCTCTTACTTATGGTACCCTGATATGCAAATTCCAGCTGCTTCAGCAGTCCCAAACTTCACATTCTGTTTCATATGACCAGCTATTTCATATAGCTGCTTTCTGTTCAGGCTCCATTTCCCTGGACAAATTATGGATAGAGCCAGAAGTTGGGATTTTTCAAAACTCAGTTAATTTCTTGTTCAATAAATGATTGAATTTTTTTCCAAGACAGTTATTTGGTGACTGGACAATATTCTCCATCACAAAAATATATTTTATTGAGGAGTTTCTGATGCCAGGAATTATATTACATGCTTTACATACATTTTCTCACTTAAATCTGCAAATAAATCAATGAAGGATATGTATTCCTATTAGCTCTATTTTAGAACTGAAGAAAATAAAAAATAGATTGTAACAAAGACTTGCCCAAGAATCTGTGTCTGATGATTGGTAGAGCTACAAATTTAACCCAGGATAGTAACTCCGGAGAAAACTTAAAAACCATCCTGGCTTGATTGTTCTATTTCCAAATAAACTGCTTATATGACTAAAATGGTTCTTCCAGTAAAAATTGTTTATTTTTCACAATGGAAAATACAGCATTCTGTATGGGTTCGCTACCTCTGAAAAGCCTGGTGGATGTATGTAATGGTTCCAAAATCATCTTTATATACCCCCAAATACCCAAGAATAAGGAAACTGAAAGTCCTGCATTTGATTTTTTTCTAAAGGGAAAATAAATTGATTTCCTTAAACTGTAATAGGAATGAAGGAGAATGGGTGGTTTATTATTTGTCCAAAAAAGTATAAATACTTTTTTAAAATTAATACTTGATTTTTAGAGCAGTTTTAGGTTCACAGCAAAATTGAGCACAAAAAACCCAGAGTTCTCACATATCCCCTCCTAGCACACATGCAGTCTTCATCATCAACATCACAGATAAAACATATGTTTCATCTCTTCTGCATTGCTCCCAAATCATCAGCCTCATTCTAATTCCCGAAACTGGAAGAAAAACTTCATTTTAGCATGGGAAATCAATCTATCATGTGTCTTTCATCTATTTTTACTTCTCATTTTCCAAGAGACATAACCTGTTCTCTCGGCAGATTTAAGATTTTGAAAACAAAAGCCAGGAAACCATGTTCCAAACCTTCCTTAAGGGAAGGAAGCTGCCTTGATCCACATGAATAGGGGAAGAAAAAAGAGGAAAATGTGTGTAAAAACATGAATTAGTACTAAGAGAAAATCCCCACTATAGTTATTTTCTAAAATTAACTTGGATCATGACCTTTTACTAATTATAATTCTCCACTGTCTTCCCTTGCCAACTCCCCAGCCTCTGACATTCCAGCAAACATCTTAGGCTCTCTTCACTCAGTGCCATAACTCCTTAATAGGGGTACATACTTCTTGCAAGTTGGATTTAGCCAATACATTTACAGACTCACCTTATGCCAGGCTGAAATTTCTGTTTTACATTGACACATTTTTGGGTCGTTAATGCTTTCAATTCCCTCAGCTTGGTATCTTCTATACAAGCTGCTTTCCAAACTTTCATCATGAAAATTCCTGCTCACTCTTCAAGACTGGAGAAAATGCTAAGGAACAGTATTTCCCAGGAATCTTCTCCTAGCATCTTAGGTGTCTTGGTAAATTTTTGAGGTACATGTAACTCTACAATGTGCTCATACATAACAGAAGGCTCTCAGTAACTGAGACTCCACCCTCACACCCCCACTGCCAACCTCTGTTCTCATCCCAGATCACTTTTGGCCTAAGCTTCATTTAAAATACATATAGTTATACCTATCACTACTTTAAATGTAAATAGACTAATCTTCCAATCAAAAGACATAGGGCAGGTGAATCAATAAAAAACAAGACCTATCTATATGCTGCCTAGAAGTAGCTCACTTTATACTTAAAGACACACACAGACTGAAAGTGGAAGGAAGGAAAAGATATTCCATGCAAATGGAAATGAAAAGAAAGAGTAGCAATATTCATATCAGACAAAATAGACTTTAAAACAGAGTATAACAACAACAACAACAAAAAGAGCAGTACATAATGAGAAAGGAGTCAATCCAAGAAGAGGATATAACATTCATAAATATTTATGCACCCAAACCTAGAAGCACCTAAATATATAAGGCAAAGAGAAATTAAGAAACAAGCCCATTTATAATTGTATCAAAATAAAATACCTAAAAATGAATTTAATGAAGTGAAGGAACTATACTCTGAAAACTGTGACAATGATGAAAGAAATTGAAGATGGCACAAATAAATGGAAAGATATTTCATGTTCACGGACCAGAAGAATTAATTTGTTGAAATAACCATACTATCCAGCTATAGATTCAATGCATTTCTTATAAAAACACTAAAGGCATTTTTCACAAATCTAGAACAAATAAAATTTGTAAAATTTGCATAAACCACAAAATATCCTGAAGAGCCAAAGCAATATTTAAAAAGAAGAATAAATCTGAAAGTATCATGCTCTCTGATTTCAAACTATATTACAAAGCTATAGTAATCAAAATAGTATGGTACTGGCATGAAAAAAGACATATAGAACAATAGAATAGAATAAAGTTGGGCACCTGGGTAGCTCAGTACACTGAGTACCTGACTCTTGATCTCAGCTCACATCATGATTTTGTGCTTCATGGGATCAAACCCATATTGGGCTCTGTGCTGACAGTGCAGAGCCTGCTTCAGATTCTCTCTCCCTCTTTCTCTAACCCCTGAACATGTGCACACACATGCACATGTGTGTTTTGTATTTCTCTCTCAAAATAAATAAATAAACTTAAAAAATATAGAATAAAGGGCCCAGAAATAAACCCATGCATATATGGTCAATTAATCTCTGGAAAAGGAAGCAAGAATATACAATGGGGAAAAGACAGTCTCTTTGAAACATGGTATTAAGAAAACTGGACAGCTACATGCAAAAGAATGAAATCCAACCACTATCTTTATATCATATATAAAAATAAATTCAAAATGGATTAAAGACTTGATTGTAAAACCTGAAATAATAATACTCTAGAAGAAAACACAGGCAGTAAGATCTTTGATACTGGTCTCAGTAATGTGTGTGTGTGTGTGTGTGTGTGTGTGTGTGTGTGTGTGTGTGTGTGTGTGTGTGTGTGTGTGTGTGTGTACTGCACGAGTCTCCTCAGGCCAGGGCAACAAACACTAAAATAAACAAATAAGATTGATTACATCAAACTAAAAACATTCTGCACAGTGAAGGAAACCATCAACAAACAAAAAGGCAACCTACTGAATGGGATAAGTTATACATCTGATAAGAAGTTAATATCCAAAATATATAAAGGACTTATACAACTTAACATAAAAAAGCCTGATGTATCATTCTGGGTGGATATAGCTTTTGTGGGGGCAATTCCAACCACTAAAAATGCCTTTTTAAATGAATGAGTAAATGAATGGAAGGGAACAAAAGAACTCTACGTATACATGTATTTGCATGTATTAAAAAGTAGGTGTAGGACTTAAATAGACATTTGTCTAAAGAACATATGAATG
>NW_024412376.1:95748675-95764559 GCF_014898765.1 Herpailurus yagouaroundi | reverse complement strand
AACTAGACCCACAAACGTATGGCCAACTCATCTTTGACAAAGCAGGAAAGAACATCCCATGGAAAAAAGACAGTCTCTTTAACAAATGGTGCTGGGAGAACTGGACAGCAACATGCAGAAGGTTGAAACTAGACCACTTTCTCACACCATTCACAAAAATAAACTCAAAATGGATCAAGGACCTGAATGTGAGACAGGAAACCATCAAAACCCTAGAGGAGAAAGCAGGAAAAGACCTCTCTGACCTCAGCCGTAGCAATCTCTTACTCGACACATCCCCAAAGGCAAGGGAATTAAAAGCAAAAGTGAATTACTGGGACCTTATGAAGATAAAAAGCTTCTGCACAGCAAAGGAAACAACCAACAAAACGAAAAGGCAACCAACGCACTGGGAAAAGATATTTGCAAATGACATATCGGACAAAGGGCTAGTATCCAAAATCTATAAAGAGCTCACCAAACTCCACACCCGAAAAGCAAATAACCCAGTGAAGAAATGGGCAGAAAACATGAATAGACACTTCTCTAAAGAAGACATCCGGATGGCCAACAGGCACATGAAAAGATGTTCAGCGTCGCTCCTTATCAGGGAAATACAAATCAAAACCACACTCAGATATCACCTCACGCCAGTCAGAGTGGCCAAAATGAACAAATCTGGAGACTATAGATGCTGGAGAGGATGTGGAGAAACGGGAACCCTCTTGCACTGTTGGTGGGAATGCAAATTGGTGCAGCCGCTCTGGAAAGCAGTGTGGAGGTTCCTCAGAAAATTAAAAAGAGACCTACCCTATGACCCAGCAATAGCACTGCTAGGAATTTATCCAAGGGACACAGGAGTACTGATGCATAGGGGCACTTGTACCCCAATGTTCATAGCAGCACTCTCAACAATAGCCAAATTATGGAAAGAACCTAAATGTCCATCAACTGATGAATGGATAAAGAAATTGTGGTTTATATACACAATGGAATACTACGTGGCAATGAGAAAAAATGAAATATGGCCTTTTGTAGCAACGTGGATGGAACTGGAGAGTGTGATGCTAAGTGAAATAAGCCATACAGAGAAAGACAGATACCATATGGTTTCACTCTTATGCGGATCCTGAGAAACTTAATAGGAACCCATGGGGGAGGGGAAGGAAAAAAAAAAAGGGGTTAGAGTGGGAGAGAGCCAAAGCATAAGAGACTGTTGAGAACTGAGAACAAACTGGGGGGAGGGGGGGGGTGGGAGGGAGGAGAGGGTGGGTGATGGGTATTGAGGAGGGCACCTTTTGGGATGAGCACTGGGTGTTGTATGGAAACCAATTTGACAATAAATTTCATATATAAATAAAAAAAAAACTATGGAAAAAGAGAAAGCTGAGAAAAGAGAGAGAGAAAAAATTCTGGGTCATGAGGGGAGAATTAGAGAACTAAGTGATTCAATCAAATGGAATAATATCTGTATCATAGGAGTTCCAGAAGAAGAAGATGAGAGAGAAAGGAGACAAAAGTGTACTTGAACAAATCCTATCTGAAAACTTCCCCAATCTGGGGAAGGAAACAGGCATTGAAATCTAAGAGGCACAGAGAACTCCCTTCAGATGTAATTTGAATCGATCTTCTGCACAACATCTTATGGTTAAATTGGCAAAATACAAAGATAAAGAGAGAATTCTGAAAACAGCTATGGATAAACAGGCCTTAACATACAAGGTAGACACATAAGTTAGTAGCAGACCTGTCTACTGAAACTTGGTAGGTCAGAAAGGAGTGACAGAAAGTTTTCAATATGCTGAATAGGAAAAATATGCAACCAAGAATCCTTCATCCAGCAAGACTATCATTCAGAATAGAAGGAGAGACTAAGGTTTTCCCAGACAAAAACTGAAGGAATTCATCACCACTAAACCAGCCCTACAGGAGGTCCTAAGGGGGACTCTGTGAGTGAAATGTTGCAAGGGCCACAAAGGACCAGAGACATCATGATAAGCATGAAACCTACAGATAACACAATGACTCTAAACCCATATCTTTCAATAATAACACAATGTAAATGGACTAAATGCTCCAACCAAAAACATAGGGTGTAAGAATGGATTAAGAAAACAAGACCCATCTATTTGCTATCTACAAGAGACCCATTTTAGACCTGAGGATGCTTTCAGATTGAAAGCGAGGGAATGGAGAACCATTTATCATTCTACTGGAAATCAAATGAAAGCTGGAGTAGCCATACATATATCAGACAAACTAGATTTTAAATTAAAGGCTGTAACAAGAGATGAAGAAGGGCATTATATAATAATTACGGGGTCTATCCATCAGGAAGAGCTAACAATTATAAATGTCTATGCACCGAATTCGAAAGCACCCAAATATATAAAACAATTAATCATGAACATAAGCAATCTTATTGGTAAGAATGTGGTAATTGCAGGGGACTTTAATACTCTACTTACAACAATGGACAGATCATCAAGCAAAAAATCAACAAAGAAACAATGGCCCTGAATGATACACTGGACCAGATGGACTTGACAGATATATTTAGAACTTTTCATCCTTTAGCAGCAGAATATACTTTCTTCTCGAATACACAAGAAAGATCACATACTGGGTCATAAAACAGCCCTCAATAAATATAAAAGAATTGAGATCATACCATGCAACTTTCAGGTCAATGCTATGAAATGTGAAATCAACCATAGGGAAAAGTTTGGAAAACCTCCAAATACATGGAGGTTAAAGAACATTCTACTAAAGACTGAAGGGGTCAACCAAGCAATTAAAGGAGAAATAAAAAAATATATGGAAACAAATGAAAATGAAAACACAACAATCCAAATCCTTTGGGATGCAGCAAAGGCAGTCCTAAGAGGAAAATACATTGCGATCCAGGCCTATCTCAAGAAACAAGAAAAAACCCAAATACAAATCTAACAGCACACCTAAAGAAAATAGAAGCAGAACAAGAAAGATACCCCAAACCCAGCAGAAGAAGAGAAATAATAAAGATCAGAGCAGAAATAAATAATATAGAATCTAAAAAAACAGTAGAGCAGATCACTGAAACTGAGTTGGTTTTTTGAAAAAATAAACAAAATTGATAAACCTCTAGCAAGGCTTCTCAAAAAGAAAAGTGAGAGGACCCAAATAGATAAAATCACAAATGATAATCAAATTATTGCAACCAATCTCTCAGAAATACAAGCAATTATCAGGGAATACTATGAAAAATTATATGCCAACAAACTGGACAGCCTGGAAGAAATGGACAAATTTCTAAACACCACACACTACCAAAACTCAAACGGGAAGGAATAGAAAATTTGAACAGACCAGTGAAGAAACTGCATCAGTTATCAAAAATCTCCCAACAAATAAGAGTCTTGGACGAGAGGGCTTCCCTGGGGAATTCCACCAGACATGTGAAACAGAGTTAATACCTATCCTTCTCAACCTGTCCCAAAAAATAGAAATGGAAGGAAAACTTCCAGAATCATCTTATGAAGCCAAAATTACTTTGATTCCCAAACCAGAGAGAGACCCAACAAAGAAGTAGAACTACAGGCCAATATCCCTGATGAATATGGATGCAAAAATTCTCAACAAGATACTAGCAAATCGAATTCAACAGCATATAAAAAAAATTATTCACCATGATCAAGTGGGATTCATTCCTGGGCTGCAGGGCTGGTTCAATATTCACAAATCAATCAATGTGATACATCACATTGATAATAAGAATAAAAAAAAAAAGGATAAGAACCATATGATCCTGTCAATCGATGCAGAAAAAGCATTTGACAAAATTCAGCATCCTTACTTAATAAAAACCCTCAAGAAAGTCAGGATAGAAGGAACATACTTAAACATCATAAAAGCCATTTATGAAAAGCCCACAGCTAATATCATCCTCAATGGGGAAAAACAGAGCTTTCCCTTTAAGATCAGGAACATGACAGGGATGTCCACTCTCACCACTGTTGTTTAACACAGTGTTGGAAGTCCTAGCATAAGCAATCAGACAACAAAAGGAAATCAAAGGCATCAAAATTGGCAAAGATGAAGTGAAACTTTCACTTTTAGCAGACGACATGATACTCTACATGGAAAACCCGACAGGCTCCATCGAAAGTCTGCTAGAACTGATACATAAATTCAGCAAAGTTGCAGGGTACAAAATCAATGTACAGAAATTGGTTTCATTTTTATACACCAATAATGAAACAACAGAAAGAGAAATAAAGAAATTGATCCCATTTACTCTTGCACCAAGAACCATAAAATACTTAGGAATAAATCTGACCAAAGATATAAAAGATCTGTATGCTGAAAACTATAGAAAGCTTATGAAGGAAATTGAAAAAGACACGAAAAATGGAAAAATATTCCATGCTTATAGATTGGAAAAATAAATATTGCTGAAATGTCAATACTACCCAAAGCAATCTACACATTCAATGCAATCCCAATCAAAATTGCACCGGCATTCTTCTCAAAGCTAAAACAAACAATCCTAAAATTTGTACGGAACCAAAAAAGACCCCCAAAAGCCAAAGTAATACTGAAGAAGAAAACCAAAGTGGGAGTCATCACAATCCCAGACTTTAGCCTTTACTACAAAGCTGTAATCATCAAGACAGTATAGAATTGACATTAAAAAAAAGACACATAGATCAATGGAATAGAATAGAAAGCCCAGAATTAGACCCACAAAAGTATGGCCAACTAATCTTTGACAAAGCAGGAAAGAACATCCAATGGAAAAGACAGCCTCTTTAGCAAATGGTGCTGGGAGAACCGGACAGCAACATGCAGAAGAATGAAACTAGACCACTTTCTTATACCATTCACAAAAATAAACTCAAAATGGATGAAGGACCTGAATGTGAGACAGGAAACCATCAAAACCCTAGAGGAGAAAGCAGGAAAAAACCTCTCTGACCCCAGCCGCAGCAATTTCTTACTTGACACATCTCCAAAGGCAAGGGAATTAAAAGCAAAAATGAACTATTGGGACCTCATCAAGATAAAATCTTCTGCACTGCAAAGGAAACAATCAACAAAACTAAAAGGCAACCCATGGAATGGGAAAAGATATTTGCAAATGACATACTGGATAAAGGGCTAGTACCCAAAATCTATAAAGAACTCACCAAACTCCACACCCAAAAAACAAATAATCCAGTGAAGAAATGGGTAGAAGACATGAATAGACACCTTTCCAGAGAAGACTTCCAGATGGCCAACAGACACATGAAATGATGCTCAATGTCACTCATCATCAGGAAAATACAAATCAAAGTCACACTGAGATACCAATGCGCACTGGTCAGAGTGGCTAAAACGAACAAATCAGGAAACTATAGATGTTGGCGAGGATGTGGAGAAATGGGAACCCTCTTTCACTGTTGGTGGGAATGCAAACTGGTGCAATAGCTCTGGAAAAGAGTGTGGAGGTTCTTCAAAAAATTAAAAATAGAACTACCCTATGATCCAGCAATGGCGCTGCTAGGAATTACCCAAGGGGTACAAGAGTGCTGATGCAAAGGGGCACTTGTACCCCAATGTTTATAGCAGCACTTATAGCAGTGCTTTCAACAATAGCCAAATTATGGAAAGAGCATAAATGTCCATCAACTGATGAATGGATAAAGAAGATGTGGTTTATATATACAATGGAATACTACTTGGTAATGAGAAAGAATGAAATCTTTCCATTTGCAGAAATGTGGATGGAACTGGAAGGTATTAAGCAAAGTGAAATAAGCCAGTCAGAGAAAGGCAGATATCATATGTTTTCACTCATATGTGGATCTTGAGAAACTTAACAGAAGACCATGGGAGAAGAGAAGGGGGAAAAATATTTACAAACAGAGAGGGAGGGAGGCAAACCATAAGAGACTCTTAAATACAGAGAACAAATGAGGTCTGATGAGGGATGGGGGAGAGGGGAAAGTGGGTGATGAGCATTTAGGAGGACACTAGGGATGAGCACTGGGTGTTGTATGGAAGCCAATTTGACAATTAATTATATTAAAAATAAATAAATAAAATTAAAATTTGGTAAAAAATTAAAAAAAAACTTTTTTTAGGAGAGAAAAAAAGAATATTCATTATTAAATGTCTGTTTCATGCAGGTAAGATTCTATCCAGGACAAGAGGATATCTGGTTCACAGATTACCCCTTTCAGCAATACACTTTGCACATCAAAGATGTTCAAAGATACTGTGTTAGATTCCTAGGGCTGCCATAACTAGTTACCACAAACTGGGTACAACAACAGAAACTATTTTTCACAGTTCTAAAGACCAGGTGTCTAAAATCAAGTTTCCCTCTGAACGCTCTGAGAGAGAATCCTTGTTAGCCTCTTTCAGCTTCTGGTGGCTCCCGGCATTAGTTGGTTTGTATTTGAATAACTCCAATGTCTGCTTCCATGTTCACACAGCTTTCTTCTGTGGTTTCAAAGGACACCTGTCATCAGATTTAGGACTCACACAGATTATCCAAGATGATCTGTAAAGACCTTTTCCCAAATAAGGCCACACTGATAGGTTCTGGGTGGGTATATCTTTTGTGGGGGCCACAATTCCAATCACTAAAAATGCATTTTAAAATGAATGGAGGCGCGCCTGGGTGGCTCAGTTGGTAAGCATCCGACTTCGGCTCAAGTCATGATCTCACGGTTTGTGAGTTCAAGCCCCACGTCAGGCTCTGTGCTGACAGCTCGGAGCCTGGAGCCTGCTTCCGATTCTGTGTCTCCCTCTCTCTCTGCTCCTCCCCCACTCATACTCTGTCTCTCTCACAAGTAAACATTAAAAAAAATTTTTTTAAATGAATGGATAAATGAATAAAAGGGAAAAATGTATGGGGTGTATACATGTTTGAATACACAAAAGATGAAGACAAGCATTACTGTTTTGTTTTTACATCTTTGTTACCTTCTATTTGTAAGTTCACTTTGTAGATAATATGTCTTGCATCTACAACAGCAGCTTGTCGCTCTTCATGTTGACAGAATTCTGTTATATTAAATAACATAGCAGTTCAAAACTGAAAGTTGTTAAATGAAAAGACACAATTAGGAAATGTATAACATATATATATAACTATACTGCTTTCTTTGATATTTTTAAAGTATGTTTTAAATCCATTTCATGTATGGAACCACAAAAAACCTTGTGGCCAAGCAATCCTGAGAAGAAGAGCAAAGCTGGAGGCATCACAATTTCAGATTTCAAGATATACTACAAAGTTGTAGTAATCAAAATAGGATGGTACTGGCACAAAACAGACACGCTGATCAATGGAACAGACTAGAGAGCCTAGAAATAAACCCATGATTCTGTGGTCAACTAATCTATGACAAAGGAGGTAAGAATATGCAAAGGGGAAAAGACTCTTTTTAATAAATGATGCTGGGAAACTCAACAGCTACATGCAAAAGGACAGAAACTGGACCACTTTCTAACACCATACACAGAAATAAACTCAAAATAGAGGACCTAAATGTGAGACCTGAAACTACAAAACTCCTAGAAAAAAACACGGGCAATAATTTCTTTGACATCAGACGGAGCAGCATTTTTCTAGATATGTCTCCTAAGGCAAGGGAAATGAAAACAAAAATAAACCACTGTGATCACATCAAAATAAGGAAACCATCAACAAAACAAAAAGGCAACTTTACTGAATGGGAGAATTATGTATCTAATAAGGGGCTAATACCCAAAATATATAAAGAACTTCTACAACTCAACACCAAAACCAGAAACAATCCAATTAAAAAAATGGAGACAGGACTTGAATAGACATTTTTCCAAGAAGACATACAGATGGCCAACAGACACATGAAAAGATGCTCAAATTCCTAATCATCGGAGAAATGCAAATCAGAACCACAATGAGGTACCACCTCACACCAGTCAGAATGGCTAGAATAAAAAAGGCAAGAAATAACAATTGTTGGCAAGGATGTGGAGATAAAGGAACTCTCATGTACTGATGGTGGTAATGTAAACTGGCACAGCCATTGTGGAAAAAGTATGGCATGGTGGTACCTCAAAAAATTAAAATACCACATGATCCAATAATTCTACTACTGGATATTTAAGCAATAAAAATGAAGACACGAATTCAAAAAACAGATGTTCCAGGGCACCCAAGTGGCCCAGTTGGATTAGCATCTGACTTTGGCTCAGGTCATGATCTCGTGGTCCATGGGTTTAAGCCCCCCATTAGGTTCTGTGCTGACAGCTCAGAGCCTGAAGCCCGTTTTGGATTCTGTGTCTCCCTCTCTCTCTCTGCCTCTCCCCCACTCACACTCTGTCTCTCTCTCAAAAATAAATAAACATTAAAAAAACTACAGGTTCCCCCACATTTACTGCAGCCTTATTTACAATAGCCAAGATACAGAAGTAACCCAAGTGTCCATCAATAGTCGAGTGGATAAAGATGAGGTGTACACACACACACACACACTCTCTCTCTCTCTCTCTCTCTCTCACAAAATGGAACATTATACAGCCATAAAAAGGATGAGATCTTGTCATTGGTGACAACACGGTTAGACCTAGAGAGTATCATGCTAAGTGAAAAAAGTGCGAAAAACACTTTCTCATATGTGAAATCTAAAAAAATTAATGAACAAACAAACAGAAAACAGAACCAGATTCATAAATACAGAGAACAAACTGATGGACACCAGAAGGAAAGCGGGAGGGCAGATGGGCAAAATGGGCAAATGACAGTGGGACATAGAGGCATCTGGTTATGGGATAAGTGATAGGAATAAAAGATACAGTGTATGGAATATAATCAATGATACTATAAGAGCATTGTATGATGGCAAGCATAGTTATACTTGTAAGCACATCATAACGTATGGAGATGTTGAATAACTATGTTATGTGCCTAAAACTAATATAACATTGTGTGTTAACTATACTCAAATTAAAAAAAAAATTAAACAATAAAAATCTATTTCTTATGTGGTCCTCTTTCTCCTCCTCAAATAAGACACAAATTGAGAGGCCACTACACAAATAGAATAGGGGTTTTCAAATAGGCATTTCTACATATAGTCACCTTGCTCTCAGTCCCTCAAAATAAAGTCTGCTTTAAAACACAGAGCTTGTAAGACTGACAGCTATTTCTTCTTGTGGAGAGTTATATTTGTATATTTTCACAAACAGAACAGGTTGGGAAGTTACAAACCTAGAAAAATATAATAAAAGATCCAGATTCATCTTCTGTTTGGTTTTAATATAGTCATTTTCTCTTTCCACTTTCAATGACTGAAAGATTTAATTTGAGTAATGCCACAGGAATGTGGTTTCAAGAAGGAAAAATGTTCAAATATTTACCTCCCTGTTCCTCACTTAAAAAAAAAAAGAGTAATTTGCTATAATATATATTGAAATATTTTATGATGTTTCCTTCTTTCTGCTGGCACTTGTGTCCTTTCTTATTAAATAAAAATGTATTGAAATTGAAATATAGTTCTCAAAGAGAACTCTAAGCAAAATACAATTGTTCCTTTGATGGATTTCAAAATAGCACCATCAAATATTGTTATGAACATAATAAAAAATTTAACATGTGTTTAGTTTCTCTTTACCCATCTGTGTGTGTGTGTGTGTGTGTGTGTATGTATGTGTGTGTGTGTGTGTGTGTATATATATACATATACATATATATATATATATATATATTGTTTTTTCATATAATTATCTCCTGAGAATGCATATTGAAGATTTTCTGAGAAGCTCATGGATTTTTATAGATAGCAAATTGTCAACATGAGGGCACCTAACTTGAAGTCTTTACTCTGGGGAGACACAGGCAGTAGGGTCATACGAACACTACAATTAGTTCCTAAGATGGCAACAGACTGGAGAAAGAAGGTATGTACAATTACCATAGGTATACTTCTCTCTGTTTAGTTCTGAGCAGGACCGATGGGCCCCAAATCACGTTTTCTCCTAAAAGTCATGCATAGTGCCTTTATAGAAGAGCTCCCCTTCACTTTTCGTTAAGTCTGCCCTGGTTCTTCCATGAAACCCAAGAATCACAACCGGTCTGGCTGCCACCTCTTCCCTTGATGCTCAGGAGACACATGATTAACTGATCACAATATCCTTTATTGATAAGTCTAGATCTGGTCTCAAACACAGGTTTCTGGCAACCATTTTCCCTCTGAGAAACTGTGCAAGAGATGAAAATGTTGCCATTCTTGCCCTAATTCATGAGATGGGATCCTTACAGCCTGCCCCGCTCTTGTCATACTCCTTCCCCAAGGAGGCTGTATTTTGTTTCCTGTATTCTCCTGCTACAAATAAGAGTCTTGCTAAGAATCACAGTGCCATCATCTGTATGGCTTTAAGTAGTACCTACTTCCTGGTTTCCCTTTACCCCTGCCTGCTTGCCAGGCTGAAATCCCTACTATAGAGGCTTACTTGGATCAGATCCGAGACGATCACATCTTTTAACCACTGCATCCTGGATTCCACTGTCAGGACAAGCCTCAGCATCTGTGTACCTTTTTGTTGTCCCTGGCCACCCTGCCCTGACTCCTGCTATGTTCCCAGTGACTAGAATTCTTGAGATCCAGACACATTTTGTTTCAAAAATATTCCTGCTAAAAACCCAATTATCAGTCCCAGTTGTTCTACTTACCATATGCATTTTTGTTAGGATTAAATGCAGTAATTCTTATGAGGTACTTAGCATGGTTCCTAATATACAATACACACTCCATGAATGTTAGTTGCTATAGGTTCTGCTATCATGATAAGCATCATCACTTCTATTAAGATCTCCATCTCGATTCCAGAAAAATTTCTTTTGAAGCAATTAGGTACAGGCTTCAAGTGTCAGAGGCCCTCTGACCACAAATTGACCTAGGGACAAACATACCTAACAAATACAGATGGTCCCCGACTTAAGATGGTTCAACTTATGATTTGTTGACTTTATGATAATGCAAAAGTGATATGCATTCACTAGAAGCCATACTTTGAATTTTTATCTTTTCCTGGGCTAGCGATATATAGTACAATACTTTTGTGATTCTGGGCAGTGGTGGTGTTTCGCAGCACCCAGTTAGCCACACGATCACAATATGCTTTCAACCATTCTGTACCCATACAACCATGTCATTTTTTACTTTCAGTACAGTATTCAATAAATTACATGAGATATTCAACATTTTATTATAAAATAGGCTTTGTACTAGATGTTTTTGCCCAAATGCAGGCTAATGTAAGCATTCTGAGCATGTTGAAGTTAGGCTAGGCTAAGTTATGACGCTCAGTAGGTTAGGTGTATTCAATGCATTTTGACCCACCATATGTTCAACTTGTGATCATTTTATTAGGACATAACCCCATTGCAAGTCAAGGAAGAGTTGTATAGAGTTTAGTAAATATATGCTCTTAACACCAATTTAGATTATTTTTATATAACAAAATAATGCTCTAGGCCATTATCATTTATGTAAAATGAGTTCTATAAAGTTGTGTGACTTTTTCCTTCCATGAGTCACCATACTGTACTAGCCATACTAAGTTTAAAATTTGTCTCACATACTGAATAGTTTGCATGACCATAATATTCACAGTATCTTCTAAGATATTTGTTAAGAAGCCCATTATAAAAAGGAAGTCTTTTATGGTATTTGGATCTATTATGCTTGTCAGCTGACTTTAGATAACAATTTTCTAATCAAACATAAGACCAAATCAAACCCTTTATTATAGCTTTTTGACCAGCACCATAGATGAATGTGCCTCTCCAAAATAGGTGGAACTGTGCCAGCCAAACAACAAATGGGCATTGTCCTGAGGCGCTCAGACAAAAAGTCACATAGTTCAATGCCAGATGAACAGAACAAAGGCCGTAGAGAGTTGCCTGGGGTCACTGAGAACAGATTGCTTAATGAAGACATTTAGAGAAGTATTGCTGTATGTGTTTGGGTGTGCAAGTAGGTGTTAGAGGCATGTCCAATTGATTTGAGAAAACAAATATTGAATCACAATAAGCCCCCAAAATTAATATTTCCAGAAAAGATAGAGGTCACACTTTTTGAGGCAAGAATTAGTGCCTTTTAATAGAACAAATATGGCACATAAAGCTATGACTATACATTATTAAATGACAGGAGATTCAACCCTCCAGAATCCTAGAAACTTAGATCTAGTAGGAAATATGGGAAAGTTAATAGGAAACACCTCTGGAGATGAAGACTGGTTATCTGTGAGTGTTAGGACTATTAGGGGATTTAGTCTGCTCACTTTGTTCATCTATATTGTCTTCATATTACTTTGTTTTAAATTATAAGTTGAACGTATAAATGCATTCCCTCTGAGTCCATATTACATGTCTCATCAGAAAATATATATATTATTAATTACATATAAGTTCTAACATATTTGTATATAATCTTTATATACATATTTGTCTATATTATCTTTCCAAGAAGGAAACTTGAACTCATCTAGACCGGTAGTTTTCATATCGTTTTTAGGCAAGGAACCCCTTCTTTCAGCAAATGCTTTCAGAGAAGCCCACTGTGAATCTGCTCTGGTTAGAGCCAGCTGGCCTTGGGGAAACCCCAAGTGCCCCTGACTGGCTGCCTCCCCGCCCCTCCCCCACTCAGTGGCTGGCTTTAAAAGGGACTCTGTGGGGAGGAGGAGGGAAGATGGCGGCGTAGGAGGACGCTGGGCTCACCGCGCGTCCTGCTGATCACTTAGATTCCACCTACACCTGCCTAAATAACCCAGAAAACCACCAGAGGATTAGCAGAATGGAGTCGACGGAGCCAAGCGCAGACGAGAGGCCCATGGAAGAGGGTAAGAAGGGCGGCGAGGCGGTGCGCGCTCCACGGACTGGCGGGAGGGATCTGGGGCGGAGGGGCGGCTCGCCGGTCAAGCAGAGCCCCCGAGTCTGGCTTGCAAAAAGCGGAGGGGCCTGACGGACTGTGTTCCGACAGCAAGCGCGACTTAGCCTCTGGGAGGTCATAAGTTAACAGCTCTGCTCAGAAAGCGGGAAGGCTGGAGGACAAAGGGAAGGAGAGCTGCTGAGCCCCCGGACGACAGAGCTCAGTTTGGTGGGGAACAAAGGCGCTCGCCAGCGCCATCTTCCCCACCCATCCCCCAGCCAAAATCCCAAAGAGAACCAGTTCCTGCCAGGGAACTTGCTCGCTCCGCGCAAACACCCAACTCTGCGCTTCTGCGGAGCCAAACCTCCGGCAGCGGATCTGACTCCCTGCTGCTGCCACAGGGCCCCTCCTGAAGTGGATCACCTAAGGAGAAGCAAGCTAAGCCTGCCCCTCCTGCCCCTGTGCACCTTGCCTACCCACCCCAGCTAAGACGCCAGATCCCCAGCATCACAAGCCTGGCAGTGTGCAAGTAGCCCAGACGGGCCACCCCACCCCACAGTGAATCCCGCCCCTAGGAGAGGGGAAGAGAAGGCACACACCAGTCTGACTGTGGCCCCAGCGGTGGGCTGGGGGCAGACATCAGGTCTGACTGCGGCTCCGCCCACCAACTCCAGTTATACACCGCAGCACAGGGGAAGTGCCCTGCAGGTCCTCACCACGCCAGGGACTATCCAAAATGACCAAGCGGAAGAATTCCCCTCAGAAGAATCTCCAGGAAATAACAACAGCTAATGAGCTGATCAAAAAGGATTTAAATAATATAACAGAAAGTGAATTTAGAATAATAGTCATAAAATTAATCGCTGGGCTTGAAAACAGTATAGCTGACAGCAGAGAATCTCTTGCTACAGAGATCAAGGGACTAAGGAACAGTCACGAGGAGCTGAAAAACGCTTTAAATGAAATGCATAACAAAATGGAAACCACCACAGCTCGGATTGAAGAGGCAGAGGAGAGAATAGGTGAACTAGAAGATAAAGTTATGGAAAAAGAGGAAGCTGAGAAAAAGAGAGATAAAAAAATCCAGGAGTATGAGGGGAAAATTAGAGAACTAAGTGATACACTAAAAAGAAATAATATACGCATAATTGGTATCCCAGAGGAGGAAGAGAGAGGGAAAGGTGCTGAAGGGGTACTTGAAGAAATAATAGCTGAGAACTTCCCTGAAGTGGGGAAGGAAAAAGGCATTGAAATCCAAGAGGCACAGAGAACTCCCTTCAGACGTAACTTGAATCAATCTTCTGCACGACATATCATAGTGAAACTGGCAAAATACAAGGATAAAGAGAAAATTCTGAAAGCAGCAAGGGGTAAACGTGCCCTCACATATAAAGGGAGACCTATAAGACTCGTGACTGATCTCTCTTTTGAAACTTGGCAGGCCAGAAAGAGTTGGCACGAGATTTTCAGTGTGCTAGACAGAAAAAATATGCAGCCGAGAATCCTTTATCCAGCAAGTCTGTCATTTAGAATAGAAGGAGAGATAAAGGTCTTCCCAAACAAACAAAAACTGAAGGAATTTGTCACCACTAAACCAGCCCTCCAAGAGATCCTAAGGGGGACCCTGTGAGACAAAGTATCAGAGACATCACTACAAGCATAAAACATACAGACATCACAATGACTCTAAACCCATATCTTTCTATAATAACACTGAATGTAAATGGATTAAATGCGCCAACCAAAAGACATAGGGTATCAGAATGGATAAAAAAACAAGACCCATCTATTTGCTGTCTACAAGAGACTCATTTTCGACCTGAGGACACCTTTAGATTGAGAGTGAGGGGATGGAGAACTATTTATCATGCTACTGGAAACCAAAAGAAAGCTGGAGTAGCCATACTTATATCAGACAAACTAGACTTGAAATTAAAGGCTGTAACAAGAGATGAAGAAGGACATTATATAATAGTGACAGGGTCTATCCATCAGGAAGAGCTAACAATTATAAATGTCTATGCGCCGAATACCGGAGCGCCCAAATATATAAAACAATTACTCATAAACACAAGTAACCTTATTGATAAGAATGTGGTAATTGCAGGGGACTTTAACACCCCACTTACAGAAATGGATAGATCATCTAGACACACGGTCAATAAAGAAACAAGGGCCCTGAATGAGACATTGGATCAGATGGACTTGACAGATATATTTAGAACTCTGCATCCCAAAGCAACAGAATATACTTTCTTCTCGAGTGCACATGGAACCTTCTCCAAGATACATCATATACTGGGTCACAAAACAGCCCTTCATAAGTTTACAAGAATTGAAATCATACCATGCATACTTTCAGACCACAATGCTATGAGCTGGAAATCAACCACAGAAAAAAGTCTGGAAAACCTCCAAAAGCATGGAGGTTAAAGAACACCCTACTAACGAATGAGTGGGTCAACCAGGCAATTCGAGAAGAAATTAAAAAATATATGGAAACAAACGAAAATGAAAATACAACAATCCAAACGCTTTGGGACGCAGCGAAGGCAGTCCTGAGAGGAAAATACATTGCAATCCAGGCCTATCTCAAGAAACAAGAAAAATCCCAAATACAAAATCTAACAGCACACCTAAAGGAAATAGAAGCAGAACAGCAAAGGAAGCCTAAACCCAGCAGAAGAAGAGAAATAATAAAGATCAGAGCAGAAATAAACAGTATAGAATCTAAAAAAACTGTAGAGCAGATCAACGAAACCAAGAGTTGGTTTTTTGAAAAAATAAACAAAATTGACAAACCTCTAGCCAGGCTTCTCAAAAAGAAACGGGAGATGACCCAAATAGATAAAATCATGAATGAAAATGGAATAATTACAACCAATCCCTCAGAGATACAAACAATTATCAGGGAATACTATGAAAAATTATATGCCAACAAATTGGACAACCTGGAAGAAATGGACAAATTCCTGAACACCCACACTCTTCCAAAACTCAATCAGGAGGAAA
>NW_024412376.1:95729131-95743675 GCF_014898765.1 Herpailurus yagouaroundi | reverse complement strand
TGATACTGTCCATCAGATGACACTTATTCAGAGCAACTTCTACTCCTCTGCACTAGGATAATCATTTTCCAGATAAATAACTTGGCTAGAGGAAAAACCATTCATGTCTCTGGCACCTTAGAGCAACAGAACTTCTGTGGGATGATGTCAATATTCTATTTCTGTACTGTCCACTCAGAGAACTACTAGCCACTGTGGCACTGAACACTTAAAATGTACCTAGTGCAACTGAAGAACTGAATTTTTTATTTTATTTAATTTTAATTAAATTTAATAACCACATGTTATATGGCTGGAGGATACCATGTATCAGCACAGCTTTAGAGTTTCTCCTTGTTCTATAGAAAGGAAAAAATGAAGATCACCACTAATTAAGGGCATCTCTGATTTAGATGTGCTTTATCTAAGGGCAAATTTCAGCTGGCAAACATGGAACAGACATGCACAGTATTATCATCAGTGTGAAGATACTTTCCATTTACAATGGGTTTATTGGGATATAATCCCACTATAAATCAAGGAAAATGTGTATTCAAATTAGGGCCCAGAGTAAAACAATAGTTGCCATTTACTGAGCTCTTTTTATGTGTCAAGCACTTTGCAAATATTATCTTACTTAACAGCAACCAAATTGGGTGAGCATTATAACTCTCATATTACTGATGAGAAAATAGATGACTGGAGAATCCCATGCCCAACAAAAACAACAGACAATGAAACTGAAATCAAACCCAGCCCTCCTTAACTCAAAACCCAATCTTTTGCCTCTGAACATGTTACTTCTCCACAAACAACCTGAGTTCTGGAAGCAGAACTTAATTTCTGGGATTCCAGCTAATCAGGTCAATCTTGTGGCCTGTTTATTTCGTGCTCAGCCTTATATTAGGTAATTCCTGAAACTTTTCTCTTACAACTTTACCTTTGATTCCTTCTTTCTCCTCTTCTAATCTCTTAGCCAGATTCCTACTCTTGGTTGTTCTTAGCTGCTCTGGTTCCAATGGTTGCCATTATCATCCCTAAAGGGGCAAATCAAGTTTAAATTCTCCATTTAGCCTACTTAGACTATTCCAGCCCACATTCAAACTATTTTATTCTCTTCTTCAAATTCCTTTTACTCCCTCATTACTCTACATCCATTGCTACACAATTTTTCTTAATTATCCAATTGTCTCACTCATTTACTCAGTTATCCAACTACTATATGCGTGAATACACATTATGAATGAGACACTGAGTTAGGCAATGTATATGGAGGTATAAACAACCTATCTGAAATTACTTAAGGTAATTTTAGTAGGGAAGATAAGAAATTATACACATATATCTGTAGTACTGTGTTGAGTAAAAAAAAGCATTGTGATAAATAGAGCTAAAAGACTTCAGACAAGGGAAGAATTACTTCTATCTAGAAGGAAATGAGGAAGAGATGATTCTACTGAACTGAGGAAGAAGATTCTAGTAGAAGGTACTGACAGAAAGAGTATCCTAACTGGAAGGCATTGCCTGAGACACAGAGCTTGATGATGGCACTGTCAAGGAGTAACAAGAAACTGTGGTTTGACTGGACTTCAGTGTGTGTCAAGGAACGGTGTGGGGGTAAGGTACACAGTAGAGGCCCTTAAAATTGAATTGTGGGAGGGTATAATGATGTCATTGGGTAGGTAAAAGGGATCCTAAGACTCTTTTTTAAAAAAATCATTTTTATTTTATTTTTTTTAATTTTACTTAAATCCAAATTAGTTCAAATATAGTGTAATAATAGTTTCAGGAGTAGAATTTAGTGATTCATAGCTTACATAGAACACCCAGTGCTCATCCCAACAAGTGCCCTCCTTAACGCCCTTCACCCACTTAGCCCATCTCCCTACATACTTCCCCTCCAGCAACCCCTAGTTTATTCTGTATATTTAAGAGTCTCATATGGTTTGCCTGCCTCTGTGTTTTATCTTATTTTTCCTTCCCTTACCCTATGTTCATCTGTTTTGTTTCTGAAATTCCATATATGACTAAAATTGTATGGTATTTGTCTTTCTCTCACTTGTTTCATTTAGCATAATGTACTTTAGTCCCATCCACATTGTTGCAAATGGAAAGATTTCATTCATTTTGATTGCTGAGTAATGTTCCATTGTATATATATATACCACATCTTCTTTTCCATTCATTAGTTGATGAACATTTGGGCTCTTTCGATAATTTGGCTATTGTTGACAGTGCTGCTATAAACACTGGGGTGTATGTGCCCCTTTGAATCAGCATTTTTATATCCTTTGGATAAATACATTGCAGTGCAATTGCTGGGTTTTAGGGTAGTTTTATTTTTAATTTTTTGAGGAACCTCCATACTGTTCTCCAGAGTGGCTGGACCAGTTTGCATTGTCACCAACAGTGCAAAAGGGTTCCCCTTTCTCTACACCCTCGCCAAAATCTGTTGTTTCCTGAGTTGTTAATTTTAGCCATTCTGATAGGTATGAGGTGGTATCTCATTGTGGTTTTGATTTGTATTTCCCTGATGATGAGTGATGTGGAACATTTTTTCATGTGTCCATTATCCATTTGGATGTCTTCTTTGGAAAAGTGTCTGTTCATGTCTTCTATCCATTTCTTCCCTGATTTACTTGTTTTTTGGGTGTTGAGTTTGATAAGTTCTTTACACACTTGCTTTTAATGTTATGGAAAAAAGGATATCTGCGGGAGAGGATATTTTCAAAGTCGAGTTATCAGAACTGGCAGTTTAGATATAACCAGTAAGTCCAGGAAAACCAACAATTCACCCTCTGAATTCCTAGTCTGAATGAATGTAGAGGCATCCAGGCTATTCAGACCATGAAAACAAACAAACAAGAAAGTCCTCTTCTATTTCCTCCCAGGATTCTCTCAGTGGAACTATGTACATCTTCCCAAAGCCAAGAAGAGGGGCTTGAAGAAAAGATTTGGGTATTAGTTTCTTCAAATTTGTTTCTTTGTGGAAGGCACCTTTTTTGAGTGGGAAGGGTCCTTTAATTGCAGATTTTGTGGAGAAGTGAATGGTGTAGAGGGCACTTACTTGATTTGTGGTCCCATGTGTCAGCCTCTGCTGGCTCTGAATTCTGAGGGAAATGTTCTACACCCTGTAGAAGGGGGTGGAATGTTTATAATTTTTCCTACCTAAATTAAAATGTGCCTTTCTTAGACTAAACTCCTTACAACCAGTCAGTTATAAAATATGCTTTAGGTAAAATGAATTTCTGCCCAGATAATACTTTAGAAGTAAGAAGTAATTATAGAGATGTTTGGAACATTTATTTATAACTGTGGAACTTCGTGAAAACTCAAAGTTCTCTCAGGAGAAGTGGATGGGGTGTTTGGATCTCCCTATTTGCCAGCAAGAGTTAGCAAGCAGGTTGTGCTATTTGCAAATATATTCTTCTTCAGGGAGGAACTACGTGTTTATTTTTTGAGTGTCATCAATATTTTTTGCTTATTTTCGTTTGTCCAACTACCCTTGTTACTTGTACAGCAGAGTACTGTGGGTACGGAGAGTTTTCTCTACTTGAGAAACTGTCTGGTCTTCTCTTTTGGAAAAATAATTACATGAAAGTGTCCAACACAGATATTAACACTGGTGACGACTACCTCTGTAGCAATGTAAGGTCAGGAGAGATTTGTCTGAACTGAACTCACTGCATAAAAGACTATTTAGGTTTTTTTTTTTTTTAACGTTTATTTATTTTTGAGACAGAGAGAGACAGAGCATGAATGGGGGAGGGTGAGAGAGAGGGAGACACAGAATCTGAAACAGGCTCCAGGCTCCGAGCTGTCAGCACAGAGCCCGACACAGGGCTCGAACTCACAGACCGCGAGATCATGACCTGAGCCGAAGTCGGCCACTTAACCGACTGAACCACCCAGGCGCCCCTATTTAGTTTTTTTTTCTATGCCCAGGAAGCACTATAGTTGCAAAATGAGTCAACATCCTGCAGCATCCCACAATGTATCAGGCCGAGACATTATATTTTCTTTCTTGTATGTGGTACTGTCTATAGTGTCTCCCTTCTTTCTAAATCTGCTCTTCCCAGACAGAGTTGGTCTAGAAGTTGTTTGTACTGAGTGGTTTTGAGGGGGGTTAAGAATAGCAAGTACAAGTACATTATTATTATTTTCAGCCCTCTCTTCAAAAAAATGCCACGCACAGTATGCATTTACTTTTATGAAGTAAAAATGGTAATTCCCGGTAGAAGCACACTGTGGAGGATGGGAAAATGATGCTTTAGTCAGGCTCAAGGACTGACTATAACATAACATGGGAACATAAAAGAGTAAGAAAACAATTGTATAGCACTCTAACTTTAATGAGCTGACTAGACGGCACACGCACACCTTTCTTCAATAATGTTTTGCAAACACAACATTGGCCTGATGACAGGGAATCTTTTAATAGAACTGATTTATCCTGACCATCTGTTTTGAGTCTACGCTTTGGTGGGGAAACTACTCTTATGGAGAGGTACTCCTTAATTGAGATACAGTAGAAACAAAGTTACTAAATAATAACCAAATCATCAGATGATGAATTTTATGCAAACACAACAAAATCTCTTTCAAGTTTTTGTAGTGTAGGAATGACATGTGTTTTAGGATGAGTACCCTAGAAACAGATCTTGAGAAAAGGATTTGAGTGGAATGTTGCTTTTGGGAAGGAAATCCTAGGAAGCAGAGGCAGGAGGGTGGCAAATTCAGACAGGAGAAGAAAGGAGTCAATAATGAAGTGTATGTTACCCAGCAACGTGCTGAGGAGGTAACTGGGTTCAGTTCCTCTAAAAACTCTCACAGACCACGTGTAGCATGCTGAGAGTTATCCAAACTGAAGAGCAAAGAAGCTGGCAGAGGCTTCATCTTTCACTAACTAAGGACTGCCCTCTGGAACATTAACTCCCCAGTATTACAGCTTACCCTGAGCAACTGTGGCACCATGCTCCTGCAGCCCAAAAGATCCAGAGAGAGAGAGAAAGAGACAGTGAGGCAGAGACAGAGAGAGAGAGAGGCATTGTCTTTGGTTTATATGGGAAGCAGAGGGGTTCTGCTCTGGGTTATGAGCAGATAGTATCTGCTGCAGAATGCTAATAACTTATTGACCCAAAGAATATAAAAAAGAAAAAGGCATCCAAGTTGGTAAAAAAAAAAAAAAAAAGAAGAAGAAGTTAAACGGTCACTATTTTCAGATGGCATGATACTGCACAGAGAAAACCCTAAACTATGTCAAAAAAACTATTAGAATAAATGAATTCAGTAAAGTTGTAGGGTACAAAATTAAAATATAGAAATCTCTTGCATTTCTATACACTAATGATAAAGTAGTAGAAAGAAAAATTGAGAAAACAATTCCACTTACAATTATACCAAATAGTATAAAATACCTAGAAATAAACTCAACCAAGGAGGTAACAGACTGATATTCTGAAAAGTATAAAACCTTGGTGAAAGAAATTAAAGACAACACAAACAAATGAAAAGACATTCCACCCTCATGGATTGGAAGAACAAATATTGTTAAAATGTCCATACTACCCAAAGCTATCTACAGATTCAATGAAATCCCTATCAAAATACTAACAGCATTTTTCACAGAACTACAAGTAATCCTGAAATTTGTATGGAACTACGAAAGATCTTGAGTAGCCCAAAAAATCCTGAGGAAGAACAAAGCTAGAGGTATCACACTCCCAGATTTCAAAATATACTACAAAGCTGTAGTAATCAGAACAGTGTGGTACTGGCACAAAAACAGACTGTGCACAAATCAACAGAACACAATGGAGTGCCCAGAAATAAACCTAAATTTATATGGTTCATTTATCTATGACAAAGGAGGCAAGAATATACAATGGGGAAAAGACAGTTTCTTCAATTTTCTGGGAAAATTGGACAGGTACATGCGAAAGAATGAAAGTGGACCAGGGTGCCTTCAGTGGCTCAGTCAGTTAAGCATCAAACTCTTGATCTCAGCTCGGTTCATGATCTCATGGTTTGGTTCATGAGTTCAAATTCTGCATCAGGCTCTGTGCTGGTAGCATGGAGCCTGTTTGGGATTCCGTCCCCTCTCTCTCACCCCACCCTACTCTCTGTCTCTCAAAATAAATAAACTTTAAAAAAAGAATGAAACAGGAACACTTTCTAGTGCCATATAAAAATAAAATGGATTAAAAACTCCATAGGCAGTAATTTCTTTGACATTGGCCACTGCAACGTTTTTCTACATATGTCCTAAGGCAAGGGGAACAAGAGCAAAAATAAACTAAAAATAAACTAAAAAGCTTTTATATAATGAAGGAACAAAATGAAATGGCAATCTACTGAATGGGAGAAGATATTTGCAAGTTACATATCTGAAAGGGTTAATATCCAAAATATATAAAGAATTCATACAACTCAACAGCAAACAAACAAACAAAACCCTACAATTAAGTACCCAAACATTTTCCCAAGAAGACATACAGATGGCAAACAGACACATGAAAATATGCTCAACATAACTATCAGGAAAATTCAAATCAAAAACACAATGAGAGGGGCGCCTGGGTGGCGCAGTCGGTTAAGCGTCCGACTTCAGCCAGGTCACGATCTCGCGGTCCGTGAGTTCGAGCCCCGCATCAGGCTCTGGGCTGATGGCTCAGAGCCTGGAGCCTGTTTCCGATTCTGTGTCTCCCTCTCTCTCTGCCCCTCCCCCATTCATGCTCTGTCTCTCTCTGTCCCAAAAATTAATAAACGTTGAAAAAAAAAATTAAAAAAAACAAAAACAAAAACACAATGAGATATCAGAATGGCTAGTATCAAAATATAAGAAATAACAGGTGTTGTAGAGGATGTGGAGAAAAAGGAACTCCTGTGCACTGTTAGTAGAAATGTAAACTGTGGGAAACAGTATGGAGGTTCCTCAAAGTATTAAAAATAGAAATACCATAGGATCTAGTAATTCCACTACTAGGTATTTACCCAAAGAAAATAAAAACAGTAACTTGAAAAGATATTTGCATCCCTATGTGTATTGCAGCATTATTTACAATAGCTAAAATATGAAAGCAACCCAAGTGTCTATTGATAGATGAATGGATAAAGAAGCTATGGTATATATTTTATAATGGAATATTACTCAGCCATAAAAGGATGACACCTTGCCATTTGCAACAACATAGAGAGATCTAGAGGCTATTATGCTAAGTGAAATAAGTCAAACTGAGAAATATAAATACCATATGATTTCACTTACATGTGGAATCTAAAAACCAAACAAATGAAAAGCGGAAACAGACCCACAGATACAGAGAACAAGCTGATGGGCGCCAAGAAGGTGGGAGGGGGTTGAAAATGGGTGAGGGGGAGTGGGAGATACAGGCTTCCAAATATAGAATGAGTAAGTCACTAGGATAAAAGGTACAGCATAGGCAATATAGTCAATAGTAATAGCATTGTATGGGGGTGGATGGTAGCTACACTTGTGGTGAGCATAGCATAATATATAGACCCATGGTTTCACTATGTTGTACACCTGCAACTAAGTATTACTGTGTGTCCACTATACTTTAATTTATAAAATACTAAAAAGAACACACATCAGGTTTATTGGAGTTTCATATGGCAGAGCAATGACTCTATGAAAAAAAATAAAGCAAATGGATATACTGATATAAATGAGTGAATGAATAAACTGAAATTTTGTTGAGGGATGTTATATTTACATGGTTTCAACATACCTTCTTACAAGACACTTATCGATTACAAAAGGGCAAAGAGTAACTTTATACTTTGGAAGCCTGGTAAACCACCTTGATCACATAATTAAAGTTAACATGACAGTCATGAGATAAATCAAAACTATACGCCACCTGACAGACAATAAGAACACAGCATCACTTCTATGATCTGACTCTAATGTTGAATAAACATTAAATTCAACTTGAAGGACATGCTACAGTCTGTAACCTGCTCTGTAACTTTTAAAAGTATCAAGGGAATGAAAATGAAGGAAAAACTAAAGAACTGTTCCAAATCTAAGGTGTCTAAAGAGATGGGACAACTAAACACAACACGGGACTTTGGACTAGATACTTTATAAAGACATTATTGGGACAACTGAAAGATTGTAATACACTCTGGAGATCAGATATTGTGATATATCAGTGCTAATTTCCTAATATTGATGGTATTTTATGGTTGTATAGGAAAGCAATCTTGTTGTAGGAACCACACACTAAAGTATTTAAGAGTGATGGGGCATTTTTTGGCAACTTACTCTCAAATGGTTCAGGGTAAAACAGTCTTTTTTTTTGCACCATTTTATAACTCTTCTGCAAGTTTGAGATTGTTAAAAATATAAGAGTTTCTTAAAAAATTAAATGGTTAAAAAATCAAGACACAATCATGTAAAAATTTATCTACTCCACTTACCTTTCAAAGGATCTCCCCTTGATATTGGGTTGTCCCATCTAGACCGTCATTGCACTTTAGTAAGGACCAAACCTGATAATAGGTACCAGAGTTGTAGCTGAGCTCCAATCTGACTGAGCAGCATTTTTACTTTGAATAGCTACAGAAGAATTCTCTGATGTTACTAACCATGCTGAAAATGAATTTCCTTCCCACATGTCTGTCTATAAACAGGTGAGAAATTCTCACCCATTCTTAAAGCAGGGTAAAAGAAATGAGGTATGGAATGTGAGTGATGCCATAGTAGATACCTGGATTTATAGGTGCAAGAATTTTTGTCAACATCTTTTGTTAATAAATAGCAAATATCCTTTTATACTAGGATATTAGTATGTGAGGGGAGTTCTTCACTTGATCTTAGCCAAAAGGCCGAGAAGCGATGAGAGGGGAGTTCTTAATACAGTTTACAATACCTAAAACTTCTCTCATTTTTTTATAGAAATAATAGATGTAGCGGTGCTTAGCATGATTTGCCTTTGTTTTTGTTGTCTTGTTTTTAAGTTTATTTATTTTGAGAAAGAGTGTGCAAGCAGAGAGAGGAGAGAGAGAATCCAAGCAGGCTCTGCACTGTCAGCACAAGGGGACCAACGCTGGGCTCAATCCCACGAACAGTGAGATCATGACCTAAGCCAAAATCAAGAGTTCGACACTTAACCTACCAGCCACCCAGGCGTCCCTGATTCTCCGTTCCACACACGTTTTGAAACTGAGCCAGATTGAGCAAGAAGGCAACAAGTATGTTATATTCCATGAATATGATGAAAAAATACCTCTATCCATGTTTCTCAGATGCCAAATTGTGGTTTCTGAGGAGAATGAAATTCTGAGCAAATCCTTCTTGTCTCTGCTAATTAAGTGGGGTTTTAATATACCTAATTAGAGGGCTTTAAAATTAATTTCTACTGAACTGAAAGTGTTGTGGTTTTTTCCAGTTCATTAAATAAGCATCTGTGAACTGCCATGTCTGCCACTACCATCATACTAAACACAAGCTGTACCAATACTGAAAGACCAAGTTAGAGGGTGAATCTATATAAGATTCTTCTCTCTGTTCTGACGGCACTGGCTACAATTTTACTATAACAACCCAGCAACTGGGTATATTTTATTTTGTCTACTCAGTATCTCTTTCCAAAGAACCGTCCCCTACAGGTCTCTCTCCATTCACGACTGCTGTCCCATTCTTGCACCATGGCCCTTGGTCATAGCTGACTGCCTTACTGAGTCATGTGACCTTTGCTGGGCCTATCTGTCTCTTCACCAGTAGCTGCGGGGGCAGAAGAGAGGCGCTCAGGCCTATAACTTACAAAATTCAAAGCTGTCATGGGTTACATTTTTGTTTTTGAAATGTAGATTGGGAAATAGAAAATTGGGAGGCAGAGAGAAGGACAAATGAAGCTAACCCTGCAGAAATGGACAAAAAGAGAGATGAAGAATATTTCAACAATTTTAAGTTCCAGGTTTAAGTTTGTTCCTAAGGCCCAAAAGCATTTCTGTCTCTGGGTTTTATCAATTATACCAATATCCTTCCAATAAATTTCTCATTTTAAGATAGCTAGATTTTGTTCACTTACTTGCAACCAGAAAGTATTCATTAGAAACTAACATAAAAAGTGGGGTGCTGCAAAAGACAGACCCTAGCATGTGGAGCTAGCTTGATGAGTTCGTGTGAGAGAAGACCTGAGAATTCTTCTGCCTCTTACATCAGAAGGAGAAACTGCAGATGTTGTGTGGAGGAGAGCAGGCAGCTAAACCATCCCACCTTCTCTTAGGACTCAGACTTCAGGCCCACTGAAGCTGGAGCAAGGAGGTCTCATAGTACCTTGGCAGGATGCCCCTGTGTTTAGCAACTGTAGGAAATGTTGCCTTCAATAAGAACTACAAAGAAAGATTAGCCCCCTCCGGAGCTGAGCCTGTTGGAAAGCAGATAAGAGACACTGGGTTACGTGCACAGCCTGGGGAAGAAAAGCTACTTTCTGTCTGAGGCTAGCTATAAGACTTTTCAAAGCCTGAGATGATCAAACTCCTGCTGGATTGCAACCACCAAATTCTCTGAGAGCTGAAAAATAGTAAGTGTGTTGTTGAAGAGAATGACGGATTTTTTGGTATTTGAAATAAAGATATGGTGGGGGAAGCGAGAAGCATCAGGAAGCACTAATCCTTCAGAAAAGTCTCTGCTGAAAATACACTTCCAGTCAAAAGACTCTGTTTCTCACTGATCGGCATGTGAGCAGGAACACAGCCTGTGGGTGGGCACAAAACTCCAGGACAGATCAGCTTCACTTCATCACCACCACCCAAGCCTGTCGTGGAATCGTGAGGCTAATTCTGTAAAGCTTACAGCTAGCAGAAAGGGCAGACTGTTCATTTACATTGTGAAGAAGCCATGAATACAAAGGCCTGCTTCAACCAGAGACTCAAAGATTATGGGTGGGAAACCTTTCTGACATAGATATGTATCCTAAAAACAAGATAAACAAGCAGCTGACTACAGTTTTAAGGTAGATGGAGTGCAAAACAACCTCACACCTTGCACATGGTAGACTTGGATTTCTCATCTCAAAAGTGACCTCCAGGGACCAATAGGATGTGGATTGTTAAGGCAGACTGGCCCTCCACAAAATAAATCCTTCTCTGTTCTCAGAAATGACCTTGAAACTGGACAAAAGAACTCATCTTAGCAGACATAGCCTGAAGCAGCCAGATTGGCTCAGTGAAGAACATGCTAATTGAAACTGTTATATTTTTAGAGATGGGAATACAGACAGAAAGAATAAATTATTTTACCTAAGATACTGGGCTATGAACACTGGTTATCTAGTTCCAGAAAATTCAACCGATGGCATTTGCTGGTTCTATTTTGACCATTAAGATGAATCTAGAAGTTGAATTCTGGTCTACTACTCAACATGTGTAACACTGGGCAAGCTACTAAAGCTCTCTGTGTCGGTGTCCTCTCCTTTGAATAGGAAGGATAATAATAGTATCTTCTGGGGTAATTTTGAGGATTGCATGAAGAAATACATCTAAAGCCCTTAAAATAGTACTTAGTGCTGCTACTGTGTTGTCATTATTTATACTGTTGTCAAATTTTAGGTTCTGCATCAAAGACAGAAAGTGTTATTGCTGGGCCAAAGCTTCTGTATCCTTAACCAACCCTACTGTATCTATAAAAAATACATGTTGAGCCTCTTCAATGGTTTATGGCCAGGATTCAACAAACTATTATAAATTAGATCTCCAAATGGGCTCAAACAGATCAACAGATGATCACTAATTTAATTTTTCTTGATCTCATTATAATTTTAAAATTTGTCATTGTGTTGCCTAGAGTACAATACCAGTTTCTAAGACTGTATTTTATGTAAAAAGCAAAGCATGGTCAAATAAATTTAATAAAGAATAAGCAAAATCAATGAGCTCTTGATTATAGGGCTATTTGGAGCCTTTCATATGCCAATATTCATTGTGAAATTCCAAAAGGGGAAAGGGTGAATAGCAGTTTTAAAAATGTGACAAATAGGGGAGACTGGGTGACTCAGTCAGTTGAGCGTCATGATCTCACGGTTTGGTTTGTGAGTTTGAGCCCTGCGTCAGGCTTTTTGATGACAGCTCAGAGCCTGGAGCCTGCTTCAGATTCTGTTGTCTCCCTCTCTCTGCCCCTCCACTGTTTGCACTCTGTCTCTCTCTCTCTCTCTCTCAAAAATAAATAAACATTAACGAATTTAAAAAATGTGACAAATATTAATTAGTGGATCATCTAGTACAATACTGAAGGAAACCAGCATCCTGTGGACCCCTGGATGAGTGAAACTCTTTGGAACCATTCAGGCCATACAGGTCAAAAACAGCTGCAGCAGTTAGCACACTGGCAGCCATGAGCATAGCTGAATGAATCCCCTTCACTGGACACCCTCCTTTAAGATGGTTGGCAGAACAATATTTAATTTTATTATAGCTTGGATTCTTCCTCTAAACCATTATTTTTTCAATAAAATAAATACTGTCTACAGGTGCTTATTTTTATAATGACCACCTTTTTTATTTCCAGGTGTTTCTGAGCTTGACAATTATACGTTTCTCTTAGTCACAAGAGTTGGTGACTACTAGGAAAATGAAAGATACTCTCTGCCTTCATCCATGCACCTCCAAGTTCAAAAAATACACTGAACCTTATTTTCTTCTGTAAGAAAAAAATGTAAAGTGTGCAAATTGAGGTGGTGAGGAAGGGGTGATGGTGTAATGAAGAAATTTCCAAAACTGGTAGGATGTTAGGTTTGGAAGCTTTTAAAAATACCCCAGCCTCACAAAACACTTCCAACATTAAAATATACAGGCAAGGGGCTTGAAATGTTTAGAAAGTTTCCCAGGTAATTATGGCGAGTTGGCCGGCAGACTGGCAGATCTTAGCGCCCAGTGAAGATTGGGCAGCACTTGAGGCCTCTGTCCCACGGCCTCCTTGAAAGTCGGGTTTATTCTTTTAAAAATTAAAAAAAAAACCACTTTTTTAAAATGTTTATTTATTTTTGAGAGAGAGAGAAAGAGACAGAGCGCAAGCAGGGGAGGGGCAGAGAGAGAGGGAGACACAGAATCGGAAGCAGGCTCCAGGCTCTGAGCTGTCAACACAGAGCCCGACATGGGGCTCAAGCTCATGAACCGTGAGATCATGACCTGAGCCAAAGTCAGAAACTTAACCGACTGAGCCACCAGGTGCACTGAAAGTTGGGTTTATGTGGCACTTGAATCAGATTTACTTAAGAGTATTTTAAGTTTTTTTCTTTTGAGAATAATATAATGATACTCCAAAAAGTATCTCTGATTTTCCTTTTTTTCCCCCTGATTTTTCTTTCTATGGGTTTCTCATATCTGACCATGTTTTATATATCGATGTTTCCTTGGAGGTTTGGCAAATTACATTTTTCATACTTCATACTCTTTCAACAAATCTCATTAAGTCTCATGGTTACAATGACCACCAATAGGCAGATGGCTTCTTCCCAAAACTTCAGACTTCTCTATCCAACTGCAAGTAGGGTTCTCCACCGGGGTGTTCCATAGACATGTCAAATCCAACTCTTGGTCCAGTTCTCCTCATTCTGTGTGTTCTCTCTCCTCACTGGCAGCACTGCCACCCACTAATTATTCAAATCTGAATCATAGGAGCCACTATTTTATCCTTGCATAAGTTTAATCTTCTATATTCTGGCTTGATATTTCAAGTCCTGATATTTTCCCTCCTAAATATTTATCTCTATCTTGACTCTGTATTGCTTGGTGCTTAGGTTCCAGAATCTAGAATTCTGGCGAGGAACAAATAATAGAACGCTCTTGCTAGCCAATATCTGAATACTCATTTTTTGGAATATATGTTTATTAAAAAATACCTGCTGAGATAGAAACATCTGATTTACAACTGAACTTGTGAACAACCCATTTGCAAAATGAATACTGACTATACTAGTTTTTAACCACTCAAATAAATAAATGTTTTTAAAATTTTGTTGTAAATATTGCTGCTTGGAAAAAATAGTTATAATTGGAATAGGATAAAAGAGGTAGAGAGCTTCCTTTGGGTATTCTAAAATGAACTATCAGATTTTTTTCAAGAGCTTTAGAAGTTTATGGTTGTATAAAATATATCACCTCACTAGAACATTTGTTTTTTTCTTTTTCTTTTTTTTTTTTTTTTTTTTTTTTTGCTGTTGTTCTTTTTTTCCAATGTATTTTGTATTTTCTGGATTAAATGACTGGTTTCCCTGTTGTGGTGGTGCTTGAACTGACTTCTAGTTATTGGGAAGTTAGAACTCACTGTATGCAGCAGGTACTAAAAATTGCTCCTCAAATACTCATTACCTACTATATGCCCAGGAGTAGAGAAGGGGGTTGACTGCAAAAGACCTTTAGGAAACTTTCTAGGGTGATAAAAATATCATATCTAGATTGCAGTGATGGTTCCGGGATGGAATGCATTTGTCGAAACACCTAACTGCACTTTACTGGATATAAGTTATACCTTAATAAGCCTGAAATTTTCAAAAGCTTCAGGTACCTTTAGGGCAGGCCTCTCACCTGGGCAAGGCC
>NW_024412376.1:95715648-95729121 GCF_014898765.1 Herpailurus yagouaroundi | reverse complement strand
AAAAGCTTCAGGTACCTTTAGGGCAGGCCTCTCACCTGGGCAAGGCCTAATGACCAGGAGAGGGAAACCAAAGCACAAGCATGTGGTACTGCCCATAAGCACAGTGGCAGGCCACAAGGCTGACTGTGGGCCTTGGGTCCTAATGCTGAGCCTCCACAGGCAGGGACCCTATTCCAGCAGAGGTAGCAGACAGTGAGCCCAGTCCCCCAGGGTGGCTCCTGGATGTTAGACTGTAGACCTTGCTTCTGAGAGCCAGCCACTACTGCAGACCACTGGCGCCTGGTAGGGTTTGAATCCATGCTCCCTGATAGCTTGTCTCTTGCATTTTACAGATACATATTAATAAAAGTAACCTAAAACAGATCAGTCATATTTGGGTGGGTTTGGGGGTTAGGCATGGATTGAAAACAGGAAGAAATGGGGAACACACACAGAGAATGAGAGAATATAAGAAAAAGATTCTTTGAAGAGAACATTATTTCTGAAAAATGCAAGAGAGTAAATGTGAGAGTCAGGGTTGCAATCAACTAAACAAGCATATACCTGGTAGGAAGAAAACATTGTGCAGACTGTTCCCAAAGAATAGTACAGTCTGGTCATTTTCCAGCAGAGTGTGAGAGATGTGTACAGCAGGTTTTGCCTATTTTATTTTAGGTGCACAGTAACCAGGTATTATTAATTAGGCAAGAATATCTGTATTTCTGCAAGCATATGAAGAAACCTCTAAAACAGAATTCTGTGTGTGTGTGTGTGTGTGTGTGTGTATTTTAAATACTATTCATGTTATATCACCAAAAAAATTTTCATGGAAAGACTATAACAAGAATGAATAAATTTATGTTTAATACAGTGTAACTACTGAAGCAAGACAGGCTTGAAGAGAATGAGGTAAAATGATGCTTTAGACTCTGAAGGGTTTAAGATCGCCAGCAAACCACCAGAAGTTAAAGAGAAAGGCATGGAACAGATTCTCCTTTACATTCTTCAGAAGGGACCAACGCTGTAGACACAGACACCTCAATCTCAGACTTCCAGCCTCCAGAACTATAAGGGAACAAATTTCTGTTGTTTAAGGCACTCAGTTTATGGTAGTTTATTCTGGCAGCCCTAGCAAACATTCTGGAGCTATGGAAAAATAGATGAGAGTAAGAGGTACTAGGAATTCTTAACAGGGGCTTACCACACACTAGTCACTTTAAAAAAAATTAATGTTTATTTTTATTATTATGAGAGAGAGAGAGAGAGAGAGAGACAGAGAGAGCAGGGGAGGGGTAGAGAGAGAGGGAGACACAGAATCTGAAGCAGGCTCCAGGCTCTGAGCTGTCAGCACAGAGCCTGATGTGGGGCTCGAACCTACAACCTAGGAGATCATGACCTGAGCTGAAGTTGGACACTTAACCAACTGAGCCACCTATGTGCCCCTTTAATTATTATTTTTTATTTTTTCAATATATGAAATTTATTGTCAAATTGGTTTCCATACAACACCCAGTGCTCATCCCAAAAGGTGCCCTCCTCATTACCCATCACCCACCCTCCCCTCCTTCCCACCCCCCATCAACCCTCAGTTAATTATTATTTTTTAAATTTACACCCTAGTTAGCATATAATGCAATAATGATTTCAGGAGTAGAATCCAGTGATTCATCCCCTACATATAACACTCAGTGCTCATCCCAACAAGTATCCTCCTTAATGCCCCTTACCCATTTAGCCCATCCTCCCACCCACATCCCCTCCAGCAATCCTCAGTTTGTTCTCTATATTTAAGAGTCTCTAATGTTTTGTCCCCCTTCCTGTTTTTTTAAAAAATTTTTTCAATGTTTATTTATTTCTGAGAGACAGACAGAGACAGAGCACAAGCAGGGGAGGGGCAGAGAAAGAGGGAGACACACATTCTGAAGCAGGCTCCAGGCTGCGAGCTGTCAGCACAGAGCCCACAGCGGGGCTTGAACTCACGAACCCTGAGATCATGACCTGAGCTGAAGTCAGATGCTGAACCAACTGAGCCACCCAGGCACCGCTGCCCCCCCCCAGCCCCCCAGCCCCATTTTTATATTATTTTTGCTTCCTTTCCCTTATGTTCATCTGCTTTGTGTCTTAAATTCCACATATGAGTGCAGTCATATGATATTTGTCTTTCTCTGCCAGTCACTTTTCATAAAGGGAATTCGAGAGGTAACAAATTATTTTCTTGACTATCCCACATCCTGGAGGAGGTCTTCCTAGAAGAAACACCAAATGTTGTTCCTCCCTTCTTCCCCTAGCACTCTATAGATATCTCCATAACAGCTCTCATTGAATTGTATTGAATGATTTCTCTCTCCATTCAGCTCACCAGACCTGGAGCACCTCAAGTGCAAGGACCATCTCATTCTCCTTTATACTTCTTAATTTCTAGCACAAATCCTGGCACATGATAAGTACTGAATACATACTAACTAAACAAATGAATGGAGAATGCACATAATTCAATGAGAATTTAATGTATGCAAGTTTTCCATGTCTTATAGTTAATATAATTTGATACAGATTAAATCTATTATTTGTCATGAAACAATGTCAGCAGCTGCCTCTCCAGGGGGGCATAGCAGCTCACTGTGGAACAGAATTCCTAGGCAGCAGGCTGGTCATGGGGAGCACAGTCTCTGAGCCTTATACCAGCTGTGTGAGGCTTGTGCCTGTTTCCCAGTCTGAAAACCAGGGATGATAATAGCACTGCCTACCTCACAGGGTTGTTTGGGAGTTAAATGAGCTAACACATGTAACAAATGCCTCTAATAGTGCCTGGCATAGTGAAAGCACTCAGAGTGCCAACTGGTATTGTGGTAAAGTGTCATCTGCAAATACTTCTAATGTCATTCAATAATTTATTGAATGTCTACTATGTGCCTGGATCACTGTGGGTAAAATGGGGGTACAGATTTGTTCTCACTGTTCATTGAACTGATAGCCTAATGGAGAAATCATTGGGCAATAAAATAATTGCAAAATAAATGAATAGTAAAACTTTGGTCATTGTTATAAAGGAGATAGCCAGTACTCTGAGACCACGAATGGGGGATTTAAGTGGTTGGCAGGGTTAGAGACAAGGAACTAAAATCTGAGGGGTCAGTAGAAACTGACTAGTTTAGATGTGGAGAACAGCAACCCAGGCTGAAAGAGCACACATTCAAAGGCCCTGAGGCAGTAAAGGTTTTGTGAGTTTAAGGAAGGGAAAGAAGGCCAGTGTGTCTGGGGTGCAGAAAGTTAGAGCAGCATGGTTTAATGAGGTTGTATAAAAACACAGCAACCAGCTCACACAGAACTTTGTTATCCTGTCAGTCAGTAGCACAATGGAACCTGTGTGAAGTACTGGAAGTCAGTTGTGGGGATCAGCATGATTTTTATTTTGAAAATCATTCAGACTGCAGTGTGGAGAACAACTAAGGAGGCACACTGTGTGGATGTGGGTAGACTCCACTAGAGGGAGAGAGGATGATCGTCTGGGCTCGAGTAGAAATGTAGGGAAGCAATAGATTGAAGATGGGTGGTGATGGAGAGAGACTTCAAGGACCAGGAGCACGTTGGTAGCTTGTGCTGTGGTTACAAAGGGTCTCACTGACCGAGACTGGGCATACTAAAGAGAAACTGGGGGAAGATTATGAGTGTAATTCTGAATACACTGAGTAGTAGATGCCTTTGAGGCATCAGGTGAAAATGTTCAGTGGTCCATTGGGCATATGAGTTTATGGTGCAGTAAAGTTATATAAATATGAAGCAATCAGGCATCCATTGCACTGAAGGAAAGATGTAACAGAATATTTTGTGGGCTGACAATACCTCTTGGATTTCAGAGCTTATCCCTGGGAAAGAGATAGACGAACTGGTGTAATACATCATACTTTCTTCCCTTACAATTTCTACTTTGAGTCTCCAACCCATGGGGTGGCCCACTTAACCACAGTCAGAAACCTGGAAATTTCTCCAGAGCTATGTTTAAATGGGGATGGGGGGCTTGAGTGGTACCAGGTAACATTATGGGGAAGTACATGCTCTTCAATGTCTTCTGTATACACAACTATCCACAAGACACATTGTTTCTTTCTCTAGACCTTAGTCCGCAGAAGGCCAGGTTGCAATGAGATGTCACTCATGCTGCCCACATGATTCCTTCAAGTACAGCAACTTACTTTGATTTTTCCCTATCATACTTAAGAGACAAAAATTATTCTACTGCTTCTTACATGGTCTGCAGCACAGGAATCTAATTCTCTTTGGCTCACCAGGTCCAGATGTAACATTCAGCTCTTCTCTCATATCACCTCATCATGACTCTACTATGGAAAATAGGTAATACAAGCCCTCTGCTCTCAGGTACCTCAAATTTCTGGAGTCTTCCCACCTCATCAGGGACTTAAACCAGGAAGTGGAAAACAGAGTTTCTCACTCAGTCTCCCCAAAGCCTCTTAAGGCTCAGGAATTCTTACCCATAAAATGGGTTAAAACAAGGTTCAACTCTGATTCCCACTCATAATTCCATCTTTCTGGATCTGACTCTGGATCTCTTCTCTGCATGTGTCTTATGGAATAGACTTCAAAACTATCTTGGTCTATACCAGAAATACTCCTGTTTCTCCTCAGGGTTATGGCTTTTGAAAACCAAAACAAGGAAGACTCCTTTTTCCCCTAGTACCTCATATGTTCCGTCTCAAGGAAACAAGCTCAGAAGAACTTAGCTCCTCAAACAGAAGTAAATGAGGGGACAAAACCAATAGCATTAAGATCATAACAGTGCAGTGGAGAGCACACCAATATTTTCAGTTTAAGGGGGTATCCCTTGTGATTTGTACTTCAGACATAATTGGTTGTTAACAATGTGAACCTAAGTTCAAGGTATTTTAATTATATAATATATAATGAAGAAGTCTGCAGGTAAGAGGGTAAAGAGAATAATATAAGTATTAGAATATAGCACAATTTCTTTGGAATCCTTTAACTTGACTACTTTTGATAATCTACTGCAGTGTTTACTATTCAATGCTCTGACACTAAACTAGTGGGTAACTCTTTGGTTTTCAACGTCACCATGTGCTAGTAAAGTGAAAATGAATTTGCTTTATTAAAAGAGGACACAAAGGGTATACAAAATGTTTTCTATTATTATCTATAACATTTTTCTTCTCAAACCAACTTTAATAGAAACTACAGGGGAATTGATACTCTAGTATTCTATAAATTTTTTCCTAGAACTAGTATAAGAAATGCTAAGTAACATATCCCTTGATTTTGTGAAAGAACTCAATACAAGTGAACACCAATTTACAAAATTCCAAAACAATTAACTGAACAAAAAATATTCAGATCTTAATTTAGAATTTGCATTTTTGCTTTCTTTAGTATATATGCATTGCTTCCCTCAAATGTCTTTGATTTTTAAAAAATTCTTCCTAACATCCAAACATCTTCTAGGATAGGGTTACTTACTTAATTTGTAGGTCAAAATAATGTCATTCCCCTAATCTATATCAGAGAGGGACATGATGCCTTAAAAATAAGCACTAGCTAAAAAAACTCAGTGCCCAACTGTGGAGAAGAAAATATACTTAACACTAGCTAACTAAGATCATAGACATGGCAGCTCTTGATTTTAAAGCTTGTTATCTTTTCCTGTTATTTTTTACCCAATTAGAAATACCATGCTTCAATTTTATTTTTTAAAATTTACATCCAAATTAGTTAGCATACAGTGCAACAATGATTTCAGGAGTAGATTCCTTAGTGCCCCTTACCCATTTAGCCCATTCCCCCCTCCCACAACCCCTCCAGTAACCTCAGTTTGTTCTCCATATTTATGAGTCTCTTCTGTTTTGTCCCCCTCCCTGTTTTTATATTATTTTTGTTTCCCTTCTCTTATGTTCATCTGTTTTGTGTCTTATAGTCCTCATATGAGTGAAGTCATACGATTTTTGTCTTTCTCTAATTTCACTTAGCATAATACCCTCCAGTTCCATCCATGTAGCTGCAAATGGCAAGATTTCATTCTTTTTGATTGCCGAGTAATACTCCATTGTATATATCTATACCACTTCTTCTTTATCCATTCATCCATCAATGGACATTTGGGCTCTTTCCATACTTTGACTATTGTTGATAGTGCTTCTATAAACATGGGGGTGTATGTGTCCTTTTGAAACAGCACACCTGTATCCCTTGGATAAATGCCTAGTAGTGCAATTGCTGGGTCGTAGGGTAGCTTTATTTTTAGTTTTTTGAGGAACCTCCAGACTGTTTTCCAGAGTGGCTGCACCAGCTTGCATTCCCACAATTTTATTTTTAAGTCAGAAATAACTTCCCACAAAGAGAAAGATAACTCATTAACCTTGTGGCATTCCATGGAAAAGAAACTGTGGGCTACTCAAACCTTCTCTTGAATCTCTGGCTAGCCACAAAGCGAATCTTGGCAAAGGGATGGAACATACATTTCCAAATTTGCCAAACAAACACAGAAGCTGCCTAGAGTTTTAAAGGCCACTGTCACTATATTTCTAAAGCAAAAGAAAACCAAAACCAATCTAAGCTGAGCTTGGCAACACTGGCAGTCAGATTCAAAGATGTAATTGGCATATTCTTACCTTCAGTACACTTACTACAACATTCAATCACTTAATTTAGGTCCTTTTATTAAATTTTTATCTCTATAAGCTCCATGGGACAGTGTCTGCCTGGCTCAATGCTTTATTTACAGTATTAGCAAAGTAGGAGGCACATGACAAATAGAGCTACTAACTCTACATTCTACTTTTACCCTCACCTTATTGTACTGCAATTTCAGAGTGCGTCAAGAAAGTTAAAGTACAAGGAATTTCAAACTGAACATATTGATCTTAAACCAGCATTATCCCCTTCTCAGCCAAAAAGTCATCCAAAAACACCAAGTGAGCCAAAAACAGTATCACAAGGAAGGCAATTGTGAGAAGATAACACAGTGAGAGAACTAATTGATGACAGAATCTAGTTGCTATAGGTATCATTAGAAAAATGCAAACTTTATACTTTGCAAAATGGATATGAACACCCTAAAATGTAAAAACAATACTCTTACTTTACAAGGATGTAGGAGGTAGCAGTGAGCTATAGCTAGAAGTCAGGGACCTCCTCTGCATTACTTGACTCCAGAAGCAGAGTAAGTATGGCTGAATGAAATGTCACACAGATAAGCCATGTTTTTGTTTGCTTGTTTTTGTTTTTTTAACCAAATATTTTTAAAAATTAATTAATTAATTAATTAATTAGAGAGAGAGGGAGAGAGAACACACATATGCACAGGGGAGAATCAGAGGGAGAGGGAGAGACAGAATTGTAAGCAGGTTCCATACCCAACCCGGAGACTGACCCAATCCTTGATCTCACAACTGTGAGATCATGACCTGAGGTGAAATCAAGAACCAGATGCTGAACTGACTGAGCCACACAGGAGCCTCAATAAACCATGTTTTAAGGAAGCAGTGTTTCTCTATAGCAACAGGGAAGAATACAACATATGAATTGAGAAGGAAAAAATACAGCATATCTTAATTGTTTGGTAAATAGTCACTGCTACATAAATGCTCTCATAATACCGAAATCAAAATACAAATCCCAAATATCCTGGAACAAAGTCCTGGCTTCTACCTTTCCCATAAACTTTCTTCAAAGAGCTGGTTCATTAAATTAACAAATAAATGAATAAAACCTTTAATAATAAACCAGTGAAAAGGATAAGTATAGAATCTATACAAAGAATTTACAAGGCAAAAAAAACCTCCAAAAAGCAAAGAAAATAACAGATGAAGAATACTCATCAGAAAACTGTTACCACAAAACAGATAAATACTGTGAACAAATATGTTACCATTAATTTAAGTAAATGTAATGAGGTAATTGCTTTTATGAAGCAACATAGAAAATATACAAAATACCATGGGAGAGAGAGAAATTTTGGATATGAAACATTAGCTGACATAGCTCAGGAAAAAAGAATAAATAAAAATCATCACAAAAATATGGCAAAGTTGAAAGGAACTTAGAAGAGATACTGTAAAAAACACAGTAAGTGGGGCGCCTGGGTGGCGCGGTCGGTTAAGCGTCCGACTTCAGCCAGGTCACGATCTCGTGGTCCGTGAGTTCGAGCCCCGTGTCGGGCTCTGGGCTGATGGCTCAGAGCCTGGAGCCTGTTTCCGATTCTGTGTCTCCCTCTCTCTCTGCCCCTCCCCCCGTTCATGCTCTGTCTCTCTCTGTCCCAAAAATAAGTAAACGTTGAAAAAAAAAAAAATTAAAAAAAAAAAAAAACAAAAACAAAAACAAAAACAAAAAAACACAGTAAGTGACATAGAAGATAAAATGAGAAAAGAGGCAAGTTGCACCAGGAATTGAGAAGGATTAGAGAGAATATGATAGATACAGAAAATAAGCAATAGAGCATCAAGACACACATAATCATTAGTATCAAAGAAGAAAACAAAGTATGGAATAGAAAAAAATATTTAAGGAAACATTTTTTTGATATTAAAGGAATCTTGATCTAAGTATTGGAAAGGGACATCATGAGTTATAAAAAGTTGATTAAAAAATAGTCAACCCTGAAGGATATTAAATTTACTGGACTTTTAAAGAATCTTTTCGGTATTCAGGCAAACAAAGTAAGTTAACTTACACAGTGAAAAAAAATCAGAATGATCTCAGATTTCTTGATAACAAATTGTGTGCATACACACACATACATGCATTATAATATCAAGCAGTGGTAAATGCCATAAAGAAAAATAAAGTATGTGTACACGGGGTGCTGTTGTTAAAGAATGACACAGACAGAGGCATAATCTTTTATGGGATGATCGTGATCAGAAGAAGCTTTTCTGATAGAGTGAACAGGCACCCAAAGGAAATGATGGCTCAAGGCAAAGTATATTGACAGATACTTAAGCAATGAATCTTAAGCAAGGGCCTGTTTGACATTTTCAAGGAATGGCTAGACGGTAGTGTGACTGTGAAAGTGAGTGTGCAGAGTGATGGAAGAGGAGGGAGAGGCAATAGAGAACGAAACAACTTAGCACCGTAGGTCACTGTCAAGACTAGACTGCTCTCTAAGAAAGGCGAAAATCCTCTGGAAGGTTTTAGGCAGAGAGCCGACATGTTCTGGCATTTTTCAATCTATCTATTATAGAGTATAAATCTACTTGTCATTAAATATAAAATAGCATTTGGTGAAAAGGTTTTTTTTCCTACTCTTAAATTCCTTCTGCCTACTCCTCCAAGAAATCACCATTAATAGTTTCTTATGAATTGTACCAGAGCTTCTCACACATAGGCAAGTCTATTTTATTGATATTTTTATCCTTCATTTTTACACAAATGGTAGCATCCTATACAAGACTTCTGTCCCATGCTTTTTTTATTAAAAGAATCTTATTATTTACATATATGATAACTTGAAAATCTATAAATCAGAACACAGAGAGTTAGAGGCACATTCTCAAGGAATGGATCACCTAACTTACTTAACTAGTATCCTACTGATGGGCATTTGCAGACAGTTCTTCAATGACTAAATTTGTATGTACATCATTCCAAATGTGTGCAAGTATATCTGAAAGATGAACTCACAGGAATGAAATCACTTAGTCAAAGGTCATGTTCATTTGTGATTTTGCTAGGTTCTGCTAAATAGCCCTTCACTGAAGTTGAAATAATTTAGCTTTTACCAACAGTAGCTATTAGAGAGAGAGAGAGAGAATGAATAACTAAAAAAACTTAGTATGGCTGGGAGGCAGCATTAGCAGGCTACTTGAAATTAATGGTCATGATAATAAAGCAAAACCAATCAGTGAAGTTTTTTTCTGGCCACATTTTGTTGAACAGATCAAGGGACAAAGTAGGCAGAAGGTGCATATAATTAGATTCGGGGTTTCACATACAAATTCAGCCAGGTGAGAGTGGGGAAGTGTATATATATATAACACGTTATTTAAAATAATGGACTTTGGATTTAAACTGTGTAAGGAGGAACAATGTAAATCTGTAAGAAAGATTTAAAGAACTGTTGGGATTAGAGTATTAGAGAAAATGAGCTAGAAATCTAAGGGGTGACGGTCAGAGTGGGATGTATGAATAGGGCTTATGGAGGAACTGCAGTTATTGAGAATGAATAGTAATTAGTGATAATAACGTCTATGCAATGACGATGGTAGGTCTCAGGTAGGGTGTAGGACACAACCTTTGGATATTTTTTCTCCAAGTCTTTAAAAAAAATTTTTTTTAATCTTTATTCATTTTTTGAGAGACAGAAACAGAGCATGAATGGGGGAGGGGCAGAGAAAGAGGGAGACACAGAACCTGAAGCAAGCTCCAGGCTCTGAACTGATAGCCCAACGTGGGGCTCAAATCCATGGACTGTGAGATCATGACCTGAGCTGAAGTCGGATGCTTAACCAACTGAGCCACCCAGGCACCCCTGCTCCAAGTCTTATGAAGAAGGGAAAGGAAAATCAAACAGGACAGATGACAATACATGAAACATAAGAACAAATTTTGGTATATGGAAAGCACATGGATCATAGGGGAAAAATGAACTACAGATCAGCCCAAAAAGAAACCAAATTAAAAGAGAGAGAGAGAGATTTACAGAGGCATACCTAAACATAGGAATACCAAAATGTTGGATGTAAAGATTGAAAATACACACAATGCCAAGCTAGTCCAGAGAGAAAGCTGGTACAGCAGTACTAATATCAAGCAAAGTAGACTATAAGCTGAAAACCATTTCTAGAGATAGAGAAGGGACATTTTATCATAATAAAAAGACCATTTTTTCAGGGAAGATGCAACAATTCTGAATTTGTATGGACATACTAACTCAACATGAAATAGTACAAATTTTTAAATGACAGAACATAGAATCAATGAATTCATGTTCTTAGATTTTAACATAATTCTCTCAGCAACTGAGAAGAAACAGATAAAAGGGGGGAAAAAGGATTTTGAATATTTGAATAACAAGCTTAACAAGCTTAGTCTGACATATATAAAACCCTGTACTCAACAACTCTGGAAGAGATGATCTTATCAAATATATAAGGATCATTTATCAAAATTAACAAAATGTGGAACATGAAGCAATTCTCAACAAATTCCAAAGGACTGAAATCAGAGTACGATTTCTGATCATGGTGGAAATTAGCTACAAATAAAAACAAAAAGAAAGCTAGAACATCCACATATTTGAAAATGAAGCAATATATTTCTAACCCAAAGAAAAAATCATAGTAAAGCTCAAAATATTAACTGTAAAATAATGAAAATACTGTTTATTAGCTTTGAAAGAAATTTATAGCCCTATATACATATGGTAGAAAACAAAAAAGCCTGAAAATTAATTAACCAGAATGCCATTAGATCTTTGTTTGAGATGCCAATGGGACATGGTGAGTCCTTTTATAATGGCTGTATTAATGACTCCAAACATTAAGGAAAAGTTGGGTACGCTGATTCCCTCAAATTTAAATTATTTTACTCCCATTTTTCAAGTATAGTTAATCTGAAACCTTCATTCAGCAGCTACACACCTAACTCCAGTTTACGCTTCATTGTCTTTTAAGATACATAAATGTCTTTCTATCCACTGGCTAAAAATCATTAGCAGGATTTTTATTTTTTTCCTTCTCTCTTAATCTGATTGGATTGTGAAAACCTCAAGGCTATGTCTGAACCTATTCACAGCATACTGCTACTAGAAATTTGTTCAATATGAGGATATGGAATGCACCATGCACAATTGGTATATTATGGAAGTATATTTTATTCTGTTGGTAATGTCATATTACCAATGTGTCATGACCCTTCCTTGTTTGGTTCTTACTCCTCTAGGATGGCAAAGAATATAAAAAATGAAACCACTGGGTGGCTGCTTGAGCACTGACCTCAGAACTAGTCCCAGAACTTGGGTGTCCACACCATGAAAAAATAAACACACTCCATCATTGTTGACACTAATTGTGTCCTTCACTTGTGTCTTCTTAGAAGAAAAGCCAAGAATGAAACTGCCATGAAGATCAAGCTCCTTCTCATCCCTGGGGGTGGTCTCTTTGGTACAGAGTTGAAGTCTAGTACTAGCTTGGTGTGGGATAGGTGCCCACAGGCAATGCCTGTGCTATTCCTAGTATGTGGAGTAGGAAGGAGAGATAATCCCCTGGGACATCTAGCATCCATGACTCAGCAGCAAATAATGTTCACAAAAGTTAAGAAAAGGTAAAATATACAAAAAATAGGCAAAGGGAGACTCAATAACATCACTCAGAATTTTCTTTTGACACACAATTATCAAAATGTCATCCCTCAACACAGCTTTATCAACTAAAAGATTTATAAATCATTAACTTTTTGAACATTTAGTCAGAGTTGGACTATTAATTAGTAAAATGTGGCATTGGTCAGTCACCAGCAGAGTAAGTCTGAGTACAGGCCCATTTAATTCTCGCACATTCTATATCAGCTTTGTTAGTTAAAAAGTTGGTAAATTTCCACATCTAAGGCTAGCTTCATAGGCTTTCAGAATAAGCAGTTACAAAGGGCCCCATTTTCAGAACGTCCTTGTGCTTGGAAGTCCCTGAACTAAGTTTGATGCTCTGCTGTCCCTGTCTTGAAATTTTAATGATTATTTTTAATTTTTAAATTATATTTAAATCCAAGTAATTCTAATGCTTATTGAACAAGGGGATTCACATTTTCATTTTGTAGTGGGTCCTGAAAATTATGAAGGCTGTCCTGAATATACTATCCTTTAGCTTTTATTTCTTAAATTTGTTCTTAGGTGAAGAAAAAGGATGTTATTTATTGAATAGCTCCTCAAAACTCCAGTACATTAAATCATATAAAGAGGGAATTTTTTTTAAAATTTTTTTCAATAAATGAAATTTATTGTCAAATTGGTTTCCATACAACACCCAGTGCTCATCCCAAAAGGTGCCCTCCTCAATACCCATCACCCACCCTCCCCTCCCTCCCACCCCCCATCAACCCTCAGTTTGTTCTCAGTTTTTAAGAGTCTCTTATGCTTTGGCTCTCTCCCACTCTAACCTTTTTTTTTTTCCTTCCAAGAGGGAAATTTTTTAATAAAGGCAAAAAATTATGAAAATGCAATATAGAAACTAAATCTATTAAATCAAACTACTAGCAAAACAAAGAAAATGTGATAAAAATATCTAAGCTAAACGATAGCTAAACTTAAACATACTACTTTAGAATAAGATGGTTTACTATAGCCAAAAAATTAAAGACAGAAAAATTGAGTATCCTTCCAGTACAGGTTTACACTTTTCTATATATCCATGGAACATTTGCAAAAATCAATTGTGTGCTTAGTCACAAAGAAAATTTTAAAACCTTAACTTGGAGATTTTATGGTTTATATTTGATTAGCATAATCCAATAAAATTTTAAAGAAATAATGAGACACTC
>NW_024412376.1:95647465-95705648 GCF_014898765.1 Herpailurus yagouaroundi | reverse complement strand
AAATAAATAAATAAATAAATAAACATTTTTTAAAAATTTGAGGTGAATTTAAAAAATGGGGAAAAGGAATAATACAAATTCTACAGAAAAACCCAGGAAACTTATTATCAATCTGCAAATGATGGTGAGCTTATTTACCAGGAACTGAAAAAGGAAAAAACCCCACACTTTTTATAAAAATGAATAAACAATGAATGTGAAGAAAATAATTACAGCATAGACTGAGATAAAGTGTTGGTAACTATAATAAAAATGGGCCATTAAAAGACAATACATGTGGGCAAGAAACATGTCTATTAACCAATAGTAAACCCAAGTATCCCATAAATATGAAAAGATACTCAAATTTACCGGTTAGTGAATGTAATGGTTCTCTCAGAACTGATGGTAGAAATATGCATTGCTACTGCTTTTCTGAAAAGCAGTTGGAAACATCTGTTGAAATTTTTAAAATAATGTATATTCTTAAATTTAATACTGCTCCTAGAAACCTATCTTATATAAATTAAGCCAGTGGCACATAATGACATGTGTGTAAAGAAGTCTACTGAAGCTTCATTAATATTAGGCAGAGAATAAATAAATGGAAACAGTGAATTACCATCAACTGTGATATAAATTATGCCATATTCACACCATGTGATATTCAGTAAAAAGAATAAATCAGGGCTAAACAATTGACTTGAAGCGCTATCCATGAGGTATCTGTTATTGAGTAAAATGGCTGGTTCAACAGGTATTTGTTTTATAGAAATTTTTGTAAAAGGAAAATAAGAAAAAATTAAATATATTTATAGTAGATAAATGTCTGTACATGATTTTATGACAACGGTGAAGAAGTAGAAGGATACATGCTAAGATACTGTGAATAAGAGAACAACATATGGGAGGAGGGGAGCAGGTTATGAGTGTGAGGGAAGGGGAAAAGGAGAACCAAAAATGCAAAACAAAAAAGAAAAAAAGACTGTATGGGGCGCCTGGGTGGCTCAGTTGGTTGAGCATCCAACTTTGGCTCCGGTCATGATCTCTCAGTCTGTGAGTCCGAGCCCTGCATCATACTCTGTGCTGACAGCTCAGAGCCTAGAGCCTGGAGCCTGCTTCGGATTCTGTGTGTGTGTCTCTCTCTCTGCCCCTCCCCTGCTTACACTCTCTCTCAAAAATAAATATTAAAAATATATTTCAAAATATATTTTAAAAATACTGCACTTAAAATAGCCAGCATTTATAATACAATCTGGTATTATACATTAATTTAAAATCATTACCATGTTTAACAAAACAAAACGAAGACCAGAACCTACTGCCTAAATGCAGGTCTTCCAGGAGAAATTCCAACTGTAGGCAGAATATGGCATTGAGTTCACCTGGGAACAATCCCAGCTCCCTGTCCGAACCCTTGCCTCATTTCTCCCTCATTTCCTTTTTCTGAGTTTTTAGTTCCAACATAATGTGGTTTAATTTTCCACAGATGGGTAGGAAATGGGAGTACCTCCAGGAGGCTGCAAATAGGGTGAATGCAAAAAAGGCATGAAGTGCTTATTGGTATGAAGTTTCATTTTTGGGGTAAAGAAAATCACTATATAGATGTGTTGGCTGAATAATATTGTGAACATACTAAATGCTACTGAATTGTACACTTAAAAATGGTTAATTTTATTTAAGGTCAATTTTTACCTCAATAAAAAGGCATGAAGAACATTATGGACAAATATTTTGGGGTGCCATTTCTGAACTTAAGTCAGATATCAGTCACTTGGAAGCTTATACCAGATACATGTAGATAGGTGTGAGTTCATCCAATTTAAATATTTTCTAGTTTACCTTTGAAATTCAGTTTTTGGAACTTTCAAAGATATTAGCTCACATTCATGGCACAAACTATAGGAAAGTGATTAGAAGACACATAATCAGCTGATATGTCCTCAATATTCAAGAATACTGTGTCCTCTTGCCATATAAACTCCTCACTCATCTTTTTCTGCAAAGCATGCCTTTGCACAAGTGCCACGAACCCAGAAGCAGCTCTCCTGATACTTGGGTCTTGTAGCTCAAGTCCTATGTCTTAGCACTCCTGGTGATCAGACACACAGAAAGACCTATGCAAATAACTACAGACTTTGGAGGTGGGGCAGGGGGTGGGAGAGAGAAGAGCTCATATCCATGGCTATTGAAGTTTGCTCAAAACAACCATGCTTCTACTTTACTAGGGAATAAACTGCACAAAAGGCTATAGAAATTTATACTTAGAATGGACATCTTTTCATCTATATGGACTCCTCCATTATGTTTTTTTTAACCAAAATATAAATCATATAAAATACTACACAATATTATATTTAGGTCTACAACAGTAATTTGACAATTCTACACATTATGCTGTGCTCATCATGATTAAGTGTAGTTACCATCTATTAACTATGACGTATTACATTATCATTGACTATATTCCTATGTTGTACTTTACCTGTGTCTTATTTATTTTATAACTAGAAGTTTGTATCTCTTGATCCCATTCACCTGTTTTGCCCATTCCCCCACCCCATCTGCCCTGGCAGCCATCAGTTTGTTCTCTGTGTTTATGAATCTGTTTCTGTTTTGTTAGATTCTACATAAATGTGAAATCATATGGTATTTGTCTTTCTCTCATTTATTTCACTTAGCATAAGACCACTTAGGTCCATCTATGTTGTCACAAATGGCAAGATCTCATGCATTTTTAGGGCTGAGTCATATTCCATTATACATATACACCACATCTTCTTTATCCACTCATGTATTAATGGACAGTTGGGCTCTTTCCATATCTTGGTTATTGTAAATTATGCTGCAACGAACATAAGGGTGCATAGATCTTTTTTATGTTTTGTGTGAATTAGTGTTTTGTTTCCTTTGGGTAAATACCCAGAAGTGAAAATGCTGGATTGTGCTGTATTTCTACTTTTAATTTTTTGAGAAATCTCCATACTATTTTCCATAATGGCTGCACCGATTCACATTCTCACTTACTAGTGCCTGAGGGTTCCATTTTCTCCATATCCTTGCCAAGACCTACTGTTTGTCTTTCTGACACTGACCATTGTGACAGATGTTAGGTCACATCTCCTCATGGTTTGCATTTGTATTTTCCTAATGATTAGTGATGTTGATCATCTTATCATGTACCTGATGGTCATCTGTTTGGAAAAAAGGTCCACCCAGTTTCTTTGCCCATCTTTAAATTGGATTGTTTTTTTTGGTCTTCAGTTGTATAAGTTATTTATACATTTTGGATACTACTCCTTTATTATATATATTATTTGCAAACATGTTCTCCCATTCAGTAAGTTGCCTTTTCCTTCTGTTGATAGTTACCTTCTCTGTGCAAAAGCTTTTGTAGTTCCAATTGTTTATTTTTGTTTCTGTTGCCCTTGTCTGAGGAGACAGATGCAAAAGAAAATATTGCTAAGACCAATATTCAAGAGTTTACCACCTTTTTTTCTTTAAGGACTTTAATGGTTTCATAGACCTTACATTTAGGTCTTTAATCAATTTTGCATTCATTTTTGTATGGTGTTAAGAAAGTGGTCCAGTTTCATTCTTTTGCAGGTAGCTGTTGAGTTTTGGCCACCTACATTTATTTATTACATATTTTTGCCTCCTTTGTCATAAATTAACTGACTACAAAAACATAGGATTATTCCTGGGCTCTCTATTCTGTTACACTGATCTCTGTGTCTATTTTTGCAACAGTACCATCCCATTTTGATTACAGTAGCTATGTTTGAAATCTGTGAGTATGATACCCCCACCTTTGTTTTTCTTTAAGACTGGTTTGGCTATTCGAGGTCTCTTGTGGTTCCACACAAACTTTAGATTTATTCTAGTTCTGTGAAAAATGCTATTCATATTTTCATAGGGATTGCATTGAATCTGTATATTGCTTTGAGTGGTATGGACATTTTAACAATATCAATTCTTCCAATCCATGAACACAGAATATCTTTCCATTTATTTGTGTCATTTTCAATTTCTTTCATCAGTGTCTTATAGTTTTCAGAGTATAGGTCTTTCACTTCCTTGGTTAAATTCATTTCAAGCTATTTTATTCTTTCTGATATAATTACAAATGGAATTTTTCTTAATTTCTTTTTCTACTAGCTCATTATTAGTGCATGTGAATATAACAGATTCTGTATATTAATTTTATGTCCTTCAGTTTTACTGAATTTGTTTATTATTCAGTTTTTTAGTAAAGCCTGCAGGGTTTTCTATATATAGTATTATATAATCTGAAAATTGCGACACTTTTACTTGTCTAATTGCCATGCCTAGGACTTCCAGTACTTTGTTGAATAAAAGTGGCAAGAGTGGGCATTCTTGTCTTGTTCCTGATGTTAGAAGAAAAGCTTTCAGCTTTTCCTCATTGAGTATGTTAGTTGTGGGTTTGTCACATATGGCTTATATTATGTTGAGGTATGTTTCCCCTATATCAGTTTGTTTCTTATCTCACCATTCTTAAACCAACAGTCAGACAAAATGGACAATTCCCTCTTAGAACAGTCCCTTCAGTGCTACTCACCTCCAAGCCAAGTGGATATTGTTTCCTCCCACACTGCATTAATTTTAAAATAAATCCATGTACTCCTACACAAATACTACAATAGCCATCAAAATACTTCCTGGCTTTCACTGTACCCCAACGTCTTAAACACAGATGATTTCTCTGGGAAATTTTTTTTACACATGAACTTACTACAGTAACTCTTTTTAGCAAGAAAATGTAGCTTGTGTAAGCTAATATAAGGGCAAAAATCAGTGTAAATAGAAAATTAAATACCATTTATTGATAAGTATCTCCAAACTGAATTCTTGGACTTTCTTCTTTTTCCTAATGTTTTTTTATCCTTGTGAGCCTCCTAATCCAGTTTTAATTCTATTAGTTAAAATCTTTTCTTTCTGGGGTACCCGGGCTCAGTTGGTTAAGCAGCTGACTTTGGCTCAGGTTATGATCTCACAGTTCACAAGTTCAAGCCCCACATCAGACCCTGTGTTGACAGCTCAGAGCCTGGAGCCTGCTTCAGATTCTGTGTCTCCCTCTCTCTCTGCTACTCCCCGGCTCAGGCTCTCGCTCCCTACTAAAAAAATACAAAACTAAAAAAAAAAATTAAAAAAAATAAAAAAATAAATCTTTTCTTTCCATACAGTTGTAACATCCTAGCTTCCATTTCCTTTCACCCCATTCATCCTATATCCACCCAATCCTAGATCCAATTTATTATCTGCTTTCCCCATTATTATATCTGGGTTTTGAGTGCTTCTGGAAAAAATAACACAAAAGCATAGATTAATATCATTGCAACTCGTAAGTCTAATTTAGGTGCCTGTCCATTGTTGGAATTGGAGTTGGTTTCTTGGAAAACAAGGCACACCCTAGCTGAGGTTCAGGCAAAGCAGAAGCCAAGAATATTGTAGAGGAAGTCTGTTTGCAGAGAGGAGAAAAGAACAGACAAGGAAGAAAGATCACATAAAGAAAGAAATGTAGACTGAGTCAAAGGGACAGGGCGCTGCCTCTGAGATTCTAGTTATGCTATGTTGCTCTACATCTCCTTTTTTTTTTTTTTTAAGGTAGCTTGAGAAGATTTTTATTCCCTGAAAATATATTATTCCTTATAAAATATGGACCTAACCTTCCAGACACTTTGGTTTCTGCACCTGCCAGACTGACTATGCCCAAGTTCACTCTGCTGGATAACATGGTTTCCACTGGTCACCACTTTCTCAACTCACTCATGCATTTACATTAAGATATAGTTTTTTAATGGGTCTAGTAATATTTTCTCATTAGATTTCAAGTTCTAAATTGCATCTTTTATTTCTTTTTATGCCTGTGAATGTACAGTCTAGAACTCTGTGACCGTATTCATAGTAGATGATCACTAGATATTTACTGAATAAATAAATTAATGACTCTTCATTATTAGTCTTCAGAAAGAATAATAGCAAGAAGCTCTAGAGTCTTGGCACTCAGAAAGGATAAGTGATGAGACAGGAGGAAACACGAATGAAAGAAATACTGGAATTATTTCCACCAAGATTCAAAGGAGGTACAGGAGGATGGGCTAACAGATTGAAGCATTCCAGAGGCCAAAGCATGAGGCAGGCGGGAGTGGTCTTCCAGCAATCTAGGTCCCCACATTCAATCTCCCCTTCTGACCTGCCATTGACATTCAAAGGGTAGCAAAATAAAACTGAGAAGAAATATCTAATTATATTTACATTTTAAAGGCAGGGGAAAATATATTTGCAGAACTGAACATTGTTTTACCAGTAACCTTACTACCTGCAATCTAAAAGACATTGCTTCAGTTTGTTTTGTTTGCTCTGCTTATTTCTGGAATTCTGGTTTCTCTTTAGAATAGCTCAGGGTGGAAACATGTGAATACTACTGAGTTATTAAAACCACCAACTACAGTCTTCACATTCAAATGTGGCAAATATAAAAGGTAACTACTTTACTAAGCTATGAACATAATATTTGGAGCAGAAAATAAGAGGAAAGACGCCTCTACACACTTGCAAGAAATGCCTAAAAGTGATCCAACCTTTTGCTCTTTAAAGTGTGGGCATCTAAAGAGAAACATCATGGGGCCACAACTTCATTTGGTTAAATATATGGTTTTAAATACTAAGCTATTCATTTACAGGTTTCTGCTTAAATTTTCAACCACATTTTAAGCACAAAACTTAGTGGTTCATGAGTTAACAAGATACCACCAAAGAAAACATTGGTTCATGGGGTGTAGCTCTTGAGATCTTTGAAAACGTCAGAATGTAGTGGTACCCTCCTTCCCACAAAGTGACCCTTTAAATTTGAAAGGCATTGGTTTGGTAATGGTTGGTTTCAGGCTGCAGTGTTCCACAAACTGTCTTGTTCTTTCCCTATGGTCTGGGAATGATACGCCTCAAGGAATGGTGGCTGATATTCTTTTCATTTCCCTCCCTAATTTTCTCACTAAAATGTTTAATTAGTGAAAAGGCAACATATTTATAGATATAATAAAACAGTAGAGGAAGGGCTGTTTTAAATATATGCACAACATGTTACATTTAGATATACACACATATATATTTAAAGGATACTTTAAGTTCACACATGTGATTTAGGAAACTGTACTGTTACATTCCTGAGGACATAATGAAAGTGAAATGATATGTAAACAACAAATTCTTTGAGATGTTCCAAGATAAAAGGAATATATTTTGCAAAAATTATAAAAGGTTTAAGATGCCAGAAATGAAATATAGTAAAGGTTTACAATAACAGACACTATATACTTTCATTTCTCATAAGGACTTTAAAATAGGTATCATAATCCCCAAATTGAAAATATGGAAGCTGAGGCTCAGAGAAGCTAAAATGAATTTTAATTCTAATAAAAGGTATGTGAATCTATGTCAACAATTTCTAAGTTAACTATTTGTTGTTACAACTTTATTTAAAGGTGACAATTTAATGAAAATTAGTGGTGTAAAATTTTAAACAAGACTAATGTCCTGTAGTCAATTTTGGTTACCAAATTTCTTAATAGGAAGTCCCAAACCAGGAGTTATTTCAGGTTGAAAACTAAGGTCATACTCAGGAGAAGAAAGGAAGAGGTAATGTGCTCCAAAGGGCTACAGAACTATGAAAAACATATATCACAAATAATGTGAGTATAAATGTTTTATATACTCATTCCATAAATCATGTAAGTAAAAATGATTAAACACAAAAGTTAATTTAATTTAAAGTGAGAATAGTATTCTCTTTTATTACATTTAATACAAAAGTCCAATTAACAAGTACTATCAGTAACAACTGGCCACCTAAATAAATGAAAATGTAAGATACTAGAGAACAAAACTTCTTGGTTACACCTGAGATGCTTTAATACATTTCCTATGCTGGCAAAGCTACAAAAAGAAGTGAGATCTTCATTTTTCACACAAATTTGCAGCAGATGTATTTCCAAGCTCAAATTATAGTTCAAGCAACATTTGTTGAACCTTCATGTGAGTATAAAGAAAGTTTTCATATTTCAACATTCACTGAATAAAAACTTTGAAGTTTTTTACTTCAGTAAAGATCAATTGAACTAAATTTTAATGGAAGCAACTGAAGCACTTCCATCTAACTTCCAATCTAACCTCCTATCTAACCTTCAATTCAAAGTGATTAATCTACAATGCAATGGTAAGCTGAAAGGGGCTTACCTTAGACCAAGGGGCAAGTCTAAGAAAATTCTATAAATGTCTTCCAAGTAACAAATAAGCTCAATTAAAATAGTATGCTTATGGAATGATATCTATAAGCATGGTAAGACCTATCTATGTAAAAACACATTTTCAAAGATAAAAAATGCAGAATATCATTTCATTAACAGATGCACCTTTGCAATCAATTTCAATGAGGACACTAACACTGAATGTTTTATAACATTTAAAGGACATATGTGCAATTTGTATTTTAGGAAAAAAAAGACTTATTGGACACTGATGTGGATTTCTAATTTCTTTTTCATTTTGAAATATTTTTTCTTTAACTATAGTATTTGGTGCAGCCAGAACTCTCAGCCAGCTATGTTGGAGACCAGCTCTACTCACCAATGTGCCTGCAGTAGTGATGGCTAGGCATTACAGCGAGCTCGGTTGGGGGCCAGCCCTACCATCAGCACACCCACAGCAGTAATAGCCAGTCACAGTAGAAGGGCACATATAGAGACAAGTAACATGCCTGATAGAGAATTCAAAGTAATGGTCATAAAGATATTTATGGTACTTGAGAAAAGAGTGGACCTTCAACAAAGTTGAAGACAACAAAGTGAGACCTTCAACAAAGAGAAAATATAAAAAAGAATCAGAGATGAAAAACTCAAATAAGTGAAATTAAAAACATACTGGAGGGAATAAATAGACTAGAGAAATCAGAAGAATGAATCAGCAAGTTAGAAAACAGAGTAATGGAAAGTAACCAAGCTGAACAGGAAAAAGAAAAAAAAAAAAAAGAACAGGTTAAGGGAACTCAGCAACACCATCAAGTATAATAACATTTGCATTATAGGGATTCCAAGAGAAAAGAGACAAAAAGAAGCATAAAGTTGATTTGAAGGGATAATAGCTGAAAACTTACCAAATCCTGGAAGGAAACAGAAATCCAGACACAGAAGGCACAGAGAGATCCCAACAACATCAATCCAAGGAAGTCCACACTAAGACACATAGTTATTAACATGGTAAAAAGTAGCAATAAAGAGAGAATTTTTAAAGCAGCAAGAAGAAAGAAAACAGTTTTAAAACCAGTACACAGGTTAAAGCACAAAAGCAGTAAAATCAATTGTATCTATAAAAATCACTCAAGTGATTTGCAAAATGATGTAAAGAATAACATCATATACATAAAATATGGGGGTGGGAGTAAAAATTCAGTGTTTTTAGAATAGGTTTAAACTTGAGCAATCATCAGTTTAATGTAGGCTGCTGGATGCATAAGATGTTATACATGAACTTAATGGTAACCACAAGTCAAAAAAGTGAAATAGATACACAAAAATAAAGTGAAAAAAATCCAAGCATATCACTAAAGAAAGCTATCAAACCATAAGAGAAGAGAGCAAGACAAAAAAGGAATGGAAAAGAAATACAAAAACAACTGTAAAATAAGTAACAAATGGCAATAAACATATCTATCAATAATTAATTTGGATGTAAATGGACTAAATGCGCCAACAAAAAACACAGAAAAACTGAACGGATAAAAATGCAAGACCCATCTATATGCTGCCTACAAGAGACTCACTTCAGACCTAAAGACAAATGCAAACTGAAAGTGAAGGAATAGAAAAACATTTACCATGCAAATTGGGATAGTGATACTCATTTTGGACAAAATAGACTTTTAAACTAAGACTGTAACAAGAGACAAGGAAGAACATTACATAATAATAAACTAAACAGCCCAACAATATAATGTAACAAATTTTAAATACTTATGCACCCAACATAAAGCACCTAAATACATAAAGTAACTATTAAAAGACAAAAAGAAAGAAATTTATAGTAACACAATTAATAGTAGGATACTTTGACACCCCACTTACATCAATAAATAGGTCGTCCAGACAGAAAATCAACAAGGAAACAGTGGCTTTGAATAACATGTTAAATCAGATGGATGTAACAGGTATATTCAAAATAGTCCATCCTAAATAGCAGAATATACATTGTTTTCAAGTGCACATGGAACATGCCCAGAATAAATCATAAGCTAGGCCACAAAACAAGTTTCAATAAATTTTAAAAATACTAAAATCATATCATGCATCTTTTCCAACCACAAAAGTATGAAAATAGAAATCAATCTCTCTCTCTCTCTCTCTCTCTCTCTCTCTCTCTCTCTCACACACACACACACACACACACACACACACACACACACACACACACACACATTCTGGAAAGAACACAAACATATGAAGGCGAAATAACATGCTACTAAACAATGAATGGGTCAACCAAGAAATCAAAGAGTAAATTAAAAAATACATGGAGACAAATGAAAACACCACAGACCAAAATCTTTGGATGTAGCACAAGTTGTTCTAAGAGGAAAGACTATAACAATATAGGCCTACCTCAAGAAGAAAAATCTCAAATAACCTAACTTTACACCTAAAGAACCCAGAAAAAGAAGAACAAACAAATCCCTAAGCCAGACGAAAAAAAGGCAATAAATGAAATAGAGACTAAAAGTGTCTCTTGACTATTTAAGAGCAGAAATAAAGGAGATAAGGGGCGCCTGGGTGGCTCAGTCGGTCAAGCGGCCAACTTCGGCTCAGGTCACGATCTCACGGTCCGTGAGTTCGAGCCCCGCGTCGGGCTCTGTGCTGACAGCTCAGAGCCTGGAGCCTGTTTCGGATTCTGTGTCTCCCTCTCTCTCTCTGTCCCTCCCCTGTTCATGCTCTGTCTCTCTCTGTCTCAAAAATAAATAAACGTTAAAAAAAAAAAAAAGAAATAAAGGAGATAAAGACTAAAAAACAATAGAACAGATCAATGAAATCTGGGACTGTTTTTTTTTTAAATGATCAAGATTAATAAGTCTTTTGATAGCCTGATCAAAAAGGAGAGAGAGAGAGAGAGAGAGAAGATTCAAATAAAATCAGAAATGAAAGAGGAGAAAGAACTAACGCCATAGAAAAACAAAGGATTAAGCCATTATATTGTGAAAAATTATATGCCATAATATGGACAACCTAGAAAAAATGGATAAATTCCTAGAAATATATAATCTCCCAAAACTGAATCTGGAGGAAAGAGAAAATCTGAACAGAAAACTTGCTTGCAATGAAATTGAATTAGTAGTCAAAAAAATTCCCAACAAACAAAAGTTGAGGACCAGACCAATTCGCAGGTAAATTCTACCAAATATTTTAAAAAGTTAAAACCTATTCTCAAACTATTCCAAAAAATAAAAGAGGAATGAAAGTTTTTAATTATTCTATGAATTGGAGGCCAGCATTACCCTGATACCAAAACAAGGTAATGACACTAAAAAACAAACAAACAAAACTACAGGCCAATATCTCTGAGCAACATAGATGCAAATATCTTCAACAAAATATTAGCAAACTGTTTTCAATGATACTTTCAAAAAAATCATTCATCCATACATAATCAAGTGAGATTTATTCCAGGAATGAAACACTGGTTCAATATTCTCAAATCAATCAATATGATACATCACATTAATAAGAAAAAGGATAAAAACTATATGATCGTTTAAATAGATGCAGAAAAAGCATTTGACAAAGTAAAATATCCATTCATGATAAAAACCCTCAACAAATAAGTTTAGAGGGCACAAACCTCAACATAATAAAGTCCATATATGAATAACCAACAGCAAACATATCCAATGGCCAAAAACAGCTTTTCCTGTAATATCAGCAACAAGTTAAGGATGTTCACTCTCACCACTTCTATTCACATAGTACTCAAAGTCCTAGCCACAAAAATCAGACAAGAAAAAAAAATAAAATAAAATAAAGGGCATACACATTGGTAAGGAAGAAGTAAACTTTCACTATCTGCAGATGATATACTATATATAGAAAATCCTAAAGACTCCACCAAAAAACTAGTAGAACAAATACATTAATTCAGTAAAGTCACATTATACAAAGTGAAAATACAGAAATGTGTGCATTTCTATACACTAATAATGAAGCAGAAGAGAAATTAAGAAAATAATTTCATTTACAATTGCACCAAAAAGAATAAAACACCTAGGAATAAACTTAAGAAAGGAAGTAAAAGACCTGTACAACTAAAACTATAAAACACTGATGAAAGAAATTGAAGATGACACAAACAAATGGAAACAGAATTCCATGCTCATGGATTGGAAGAATACGGTTAAAATGTTCATAGCAGTCTACAGATTCAACATAATCCTTATCATAATATGAATAGCGTTTTTCACAGAACTAGAACAAATAATTCTAAACTTTGTACAGAGTGACAATAGACTTCAAATAACCAAAGCAATCTTGAAAAAGAACAAAACTGGAGGCATCGTAATTCCAGATTTCAAGATATACGACAAAGCTGTAGTAAGCAAAACAGTATGGCACTGGCACAAAAATAGGCAGATTAATAAAACAGAATAAGCCAATGTGTATAGGGTAAATTAGTCTATGACAAAGGAGACAAGAATACTCAATAGAAAAAAAGACAGTCTCTTCAACAAATGGTGCTGAAAAAACTGGACAGCTACATACAAAAGAAAGAAACAGGACCATGTTCTTAGACCACATACAAAAATAAACTCCAAGTGGATTAAAGACCAAAATGTGAGACCAAAACCATAAAAATCCTAGGAAAAAATGTAGGTAGTAATCTCTTAGACATCAGCCATAGAAATATCTTCTAGATATGCCTCTTTTGGCAAGGGAAATAAAAGTAAAATGAAACTACTGGAACAATACCAAAATAAAATGCTTTTGCACAACGAAGGAACAATCAACAAAACAAAAAGACAACGTACTGAATGGGAGATGATATTTGTAAATGATATATCCAATAAATGGTTAACATGCAAAATACAAAACTATTTATATAACTCAACACCAAGAAAACCAATATAAAAATGGGCAGAGAACCTCAACAGACATTTTTCCAAAGAAGACATACACGTGGCCAATGGACACATGAAAAGATGCTCCACATCACTTATCATCAGGGAAATGCAAATTAAAACCACAATGAGATACCACCTTAGACCTGTCAGAATGGCTAAAATCAAAAACACAAAAAATAACAAGTAGTGGAGAAGTTATGGAGAAAAAGGACCCCTTGTACACTGTTGGAGGAAACGCAAGCTGGTGTAGCCACTCTGGAAAATAGTATAAAGGTTCCTCAAAAAATTAAAAATAGAATTACCATACAATTCAGGAATTCTACTATTTGGCATTTACACAAAGGAAACAAAAACGCTAATCTGAAAAGATATATGCACCCTTGTGTTCATTTCAGCATTATTTACAAGAGGCAAGGTGTTAAAGCAACCCAAGTGTCTATCCATAAAAGAATAGATAAAGATGTGGTATATATGTATACAATGGAATATTAACCAACCATGAAAAGAATGATATCTTTCCATTTGCAACAATAGGGATGGCTCTACAGGGTATAATGCTAAGTGAAATAAGTTAGTCAGAGAAAGACAAATACCATATTATTTCACTCATATGTGGAATTTAAGAAACAAACCAAACAGAGAGAAAAAGACACAAACAAAAAACCTCCAGACTTTTAAATATAGAGAATAAACTGGTGATTGCCAGAGAGGAGGGGGATAGGGATATGGGTGATATTGGTGAAGGGGATTAAGAGTACACTTATCATGATGTCCACTCAGTAATGTATAGAACTGTTGAATCATATTGTACATCTGAAAGTAATACAAGACTGTATGTTAGCTATACTTGAATTAAAAAATAATTTAAAAAATATTGCAATCATATCAAGCATCTTTTCTGACTACAACTAGATATGAGAACAGAAATCAATAACAAGAAAAAAATTTTTGAAAAAAAAAAAACACGGAATCTAAACATGCTCCTAAATAACCAATATTTAACATAGAAATCAAAGAGGAAATAAAAAATACATGGAGACAAATAAAAATAAAAAGACAGTGTTCTAAAATTTTTGAAACATAGCAAGAGCAGTTCTAAGAGAAATGTGTATAGGAGGGGCAGGACTGTGTGAGTTGTGACAGCCAGCAGGACTTAACATCTGGAATTTTAAAAGTCAACAGCTCTACTCTTGGAGAGCAAGGAGAGTGAGATGACGCCAGAAGAGAGAGTTGTTGAGTCCTGGAAGGACAGAGCTCGGTGGGGGAACAAAGGCACTGGCAAGTGCCATTTCCTCTACCATCCCCCAGTGGAAATTCCAAAGGGAACCAGCTCCCATCACCAATCTTGCTTGTACCGTGCAAACGCCCAATGCTGTGCCTCTGTGGATCCATCCCTCCGACAGGCCTGCCTCTCTCCCTGTGCTGCAGGGCCCCTCCCACAGGGGACTACCCACAGCAAAGCTAGCTAAGCTTGCCCCTCCCGCCCCTGGGCACCTTGCGGATCCACCCCTCTAATATGCCTTTGGTCAAATCCCATCAAAGCAGCACCACAAGCCTGGCAGTGTGCAAGTAGCACAGACAGGGGCCACACCACTCCACAGTGAGTCCTGCCCCTGGGAGACAGGAAGATAAGGTACACAGCAGTCTGACTATGGCCCCAGCGGTGGGCTGGGGGCAGACATTGGGGCGGACTGTGGCCCTGCCCACCAGCACAAGTTTCTCCAGACAGCACATGGGAAGTGCCCTGCAGTGTGGAACTACCGCAGGGACTTGTCAAAATGATGAAACGGAAGAATTATCCTCAAAAGAAACTCCAGGAAGTAGCAACAGCTAACGAACTGATCAAAACCAATTTAAGCAATATAGCGGAATAAGAATTTAGAATAATAGTCATAAAATTAATCACTGGGCTTGAAAAAAACCCAGAGGACAGCAGAGAATCTACTGCTACAGAGATCAAGGGACTAAAAAATAGTCATGAAGAATTAAAAAATGCTATAAATGAGCTGCAAAATAAAATGGAAGTGGCCATAGCACGGATTGAAGAGTCAGAGGAGAGAATAGGTGAATTAGAAGATAAAATTATGGAAAAAGAGGAAGCTGAGAAAAAGAGAGATAAAAAAGTCCAGGAGTATCAGGGGAGAATTAGAGAATTAAGTGATGCAATCAAATGGAACAATATCCATATCATAGAAATTCCAGAAGAAGAGAGAGAGAGGGGCTGAAGGTATACTTGAACAAATCATAGTTGACAACTTCCCTGATCTGGGGAAGGAAACAGACATTGAAATCCAGCAGGCACAGAGAACTACATTCAAACGTAACTTGAAGCGATCTTCTGCACAACATATCATAGTGAAACTGACAAAATACAAGGATAAAGAGAGAATTCTGAAAGCAGCTAGGGATAAATGGGCCCTAACATACAAAGGTAAACACATAAAGATAGTAGCAGACCTATCTACTGAAACTTGGCAGGCCAGAAAGGAATAAAAGGAAATCTTCAATGTGATGAACAGAAAAAAATATGTAGCCAAGAATCCTTTATCCAGCAAGTCTGTCATTCAGAATAGATAAATAGAGAGATAAAGGTTTTCCCAAACAAACAAAAACTGAAGGAATTCATCACCACTAAACCAGCCCTACTAGAGATCCTAAGGGGGATTCTGTGAGTGAAATGTTGCAAGGACCACAAAGGACCTGAGACACCACTACAAGCATGAAACCTACAGGTATCACAATGACTCTAACCCATATCTTTCAATAATAACACTGAATGTAAATGGACTAAATGCTCCAACCAAAAGACATAGGGTATCAGAACGGATAAAAAAACAAGACCCATCTATTTGCTATCTACAAGAGACTCATTTTAGACCCGAGGACCTTCAGATTAAAAGCGAGGGGATGGAGAACTATCTATCATGCTACAGAAAGTCAAAAAAAGCTGGAGTAGCCATACATATATCAGACAAACTAGATTTTAAATTAAAGGCTGTAAAAAAGAGATGAGATGAAGAAGGGCACTATATAATAATTACACGATCTAATCATCAGGAAGAGCTAACAATTATAAGTGTCTTTGCACCGAATACAGGAGCCCCCAAATGTATAAAACAATTACTCACAAACATAAGCAACCTTATTGATAAGAATGTGGTAATTGCGGGGGACTTTAATACTCTACTTACAACAATGGATAGATCATTTAGACACAGGATCAATAAAGAAACAAGGGCTCTGAATGATACTTTGGATCAGATGGACTTGACAGATATATTTAGAACTCTGCATCCCAAAGCAACAGAATATACTTTCTTCTCAAGTGCATATGGAACATTCTCAAAGACAGATCACATACTGGGTCACAAAACAGCCCTTAATAAGTATTAAAAAAATTGAGATCATAGCATGCACACTTTCAGACCACAAGGCTATGAAACTTGAAATCAACCACATGAGAAAGTCTGGAAAACCTCCAAAAGCATGGAGGTTAAAGAACACCCTACTAAAGAATGAGTTGGCCAACCAGGCAATTAGAGAAGAAATTTAAAAATATATGGAAACAAATGAAAATGAAAATACAACAATCCAAGTGCTTTGGGATACAGCAAAGGCAGTCCTGAGAGGAAAATACACTGCAATCCAGGCCTATTTCAAGAAACAAGAAAAAACCCAAATACAAAATCTAACAGCACACCTAAAGGAAATAAAAACAGAACAGCAAAGACACTCCAAACACAGCATAAGAAGAGAAATAATAAAGATCAGAGCAGAAATAACTACAGAATCTAAAAAAAAACAGTAGAGCAGATCATTGAAACCAAGAGTTGTTTTTTTTTGAAAAGATAAATAAAATTGATAAACCCCTAGCCAGGCTTCCCAAAAAGAAATGGAGAGGACCTAAATAGATAAAATCATGAATGAAAATGAAATTCTTACAACCAATCTCTGAGAAATACAAGCAATTATCAGGGAATACTATGAAAAATTACACACCAACAAACTGGACAACCTGGAAGAAATGGACAGATTCCTAAGCATCCACACACTTCCAAAACTCAAATAGGATGAAATAGAGCTTGAACAGACCCATAACCAGCGAATAAATTCAATCAGTTAACAAAAATCTCCCAACAAATAAGAGTCCTAGACCAAATGGCTTCCTAGGGAATTCTACCAGACATTTAAAGCAGAGATAATACCTATCCTTCTCAAGCTGTTCCAAAACATAGAAAGGGAAGGAAAACCTCCAGACTCATTCTACGAAGCCAGCATTATTTTGATTCCCAAACCAGACAGAGATCCAGCAAAAAAACAGAACTACAGACCAATATCCCTGATGAATATGGATGCAAAAATTCTCAACAAGATACTAGCACATCGAATTCAACAGCACATAAAAAGAATTATTCACCATGATCAAGTGGGATTCATTCCTGGGCTGCAGGGCTGATTCAGTATTCGCAAAGCAATCAATGTGATACGTCACATCAATTTTAAAAAGGACAAGAACCATATGATCCTGTCAATCGATGCAGAAAAAGCATTTGACAAAATTCAGCATCCTGTCTTAATAATAACCCTTGAGAAACTCGGGATAGAAGGAACATACTTAAACATCATAAAAACCATTTATGAAAAGCCCACAGCTAATATCCTCCTCAATGGGGAAAAACTGAGAGCCTACCCCTTAAGATCAGGAACACAACAGGGATGTCCATTCTCACCACTGTTGTTTAACATAGTATTGGAAGTCCTAGCATCAGCAATCAGACAACAAAAGGAAATCAAAGGCATCAAAATTGGCAAAGATGAAGCCAAGCTTTCACGTTTTGCAGATGACATGATACTATACATGGAAAACCCGATACACTCCATCAAAAGTCTGCTAGAACTGATACATGAATTCAGCAAAGTTGCAGGATACAAAATTAATGTCCAGAAATCAGCTGTATTCTTATACACTAATAATGAAGCAACAGAAAGACAAATAAAGAAACTTATTCCATTCACAATTGCACCAAGAATCATAAAATACCTAGGAATAAACCTAACCAAAGATATAAAAGACCTGTATGCTGAAAACTATAGAAATCCTATGAAGGAAGTTGAAGAAGATACAAAGAAATGGAAAAACATTCTGTGCTCATGGATTGGAAGAATAAATATTGTTAAAGTGTCAATACTACCCAAAGCTATCTACACATTCGATGCCATCCCAATCAAAATTGCACCAGTATTCTTCTTGAAGCTAGAACAAGCAGTCCTAAAATTTGTATGGAACCACAAAAGACCCTGAATAGCCAAAGTAATATTGAAGAAGAAGACCAAAGTGGGAGGCATCACAATCCCAGACTTTAGCCTCTACTACAAAGCTGTAATCATCAAGACAGCATGGTATTGGCACAAAAACAGACACATAGACCAATGGAATAGAATAGAAACCCCACAATTAGACCCACAGAAGTATGGCCAACTAATCTTTGACAAAGCAGGAAAGAATATCCAATGGAAAAAAAGACAGCCTCTTTAGCAAATGGTGCTGGGAGAACTGGACAGCAACATGCAGAAGGATGAAACTAGACCCCTTTCTTACACCATACACAAAAATAAACTCAAAATGGATGAAGGACCTGAATGTGAGACAGGAAACCATCAAAACCCTAGAGGAGAAAGCAGGCAAAAACCTCTCTGACCTCAGCCACAGCAATTTCTTACTTGACACATCCCCAAAGGCAAGGGAATTAAAAGCAAAAATGAACTATTAGGACATCATGAAGATAAAATCTTCTGCACTGTGAAGGAAACAATAAACAAAACTAAAAGGCAACCGATGGAATGGGAAAAGATATTTGCAAATGACATATCGGACAAAGGGCTAGTATCTAAAATCTATAGAGAGCTCACCAAACTCCACACCCAAAAAACAAATAATCCAGTGAAGAAATGGGCAGAAGACATGAATAGACACTTGTCTAAAGAAGACATCCAGATGGCCAACAGGCACATGAAAAGATGCTCAACATCACTCCTCATCAGGGAAATACAAATCAAAACCACACTGAGATACCACCTCATGCCGGTCAGAGTGGCTAAAATGAACAAATCAGGAGACTATAGATGCTGCAGAGGATGTGGAGAAACGGGAACCCTCTTGCACTGTTGGTGGGGATGCAAACTGGTGCAGCCGCTCTGGAAAACAGTGTGGAGGTTCCTCCAAATTTAAAAATAGATCTATCCTATGACCCAGCAATAGCACTGCTAGGAATTTACCCAAGGGATACCAGAGTGCTGATGCATAGGGGCACTTTTACTGCAATGTTTATAGCAGCACTCTCAACAATAGCTAAATTATGGAAAGAGCCTAAATGCCCACCAACTGATGAATGGATAAAGAAATTGTGGTTTATATACACAATGGAATATTATGTGGCAATGAGAAAGAATGAAATATGGCCTTTTGTAGCAACGTGGATGGAACTGGAGAGTGTTATGCCAAGTGAAATAAGTCATACAGAGAAAGACAGATACCATATGTTTTCACTCTTATGTGGATCCTGAGAAACTTACCAGAAGACCATGGGGAAGGGGAAGGAAAGAAAAAAAGTTAGGGAGGGAGGCAAACCATAAGAGACTGTTAAAAAGTGAGAATAAAGTGAGGGTTGATGGGGTGTGGGAGGGAGGGGAAAGTGGGTGATGGGCATTGAGGAGGACACCTGTTGGGATGAGCACTGGGTGTTGTATGGAAACCAATTCAACAATAAATTTCATATTAAAAAATTTAAAAAAATAAAATACATGGATAAAATAAATGGATTCAGCAAAGCTGCAGGATACAAAACTGATATACAGAAGGATAAAATCATATGATCATCTTGGGGTACCTGGGTGGCTCAGTTGGTTAAGTTGACTTCGGCTCAGGTCATGATCTCACGGTTCGTGGGTTTAAGTCCTCGCATAGGGCTCTGTGCTGACAGCTCAGAGCCTGGAGCCTGTTTCAGATTCTGTGTGTCTGCCTCTCTCTGCCCCTCCCTGACTCATGCTCTTTCTCCTTCTCCTTCTCTCTCATAAATAAATAAGCTTAAAAAATCATGATTATATCAATAGATGCAGAAAAGCATTTGACAGAATTCAACATCCATTCATGATAAAAACCCTCAACAAAGTGGGTATAGGGGAAACATATAACATTATACAATATAACATTATAAAGACAATATATGATAAACCCATGGCTAACATCATACTCAGTGGTAAAGAGGTGAAAGGTTTTCCCCTAAAGTCAAGACAAGGATGTCCACTCTTGCCACTTTTATTCAACAAACTACTGGAAGTCTCAGCTACAACAATCAGACAAGAAAAAGAAAGAAAAGGCATCCAAATTCAAGTGACATGATAATATACAAAGAAAACCCTAAGGACTCCACAGAAGACTATTAGAATGAATAAACGGAATCAGCAAAGCTGTAGGATACCAAATTGATATACAAAAATATGTTCTCTGTACACCAATAATGAACTACTAAAAAGAGAAATTAAGAAAACATTCCCACTTACAACTGTATCAAAAAGAATAAAATACTTAAGAATAAATTTAATTATGGAGGTAAAAGACCTGAACTCTGAAAACAAGAAGACACCAATAAAAGAAACTGAAGATGACACAAATAAATGGAAAGATATTCCATGCTCATGGATTGGAAAATATTCTTAACAAATAGTCCACAGTACTCAAAGCAATCTACAGATTCAATGTACTCCCTATCAAAATACCAATAACATTTTCATGAGAAAAAATAATCCTAAAACTTGTATGGAGTCATGAAAGACCCCAAATAGCCAAAGAAATCTTGAGAAAAAACAAAGCTGGAGGTATCACACTCCCAGATTCCACACTATTTTACAAAACTACAATAATCAAAATAGTATGGCACTGTCACAAAAACAGATACACACATCAGTGTAACAGAGTAGAGAGCCCTGATAAACCCACACTTATATGACCAATTAATCTATGACAAAGGAGGCAAGAATATATAATGGGAGAAAAGGAAGTCACTGCTGGAAAAAGTTGAGAGTTATATGCAAAAGAATGAAACTGGATCACTTTCTTACACCATACACAAAAAATAAACTCAAAATGGAGTATAAACCTAACTGTAAGACCTGAAACCATAAAACTCCTAAAAGAAACATAGGCAGTAGACTCATAGCCATCAGGCTACACAATAATTTTTTACATCTGTCTCCTTGGGCAAGAACGAAAGCAAAAACAAACAACTGGGACTACATCAGACTAAAAAGCTTCTGCAAAGAAAAGAAAACCATCAACAAAATTAACAGGCCACCCACTGAATGGGAGGACATATTTGCAAATGATATATACAGTAAGTGGTTAATATCTAAAATATACAATGAACTTATACAACTTAACACCAAGAAAACAATCTGATTAAAAAATGAGCACAGGATCTAAATAGATACTTTTCCAAAGAAGACATACAGATGGCCAACAGACTCATGAAAAGATGTTCAATGTCACTAACCTCCAGGGAAATAAAAATCAAACCTATAATGAGATATCACTGTTACCAGGAGAGTCTGTGTTGTATGAAGAGAGGTTTAGTTTGATTCCCCACAGAAGATTTATGTGAAGACCCATGATCAACTAAAGCCAAGCCAGAAGAAAGGGAGCAGGCACAAAGCAGTCTATTAAGGACAGTACACTCTCAGGAAGGGAGAACGGGAAGTCCCAAAGTGCACCGTTGGTATATAAGTGTCTTTTCTTTATGTTTGTGGAGGTTATTTATCATTGACTTGGCCTCCAGCTCAAGTCTAATTGCCTATTCCATTATCACCTCACGGCAGTTAGAAAGGCTAGCATCAAAAGATAAGTAACAAGTGCTGGCGTGGATGTGGAGAAAAGAGAATCGTCATGCACTGTTGGTAGAAATGTAAATTGGTGCAGCCACTTTGGAAGTTTGTACCTATTAATCCCATTCACATATTTTGCTCATACCCCCACCTTCAGCCTTGCCCCTCTGGAAATCAACAGTTTGTACTCTGTATTTAAGAGTCTCTTTTTGTGTTGTTCCTTTGTTTTGTTTTTTTGAATTCCACATAAAAGTGAAATCACATGGTATTTGTTTTTTCTGTGTAACTTCTTTCACTTAGCATAATACCCTCTAGGTCCATCCATGTTGTCATAAATGGCAAGATTTTATTCTTTTTATGGCTGAATAATCTATTGGTAACTTCCGGTTACAAAATAAATAAGATATATAAAGTACAAAACAGGGAATACAGTAATATTGTTAATAACTTTGTATGGTGACAAAAACACATTTCAAAGTTTATATAATTGTCGAATCACTATGCTGTATACCTGAAACTAATACACTATTTCTCCTCAAGTATACTTCAATTTTAAAAAGTATTTGGGGGCATCTGGGTGGCTCAGTTGGTTCAGTGTCTGACCCTTGATTTCAGCTCAGGTCATGATCTCATGGTTCATGGGACTGAGCCCCTATTAAGCTCTGCGCTGACAGCATGGAGCCTGCTTGGGATTCCTCTCTCCTTCTCTCTCTGCCCCTCCCCAACACATGCTCTCTCAAAATAAACATTTTTTTAAAAAAGTGTTTGTTCCATTAATAAATAATTACTGCTATATTAGTAATATAACTATCCTTTCAGTGTTTTTTTATTTGTCTCATTGATATATTTTCCTTTCTGTCTCTTTTCCTGTCCTCTTTTGGATCAATCAAGTATTTCTTTAGAATTCCATTTTTCTCATCTATAAATGAGTTATATATCTTTTAATATTTGCTAAGTGGTCACCCAATAAAAATGTGTTCTTTGAGGGGCACCTGGGTGGCTTAGTCGGTAAGGCGCCCGACTTCGACTCAGGGTCATGATCTTGTGGTTTGTGGGTCGGAGCCCCTCGTTGGGCTCTGTACTGACAGCTCAGGATCTGGAGCCTGCTTCGGATTCTGTGTTTCCCTCTCTCTCTCTGCCCCTCCCCTGCTCACATTCTGTCTCTGTCTCTCAAAACTAAACATCAAAAAATTTTTAAAGGTGTTCTTTGATATCAAATTTTGGTGCTTTTACTCCTTTGCAGATAGTATCAGGACCTTGGAATGCTTTACATTCATTTCTTTCTTATCCATCTTTTGTAGTATTATGCATTTTTATTTTATATAGATTTTGAACTCTGTAAGACACTGTTGTCATTATTATTATTTACAGTCAATATTACTTTAGATTTATTCATGTATTTACCTTTCCCTTGTTCTTTATCACTACTTGTATTTCCATGTTTCCTTCTGGATTAATCATCCTTCTTCCTTCAGATCTACGGCATTCATTCCTTAGCTGTCAGGAATGTTGCTTGCCAACAGCTCACTGCTGAGTCCCTCTAAAGAAATCCCTTTCAGATGAAGGAAAATGACTCATCCAAAATTACACACTCACAACTACAGGCAGCCCATATCCAAATACTGGTCAACAAAGAGTTGAGTACAAAGACTTAGAACCCTTACCTTCATTCCAGGCAACCCTGAAGGGCCATGGCTGCTTCAGAGCTCTCTGTAAAATTGGCTGAGATTTCTGTTGTAATTGAGTCACAGCTCAATTTATTCATCTGGCCAATCATGCTTCCCTCCTCCACTTATAAATATTACCCCAACAAGCACTCCCCTGTACATGTCCTACATGTCAATTACCAAGGGGGAGGCAGTCCAGGTGATACTGGTTCCAGAGATCCTGTTTATAGTGGGGAGAAAATGGCCTTGGACCACAGCCTTCCAGACATATTTGTCATTTAGAAGTCCTATTTCCAGCAGGCCTCCACAGGCTCAAAGATGGCACAAAGTTTGTTACTTGGAAAATTAAAAATGAAAAGTCATCCTGCTCATATACTTTCTTCTTGCAATGTCAAAATGAAGAGAATTCAACAATTTCTGCAAAAAGTAGGTATTAAGTTTGATGAGAAGGTATTCTTTATATACTTAAATATTTTAAAATATAAATTATAAATTTTTATATAAAACATATACAATTTTTAATATAGGATTTTAGCCCCTGTATACAGAATAGCTATTATATAATTATTCAAAAGTGGAGGGCCTTAAAATGAGGGCCTTCTCTGGTAATATTTAATGCTGCTAACTATGACAGGCATGGCCACATATGTTGTAGGAATTTACACTGGTTCACATTTTGTGGAAAGTAATTTAATAATCAAATCTGAGAACTTAAAAATGTTTGTAACTTTTGATGAAGTAATTCCATTTCTGGGAATCCTTACTGAGGAGATGGTCAGAAATTCTGTCAGAAATATAAATGTAAAAAGACTTTCAAGTCATTATATATAAAAATGAAATTTTAAAAATAACCTAAATATCCAACAACCAACCATATATTATGTGATTATACAGTGAGAGGGAAAGAGGATTCAGAAAGATACAGAGTACATTTAAACTATATAACTAAAACTCTGGAAGCTTGTCTATCCCTACAATATGTTTAGCTTTTGTCATTGCCAATGTTGTTGTTGGTTCCCCCCAAGAGCTATAATCAATACTGGATTTATACAAGTTATGCTAAACATACACTTACAACACCAGCTGAGTAAAGACACCAAAATAATTTTATGAAAGAATGTGGTATTTCAAATTTTGTTAAAACTGCCTTGAAATAAATATAAATATCATAGAAAAGTTGGTTTGTTGAACTTATAATTTTTCTAAAAAAATTAATTTTCCAAGAGGATCACCTTAATCTTAACTTCAGGAGTTCTAGTACAGACTTCTTTGCTTTGTTCATATCTTCTTATTTGCTTTGGCTGCCAGGAAGCACAGAACTAAATTGAGTAGTTTCTCTTGATCTGGATTATAAGCAATGTGGGAGTTACTAATTTATGTTTCAAAATTGATGGGTATAAAAAGCATTAAGCACAGCAAAAGAAGTCAGACACGAAAGATTTACTATACAATTCCATTTCTATAAAGTTCAACAGAGGACAAAACAAATCTATGGGATAAAAATCAGAATAGTGGAAGAAAAGTCACTACAAGGTAACACAGAGTAGAGTGTTAACCAGAAAACGTAGAATTGTTCTGCCTTGATCAAAGAATACCACCACTCATTCTGCTCTACTTTATCAAGTTGGGGTTGATTCCTTCACCAACTGAGTGGCTCAGTAGGAAGAAGATGGTTTTTACATCATTATCAAAGGCATTCATTAAAACATACCATTTGTGACATGGTTTTTATAAAGAATAAATTAGAGTTATTGACATATAGAGATTACCTCATGAGGGTTTAAAATGTTTTTTACATTTACTGTATACTGAATTACAAATTATCCACATAATACTGAATGTATATTAGCCATATCACATTGAATGTAGCGATAAATTAAATAGTTATATTAAAGTGTAAGTAAAAAGGTACACAGAGTAATGAAGAGGTAGTAATGGAATATTATTGCTTAGCAAAATGTGTTTTAGAAAATTGTAATCTTTCTTTCTTCATATTCTGGGATAAATGTCTAGACTGCATTAACCATTCTCTCTCAGAATATGAATTTCACTTTAGAAAACAAATGAGGCAAAAAAACATTTTCTCCCACTAGTGCCATACAACGGTTTTGTTAAGTTCTGAATTTTTTGTGCCTTTCTTTTGATTAGGCACAGTAAGATGTTTAATTTCTCCATTAGATCCACCTTTTTCTGTCATCATCTTTGTTCCTACCCTCTACCTCCACCCCTGCTGTCCTAGCTATTGTTGGTATTATGCTTGTACTTCCCCATGGGCCCCAAGCTGGACAGTCACCCCCTTGCAACCCAGTGCCTCATTTGATACACTCCATTGTCTTCTTTACAATCCTTTAGATTTGATTATTCTAAATAATCTGCTCTTTTGTGAAGTTCCCCTCTAGTCCTGAATAGAATCTACTGCCAAATTTTTTTTTCAAGTTTTTATTTAAATTCTAGGTAGTTAACATACAGCGTTATATTAGTGTCAGGTGCAGAATTTAGTGATTCAACACCTACATACAAGTACTCTCCTTAATCCCTGTCACCTATTTCACCCATCCCTCACTCACCTCTCCAGCAATCCTCAGTTTGTTCGCTATATTTAAGAGTCTCTTATGGTTTACCTCCCTCTCTGCTTTTATCTTACTTTTCCTTCCCTTCTCTTATGTACATCTGTTCTGTTTCTTAATTCTACATGAGTAAAATCATATGGTATTTGTCTTTCTCTATTTCATTTCGCATAATACTGTCTAGTTCCATCCATGTTGTAATTATGTTTTCCTGTAATAGCTCCTGCTCCACATTAAAGTTCATATTTTGTTAAGGTAAATGGGCAGAGTCTTTGCTTCTGTTGGTGCTACTGTGTCAAACAGTGACAAGCCACCACCCGCGGAGACCAGAATCGGTCTTTGTGGTGGAAGGAGTGTTGGCCACCATGAGAGAGAAGTTCCTGTCTGCCCATGTACCTTAACAAAGTATGAGCCTGAATGTGGAGCAGGAGCTTTTGAGCTATTACAGGAAAACATAATTACAAGGAGGACTTCGTTCTGGTTTTGAATCAGCCTGAAATTGTAGGCAAATACTTTGACCCCCCACCCTAGATGTAAAGCCACAACACCAAGGGAAGCTGATGCCAGCTCATCAGATTTAAAGAAAAGTATGGAGTTCCATGTGTTTTAACAGATTTTTCTAAAATTGTAGAATTGGATTACAAAACTTGAATTTTAATGGGCTCTCCAATCCACCAGCTCATAATTGTATTTATTATTTTCCTTATGCTATGAAAATACTGAATCTGGCCTATTTGGGCTGTTATTTAATTTTATATTTCTAACAAGAAATGACTATTTCTAAGTTTTTAGATACTTCTATCTAAAAAAAAAAAAAAAACTTAGACATTTTTTACATATAGAGGTTGTTCTTCGAAGAGGAGGACTTTGCCAGCACAGGTAGGCATTTCAACATTTTTCATGGTAAGAGTGACCATTTTCAGAGTTGTTATATTATTTTGCTTAATCTGCTTCATTTTATTTCTGACTTGGTCTATAATTTAACTCATCATCACTTTATTCCATCTAATTTTATTATAAGTTGTTTAAAAATTTTTTAGATTTTAAAAATAGAGGAGAGGGGCACCTAGATGGCTCAGTCAGTTAAGCATCTGACTTGATTTCAGATCAGGTCATGATCTCATGGTTGTGAGATCAAGCCCGCATTGGCTTGGCACCAGGCATGGAACCTGCTTAAGATTCTCTCTCTCCCCATCTGCCCCTCCCCAGATTTCTATCTCTCCAACAAATGCCCCCTTTCTAAAAATAATTTTTTTATATAAATTGAGGAGAGACATAGCTCTGCCAGGAGAATATAAAGATATATGTATAACCATCTTGTATTTAAAAATCCCTCTAAGAAATGGATTTCTTAGGCATTTATAATTTTGAACTTAAATAACTGATATTTTATTCTTTAGGGTAAAAGTAGGTAGATTAGGAGGAGGAAGGAACCCATATCCCAGTTCAAATTCTGGCACTGTAGGAAAACTACACCTTCAATAATAAGGGTCATATATAAGAAAATCAGTCATTTGTTCAGTCAGTCACCCAATATTTATTTTTTAAGTTTTGTTTAATGTTTTATTTTATTTTTGAGACAGAAAGACAGAGCACAAGCAGAGGAGGGGCAGAGAGGGAGGGAGACACAGAATCCAATGCAGTCTCTAGGCCCTGAGCTGTCAGCAAAGAGCCTGAGGAAGGCTCAAACACATACACCGTGAGATCACGACCTGGGTCGAAGTTGGATGCTTAACCAACTGAACCACCCAGGTGCCCCCAGTCACCCCATATTTAATAAGTTCTTTCTATATGTGCAGTACTATGACTGCAATACAGGAAGTCATTTGGGAATAGAGAAAAATTGATGAATTAACTAGAAAATTTCAAAAAAAGAAAAAAAAAGAAAAAACCCTAAAATCAGAAATTTTTAGGACTGAAAATCTAGATAAAAACTCAGGTAGGGGAATAAACCAGCTTCAAGAAAATGAGACATACATAAATTATTCTTCCAAAGGAAGAAATGTGCTTCGAATGTGCTAGGCCATTGAATGTGCTAGGCCATTCTTATCCCTAAGAATCCACATTAGACACATTAAGCACAAAATATCAAAGTAAATCCCAATACAAGTCCACTAAATGGTCACCTGGCCTCAGATTTCCAATGAATGTTGCAACCTTTATGGTTGATGTAATACAATAAGCCGTATCTCATACAAAATTACAGCGAGACCACAACTAAAGATTGGCAGTGATTTGTTTTCCATGGAATCACAAACTGTTATTATTGCAGAAGGTCCGAGGCAATGAAAAACCTAAGATATACCAAAAATACAACCCAGCTAGTAACTAAAAGGCTATGTTTGTCAATTGTGCAATTGTGAAATCTCTGAAATGATGTCTGAGAACACATTATTCAGTTTTTCATGAAAGATTGTGATTTTATAAAAATTATATAGGTACAGATATATACATACATATATATACAATATATGTATATATTGGTATATATAATACCAATATTAGTCAACCACAAAGTGAACATTCATGAAGCAATCAGGTTATTCACAAGTAACTGAATAATTAGATAATAGCATGCAACAGAAGGCTTACTGTTACTGTACTCTGGAAGTAGAAATTTGCTTCTAGCTAAAAACATGAAGAGAGTCAAGGAAAATTATTAAAGAGCAAGATCAAAATTACCCCTCAATTTGTCTATATATAGAAAAGAATTCCTTAACTTTGGCTGGCATAGATATAGACATGACAGCCTTCTAGAAATCAGTATAGATTCCCTTCCTCATTCTTAGATATTACAATGGTATGTGGCCCTTCAAAGTTCAACTCTTTCCAACAAAATCTTATTCCTTAGTATTTAATTTATCTCCTTAGGGAGACATTAATTTAAATTAAAATTTTCTCCTTAGGGGCAATAATGAAAAAAATTATAAAACACTATAATAGTCTTTCATTCATTCATTCATTCTTAGCCATTATTTCAAGAACATTTATTGAATAAATGCCCACATCAGGCACTGTGATGAGTGGTTAAAGATACAATGGTAAATAAGACCTTGTCCCTGTCCTCAACAACTCCTAATCTATCCAGACAGCAAGAAAAGATAAGCAACTGGCTGCAATAAAGAAGGATCAGGACTATTATAGTAGTGCTAGGAAATACAAAAGAGGCAACTCAGACAAGGTGGGCCTAGGAATCAGGACAGGCTTCCTGAAGGATATGACTTCAGAACTGAGTCGTGAATGACAGGTCAAAGTTAGACAGACAAAGATAGCATGTACAAAGGCTCCCAGAAAAAGACCTGGGGCAGAGGAAAGGAAATGAAATACTTTAGTATGACTTAATCTTAGTGTGAGGCAAGAAAGTATAAGGGGTGGGGCTGGAGTCTTATGCAAAAGCCAGTGAGTGTAAATTTTATACTGAAGGTATTAGAGCCATGGAAGATTTTAAGCAAAGATTATTTTGGCCATGATGTGGAAAGCAGACTGGAGAGAAAGTAAAGATGTTCTTATATTAACCCAGGCAAGACAACAGTGGCCTCAAATAAGAGAACAGTGACAATGGGGGTGGACTGAAGTAAGATTTGAGGGCTGTGGAACTGACAGGAATTCACAGGACTACATTGAGGTGCGAGAGGTAAAGGACAGATAGGTAATAAGAATGACATCCAGATTTCTAGCTTGAGCAATTGGAACAGAAATAGGAGGAAGAACACTTGGCAATCTGAGGTAATTTTGGAGGTTCCAGGTAGAGATTTCTATTGTAAGTTTGATATTCATCGTTTCTTGGCTCTTTGGCTAAGATCAGGTGTAAGTTTGATATTCAATCCTGAAGCACAGGAGGAATATCGATACTAAAAACCAAGTGAGTAAGTGAAGCCATGGGAATGAAAGAAATCATCAAGAGAGACTGGAGAATGAGAAGAGGAGATGGACAAGGACAGAAACCTGAAAACAAAAACATATAAAGTACAGCTAGAGAAAGAGTAACACATAAGAGCAGTTGAGAAATAGTAGGCAGGGAGGAAGAGAAGACCAGAGAATGCAGTACCATGCATGTGGTAGGTAGGTACAGGCTTTTGAAAGAGGAGGAAACAGTGGCATCAATTGCTATCAACAAAAGAATAAAAAGACTGAGAGTGTTCACTCCAGTTAACTAACAAGCACTCATTGATTAACCAAAATGAAGATATCGGTCACCTTTATGAGACAAGTTTCCACAAAGTTGTGGGGGCAAAAGCCATACTGCAGTAGGTTGAGAAATGAGAAGGTGAATAAATTGGGTCATTAGGGGCACCTAGGTGACTCAGTCAGTTGAATGTCCAACTTCGACTCAGGTCATGATCCCAGTTTGTGGGTTTGAGTCCCACTTCAGGCTCTGTGCTGACAGCTCAGAGGCTGAAGCCTGCTTTGGATTCTGTGTCTCCCTCTCTCTCTCTGGCCCCCACCCCACGCTCTGTTTCTCTCTCTCTCTCTCTCAAAAATAAACACTAAAAAAAATTTTTAAAAACAAACAAAAAAAGAAATTGGGTCATTAGAAGTTGACAACTCTCAGGGCACCTGGGTGGCTCAGTGGTTAAGGGTCTGACTCTTGATTTCGGCTCAGGTAATGATCCCATGGTTTGTGGGTTTGAGCCCAGCATCTGGCTCTGTGCTCACTACGGAGAGTCTGCTCGGGATTCTCTGTCTCCCTCTCTCTCTGCCTCCCTCTTTCTCTCAAAAATAAATAAATAGGGGTGCCTGGGTGGCTCAGTGAGTTGAGGGTATGACTTTGGCTTAGGTCTTGATCTCATGGCTCATGGGTTTGAGCCTCACGCCCGGCTCTGTGCTGACAGCTCGGAGCCTGTAGCCTGCTTCAGATTCTGTGTCTCCCTCTCCCTTTGCCCCTCCCCTGCTCACTCTCTGTCTCTTTTTCTCTCTCGAAAATAAACATCAAAACATTTAAAAAAAAAAATAAACATTTTTCAAAAAGTTGACAACTCTCAAGAAACTTAATTGTGAAGAAGAGAGAAATACATGAGTAGCTGGATGGGAATGTGTATATATGAAGGAGATTTTTGTTTTATTAAAGCGATTTGAAAATCAAATGCCAATGAAAGATATTAGGGAAAAGTAGATGGTAAAGTAGAGAAAGAGAGCTGGGAAAGCTATACAAAGATCCAGCAAGACAACTATTCTTCACTCCAGCCAAATCTTGAATAAAGAAGATTTGGATAGGGAAAACAAATTCAGGAGCTTTCCCCTGGAGACAGGAAAGAGAAGAATCTATGTGTTAACCTTTACCTTTCTTTAGAAAGGGCAAGGAATCAATGTTCACCTGATGTCAGTTTCTATGAGAACATCCAGTCTTGTGTAAACAGCCATAGATGTGGTTTTCCTGACTCCATATACAGTAATTTAAATAGATATACTCCTTGCCCTCCAGAAGCTCACAATAAAAAACAGATGACAGGCACACCACCACTACCACATGAGGTCACAATATTATAGTAAGAGAACATGATGCTTCTTAAACAGGAATTTATATTAGGTACGAGTTTGGTATTTGTTATTTCTGGCTATGGAATACATGAAAGTTTTATTGGAATATTGGGTGGGGTTAGGAAAAGCATTACTGGACTTCCACATAAACAGAGGCAGCCTGGGAAGTAAGTAGGGAGGGAGAGCTTGACTGGTTTATAAACTCTGAGGGGGGAAAACAAAACAAAACAAAAAACCTGTCGTATTGCCTACCACCAGGCTTAAAAGAGCTCAGTAAGTGACAACAATTGACTGATTGTATAAAGTCCTAAATCCAGATACTCATTAATGGAAAAATTAGGTTTTCCAACTAGGTTCCACTAAGGTTGAATAGGTAAGCATGGATGGAAGACATAATGCATACTGTAAATAAAAGGACTGGCTAGAAAAGGTTTCCAGTGATGTAATATCAAAGAGCAATTAGGCTGTTAATGAGACAGTTCAGGAGAAGAGTATTGTAGAGGGGAGTGTTGGTGTCTAAACCAGATACTACCTTTTGGTTTCAGAGAAAGAGTGGATAGTGAAGAAATAATAGAAGGGTATAGTAATAAATACAGTGTTAGCATAGCGAAGATTTCAGCATTTTTCTACTGGAGGGGAGGAAATTTTATCATTTATTCTAGAAAATTCTAGTTACTAAGATTTCAATTAAGAGCTGCCAAGAGACCTCACATGAAAATATGCTTTAATAGTATTTATCTACTTTTTAGACTTGGTTATTCATAAGTCTTATATAGACCATCTTGCAATGTATTCTAGCAGGCAAGAAGTAATAAATGATACTGGAAAAGAAAGTTGGGGATGCCTGGGTGGCTCAGTTGGTTGAGTGTCCAACTTCAGCTCAGGTCTTGAGCTACATACGGTTCATGGGTTCAAGCCCCAATGAGCTCTCTGCTGTCAGTGCAGAACCTGCTTCAAATCCTCTGTCCTCCTCTCTCTGTACCTCCACCACTTGGTTGCTCCTCTCAAAAACAAATAAACAATAAAAAAGAAAGTTGGGGTCAGACTTTTTAGGTTGAGAGAGTTTTAACCAAGGTCAAAAGCTAGTAAGAGACAGCACCAGGACTCTACCTCAATCCTTGATTCTAAATCCTGAATCACAGAATATTTTGGAAGGGGAAATAGGTAACATGTCCACAATTAGAATATTCTGACTATAACCTGGCAAGAAGTAATGAGGACTTGAACAAACACAGGGACAAGAAAGGAGAGAGAAGTCTGGATTCTAAAGAACTGTGGAGGTTGTGTTAACAGGATTTGGCAAGTGAGTATATATGGCATGTAAAAAAGAGGGATACATCACAATGAATGTGGGGTTTCCCCAGAAATGACTCACCACACAGTGCAATTTGGTTGTGGCATGCCAATGAGATGAATGTGTGTTCATATGTCATCTAAGAGAATCAACTCATAACAACCAGTTTAAGTAAATATTATCAAAACAATGAGATTGCAACAAAAAGTGACAATGAGGGGCACCTGGGTGGCTTAGTAAGTTAAGCATCCGACTTGGGTTCAGGTTATGATCTCACGGTTCATGAGTTCGAGCCCTGCATCGGGCTGTGTGCTGACAGCTTGGAGCCTGGAGCTGCTTCAGATTCTCTGTCTCCCTCTCTCTCTGCCACCACCCTCCACCCGCTCATGCTGTCTCTCTCTCCTTCAAAGATAAAAACATTAGAAAAAAATTTTTTTTAAGTGTTGAGACAACCCTGATTATATCAAAAGTAGAATTAGTAAGGATTTGTGATTTATTTTTTCTCTAGCACAACTCCTTACAAAAAATGCTCCAATGACCATACATGAATATATCTAGTCAACTAATAGGTAGAGTCTGACTGGATTAGAGATTTGACTCTATTATTTACATTCAAAAAAACTTTATAGACCATTTCAAACATACACAAGTGAACAGTATAATGAATCCCTAGGGTAACCTATCACCAATTCAACGATTATCAATTTATAGTCAATCTTGTTTCATCTTCATCCACACCCACAGATAACTGTTTTATCCATAAATATTTTACCATGAATTTCTAAAATATAACAATTCTTTTTAACACATAATAATATCAGAAGATACTAACAAATGATATATCCAATTAGGGGTTAATTTCTAAAATACATCAAGAGCTTATACAACTCAACACCAAAAAACCCAAATAATCCAATTAAAAATGGGCAAGAGGAACTGAATAGACATTTTTCCAAAGAATACATACAAATAGTCAATAGACACATAAAAAGATCTCAACATTACTAATTATCAGGGAAATGAAAATCAAATCCACAATGAGACCTCACCTTACACCTGTCAGAATGGCTAGTATCAAAAAGACAAGAAATAACAAGTGTTGGTAAGAATGTGAAGAAAAAGGAACCCTACAGCACTGTTGGTAGGAATGTAAATTGGTATAGCTGCTATGGAAAACAGTATGGAGGGTCCTCAAAAAATTCAAAATAGAAATACCATATGATCCAGCAATTCCACTACTGGGTATTTACCCAAAGAAAACAAAAACACTAATTTGAAAAGACATATGCATTCTTATGTTCATCACAACATTATTTACAATAGCCAAGATAGGGAAACAGGGTAAGTGTCCATTGATAAATGGATAAAGAAGATATGGTATATGCACACAATGGAGTATTATTACTCAGTCATAAAATAGAATGAGATCTTGCCATTTGTGACAACACGGATGTACCTAGAAGATATTATACTAAGTGAAATAAGTCCAACAGAGAAAGACATATGTCATATGATATCACTTATATGTGAAAACTAACAAAACAACTAACAAACAGACCCATAAATACAGAGAACAAACTGATGGTTGCCAGAGGGGAGGAGGATGGAGGGATTAACAAAATGGGTGAAGAGGAGAGGGAGATACAGGCTTCCAGTTATGGAATGAGTAAGTCACAGGGATGGAAGGTACAGCATAGGAAATACAGTCAATGGGGATGTAATAGCATTGTATGCTATTAGGTGGTAGCTAACCTACCTACAAGCTACAAGGTGGTAGCTACACTTGTAGTGAGCAGAGAATAAGGCAGAGTTGTTGAATCACTATGTTGTACAAACGTACACAAATGTAATATTGTGTGTCACTATACTTCAATTAAAAAATATGAGTTTGGGGCACCTGGGTGGCTCAGTCAGTTAAGTGTCCGACTTCCAGCTCAGGTCATGATCTCACAGTTTGTGAGTTCAAGTCCCGCATGGGGTTCTGTGCTGACAGCTCAGAGCCTGGAGCCTGCTTCAGATTCTGTGTGTCCCTCTCTCTCTCTGCCCCTCCCCTATTCATGCTCTCTCTCAAAAATAAACAAACATTAAATTCTTTTTAAATATATGAGTTCAATAGAAATTAGACTTTTTTCTAAAAAAAGAACAATACAATTCCCCCCAAATTAATAATTTTATAATACCATAAAATGGTGAGCATTCAACATTTCTCCAATTGTTTCATAATTTCTCTAGATATGACTCTGAAGTCTTTTTTATCTATAGTTTTCCCTTTCTTCTGTTAAAATTTTCCTTGCTAATAAAATATAAACCCGGTAATATGTCCTATAACGTTTCCCACATTCTGGATTTTGCTAAATACACCCCAGTGGTGTCATTTTACATATTCTTTTGTGCCTAGTATATTCTCTCACCTGGTACATAGAGAGGCTTCATCAGATTCAAGTCCATTTATTTGGCAAGAATGCTTCACAGGTGATAGAGACACACAGTGGTTCATTTTTGGCTGAAAATTGCCCTATTTTTTTTAACGTTTATTTATTTTTGGGACAGAGAGAGACAGAGCATGAACAGGGGAGGGACAGAGAGAGAGGAAGACACAGAATCGGAAGCAGGCTCCAGGCTCTGAGCCATCAGCCCAGAGCCTGACGCGGGGCTCGAACTCACGGACCGCGAGAGCGTGACCTGAGCTGAAGTCGGACACTTAACCAACTGAGCCACCCAGGCACCCCAAAATTGCCCTATTTTTAAAAAATGGATTAAATTGAAGCCTCATTGTAGTCAAGTGTTTCACACAGTGGTAAAATCAAGAACAAACCCCCAGTCTTTTCATTCCCAGTTCTCTACTCCTTTCGTTATATCATAAGCTGTTAACATCTCACTGAATGATTATAATATACCAATTACTCTGCTAGGTATGATATGAGATATGGTCCCGCCACTCACAAAATTACCCAAGGCATAAGTTCAGAAATCATCTTAGGCTTCTCCACTTCTCTTACTTTCACTAAGTCCTATCGATTTTATCTATTTGACATCTCTCTCATTTGTTCCATCCTCTCCACCCCCATGGCCCCTGCTTTAGTTCAGACCTTTGTCACTGACTTCCTGAATCACTAGAAAAGTTTCTTGGAGCCCCACTCCTCCCTAACTATCTTGCTTTCCTCAACCCAGATCTGCCTTGTCAACAAAAGATTTTTCTAAGTTACAAATCTATTATTTCTCTGTGTTAACCCTTTGATATTTTCTTTTCCACAGTGGAATCCATACTCCTTAGTGCAACCTAGAGTCCCCTCCATCATCTGGTCTTTGTCTATTCAACCACCCTCATCTTCATGACTTCTACTCACTATATTCCAGTTTATTGAATCACTGAAGCCCTCTGAATGTGCCAACAAGGATCTATAGTGATTAAAAGTAGACTCTAGAAATAGACTTGACTTTGATCTCTATATTCCCCCATTTTCTAGCCATGCAATCCAGGACATACCATCTCTGTGCCTCACTTACTTCACTCGTAGAATGGGATAATCTAACTGAATTATTTTCTGTATGTGTGAGGGATGACTGAAACAGCACAGAAATAGCATGAGAGCACTCAGTAAATATTAGACAGTTTTGGTGTAATTATGTTCATTCATTTCTGTATCCTTTAAATCTATTCCTAAGAATGCTTTCCTTTTCTTTATTGATAACCTCTCCCTTATTGATAACCTAGCAAATTCCTATTCTGATCTCTAAATCTTGTAGATATTTTCATTGTTGTGTTTTACAGCTATAAGTCTGTCTCTCTATGAAACTGTGTAAATTTTAGACAGGGACCAGATCTTTTTTATATTTGGCTCTTCATGTCCTAGAACACTGGCTCTCCACTGTCCTGGTTCAGTGGAAAGCTCAATAATTCAAGGTTTGGTAAACTGAACAAAATTTATGGGGTTGTTTTTAATTATATCAATTTTAATTTATGAGTCAAACATAATTTAGAAAAAATATATTGATATTAAAATATTAACTGTTCATCAGCTCCTTCACTTTATTATTTGATTTTTTTACTAAATTAATAATACAGGATGTATCTGATGACAATAAGTTTCCTTTCCTTTCAACATACTGAAAACTTGTATGATTATAAAATTTTTAAATGGTTAAATCTTTTGCTATTTATTTTAATTCATATCTAGTGTATTATTATATATATTCAGAACTCAAACTATTCATCTTCATCTTAACCTTCAATTAAATTCCACAATGCAAACCTCTTGGCACTAGAACCACATTTCATGTTTATTTAACTGAGCCCGTGTCTTGAAAAAGTGTTGAAGTTTGGGGGTTTTCTGGTGAGAATCCACATTCTGACATCACTTGCCCCTGACAGTGATTGGCTGTTAGAAGGCAAGGAAGAGTTTATAGCCAGTCACAGTAAGCAAATGAGTGAGTGAGAGAGCAGAGGAAATATTCAATCTGTGTCACTCACTCCTGTGAGCCTGTCTCCTCACTCCAGAACTGCAAAAGGGTAAGATTGAATATGACGACTTCATTTTCTTAAAATCGAACACTCCACATTTTAGATCTCTGGACGTGGCTTTGAATTTTTTTATTTAAATGCTGATGCTACTGCACTGTATAGAAGGTAATTTGTATGTAATTTAACACTGGCTTCTCATTAAACTAGTACCTCAGATTTTAGATTCTTTCCAAAAGGTTAAATTTATTAACCTATGCATGTAAATAAGTTTTTAATATTGTGCACGTAAACTATAAAACTACTTTCTATCTCTCCATCTCACAAATAACTGTTTCCTCGTTCTGATGTATTCAAGATAAGCTGACTGAAATACTATTTTTCACTTCTAAATCTGCCTCAATGTAGGCAGACTTCTCCATAAATTATGCCTATACTTCAATTACATACAATATATTTTCAATATGTTATATATCTGGTTTCCAAGTGTTAATATCCCGTACTTCTAAAATCAGTATGGAAAAATACATCACACTAGAGAAATAAATAATGCTGGTAGTTTATCATACTCTTCCCAATGAAAACTTATAATTAGATTTTCAAAACTATCCTTTAAGAATGTTTGAATTGTTGTCTGGGTTAGTAGTGGTCACTATAGACGTCTTTGTTTTTTATGAATCATAAAGTAAATAAAATGAAATTTATGTAGGTAGCCAATTGCTGCCTACATGAATCACTTGGTTCTTTTTATACTATTCCTACTATGTTTTCATCTAGTTGTTTTTATGCTTTGTTATGAGAAATTTATGTAATCAAAACCCTGTATACAGTTATATATACTTAAGTTTTAAGTTCTTTACGACATTATAAATATTCCAACTCTTTTCATAAAGCTACAGAGTAATAATCTTCCCACTTGCCGGTGAGTCTGACCATGGGTGACAAAAGTTTGAAGTATTACTTAAGCACCCCAATAGCAATAAAAACATCTTATACAGATAGGCCCCCTTTGGGGCAAAGCCTCTTTATCGTGGAGTGGTCACTAAGAATTTTACTAAAATTAGAACTATGAGGAAGTATATAGGCATCAAAATCAGAAGACCCAGTCTGCCACAAATCGAGTGTGACTTAGGACCCAAGACACATTCTTCAAGTCTTATTCTGTGTAATGTTTTAGTGTCAGATACTCAGTAAGGATGCCATAAATTCTGGCTAATGACAAAATGCAAAATCAAACTTCAGAATACAGAATACATGGATTTCATACATTTTAAATATTACTTTTCCAAAAGTGTTTATGGGGAAATTGCCACCACCATTACATATTGCTTCTAAAATGTTGCCAAAGCTGCCACTCTCACTTAAGCACTCTCAGTTAAATGTATATGTCAGTGCAAGTGGATGGGTATTAGTAGACTTTCAGCTAAGTTTATTCAACCTCTATTAAAGTAGGATTTTATCAAATAGAATAAAACTAAAGTAGGATATGATTTCACTATCCCTCTCTTTTCACTTATGAGGAATCTATGTAGAAGTGAGATCTCTGTATGACTGCAAACCCCAGGACTGTTTGGGAACTATTCCCATTCTGAGAGTTGCATTTCAGAATCAATCCTTCCATAGCATTGACGTCTCCATGATGTCTATTGCCCTGACCCTGAAGAGCCCTTGATCCATCCTGTGATAGTCTCACGCACTAGTGATGGAAAGCTTAAATGGAGCTGGAGAACAACCTAATTTGAGGAAATTTTCCCCTGATATCCCAAGGTGAAAGTCTGATGAGCTCTTCCCATAGAATCACTCTTAGACATGGCTGTGTGGTGCTACATGCTATGAGAATAGTATTTCACATATTATGGATTTCATACACTGAAAAAAAAAGAAAGTTTTTTTCTCTAAGGTAACCACAGGAAAACAGTTCCTATTTCTCATGTTAAAAAAAAACTCATAGTTCAAAACCCATTGTACAATCACTGATGTAAAAGCAATCATATAAATGTATTCAATTTTTACTTAGTTTTTAATTACAAACAAAACAGATCATATACTAACAATTCAATTCCTTAGCTGACATTCCTATGTCAATGATATTAGGAAGCCTCTTTGCTCAACGTGAAGTACACTAAGCATTCAAGCCCCTTACAGTAATGAAATGGTCTGCCACTGACAAATCACAGCAGACAGGTTAAAATCAAATATGGAGGGCTCCTAGGTGCCTCTGTCAGTTATGAAAGACCTGACTCTCGATATCAGTTCAGGTCATGATCTCACAGTCATGAGACTGAGCCCCCATGTCCCATGAGCTGGGCATTCTCTCTCTCCCTCTTTCTCTGCACCTCCCCTACTCCTTCTCTCTCTCTCAAAAGAAATAAAATTTAAAACAAATAGATAGGTAGATAGATAAAACCAAATATGGAATTCAAAATTTAAACAAAGTCAGTTTTCTACCACTTAAAAACAAAGAGGAACAATTTTGAAATAAAAGCCAGAAATTTGGTCTTAGTCAAAACTGTAACTGGACAGACACAAAAACCAATTACATAGTTCTTCTAGTATGAGTAAAAAAAAGTTATACTCTTAGTTTTAATATATACTAACTTTACCACTTCATTAATTCCAGAAGCATTCACCAAAATGAAGACTGCTTTAATTTTGCTCAGCATTTTGGGAATGGCCTGTGCTTTCTCAGTAAGTTCTGTATTAAAAACCTATAGTTATTTCCATTTTTGTCTTTTCATGTATGTAATGATTAAATGTTCTCTTAAACAGATGAAAAATTTGCATCGAAGAGCCAAATTAGAGGATTCTGAAGAAAATGGGGTAATTAATTTTAGCATACTTTCCTGGTCTGACTATACTTACTCTAGATTTATTGCATATTAAACATGAATATATTATTTATTCTGTTTATGCAGGTCTCTAAGTACAGGCCACGATATTACCTTTACAAGAATGCCTACTTTTATCCTCCTCTAAAACGATTTCCAGTTCAGGTAAGTATAAAAATTAATTTTCTTTCTCACCCATTATAATTTAAAGGTAATCAAATTTAACTACAAAATGCCAAAATTCAACTCTCACTAAAATTCAGCCAGAAAGACTTACTACAAAAAGTTTGTTTTTAATACAAAACAACTTATTCCTAAGTTCTCTTTTAAAGCAGAGATATACACACAGAGAATAAAACCATTTGGGCCCAGTCTAGAATGATATAATAAAAGCAAATACCTTGGTACATAGAGTTCAGGTATTTTGGCTAACACTGACAAAATGGACAACTTTACCGGTTGTTGACAATTAAGACAGTGATAAGGCCACTAACTGTCATACTATAGTTGAGTCAATACTGTCATACAGCTGTTTTAGACCTAATAATTTAGAGTCCTTTAATTGGTAAGGAAAAAATTGATTTCATAAACAGCAGAGACAATTTAAAATAACATTCATGATTGCTGAGGATTTTCTGAACCTCTGACCTGTGTTGGTCACTAGAGCAGTATGTCAAGTATTGAAGTTTAGCTATAACGGAAGCATGGTTCAAAAACTGCAGAGGAAAAAGAGAAATTCATGAAGTAAACTAAAAGCTTGTGAGAAAAACATCCTTAGAACTTGTAAACAAAAAGGAAAATAACAAATACTAAAAATAAGAATTTCTCTTTTTATGGGTTACCGGCGAAGAAGGCCTTTGAAAACTGGAGGTGTGGTATTGATTTAAAATATTTGACAAACCAGAATTGTGCTATTTTTATTACTATACGGTTTGGGTTCAGGGCACCAATTATGCACATCTGACCCAGGATTCCTGGGACACTAAGAGCAGTCAAGATGCTGAAAATGATGCCTCAGCACAGTGGCTTGGCAGAGCATCCTACCATATGTTGGGCTAACCCATTTCCAAATCATACAATGATAGGAAATGATAATCTTAAAGTATTTATAGCACCACAATAATTATGGAATGTGTGTGGCCACAGAAACATGAGCATAGATGATACAAGAGCTGTGGGTTTTCAGAACTGCCTTCCATTCTTTGGTATACCTCAGGCCCACAAATAAACACTGCTCATTTAAATGTGTGTTTCATTCTCTTTTTTAAACTCAATGGAGGGGCGCCTGGGTGGCGCAGTCGGTTAAGCGTCCGACTTCAGCCAGGTCACGATCTCGCGGTCCGTGAGTTTGAGCCCCGCGTCAGGCTCTGGGCAGATGGCTCAGAGCCTGGAGCCTGTTTCCGATTCTGTGTCTCCCTCTCTCTCTGCCCCTCCCCCGTTCATGCTCTGTCTCTCTCTGTCCCAAAAATAAATAAACGTTGAAAAAAAAAATTTAAACTCAATGGAAATGGTAATAAATTTAAATTTCTGAATAGCTCCTCAATTTTTCTAAAATATCAAGTACTTAAGTGATATTCCCAACTATCAATTTTTGTAGAAATATAAATGTGATCCAATTAAAATATCTATAGCGAAAAGACATTAGGAGAGGTTATATTTTTCATTCCTGATAAATTCAAAGTTCAAAGATCTTTAGGTAGATCTTTAATATAAAAAATTTAGAGAAATTATATACAGATAAGTTCATCTCAAATAATGTAGAATTTGTAAAATAGTTGTATTTAAAAAGTATCCAATAAAATGTATGCCCTAATCCATCAGTCTGATCTAGTATTTATGATCTATTCTACTTTGCAAAGTTTGATTCCCAGAGTTTTCTCTCTTACATGTCTACTTATATATTTTCCATAGCTCTATATTATTTATTCTCTTAAGTCTATCAAGTATTTGGTGCCCAGATTGTCATCACAAAATTCACTGGCTGTACTGGCTTTGAAATTAATGTTTTAATCAAACAAATATGTGTTCATATATAATCATTTCTAAAATACCAACTTCCATGAAATATGTCATATCCGCTTAGCTATAGAGATGGAAGTATAAATAAGCTTAATACCCTAAGCATGTTTAATTGAGGAAACTGTTTCTTTCAGGATTCAAATATTATTTGAATTGTGTGTGAATTCTTAGAGGGCAGAAACTTTATATTTCTTTTATTGGACTTATCTTAGCTATCACAGTGCTTGACACAGGGAGACTGCCTATGTTTCCAACTTCATCTCTTACTACTATCCTCATTCTCAAAACAATGTCTGAAATGTAATTTGGGGATTGAATAAATGGGAGTGATAGAAGCTGAAAGGAGTAATGGTAAAATATACATACATACATATATGTGTCATATATATATTTGACTTCCAGAAGAATATGACTTAGTTACAAACTGGAAATAAAGCATAAATGAAAGAAAGGAAAAAAGAAAATGCCAAGGTTTCAGGGGATTTCATGAAGTTTTAAAATTGTTCTCACTGCAGACACTAACTGAAGAGTGAGTGGTTGGGATAGCAAGAAGGCTAGAGGTGAGGAAACCTATAAAAAGATTCAAACACTCCCACTGAGACAAAATACATTGCAGAAATATGCTGCCCTCTCTATTAACTAACAAACAGAAATAGTTCACATGTGATATTATGTTTTGTTCACCCTCTGGGCTAGGAAAGCACAACCCTTAAGGTCATGGTAGTGGAAGAGCAGATGTAATTATTCTCTTTTCCACCCAAGGTTAGTTATTCTTGGCTCAAGAGGACAAATAATTCTCTTTTCTTGGGTGGATGGCATGGCCACATGAAGAATGAGCCATACAGGGACAGCCCTGAGCAGGACTGACACATGAGTGCTTCCTCATATCTGATCCCTAATCCTGAGGTTCTTCTGCAGCTCTGTTTTCTAAGACCCACAGTGCTTAATTGGGTCATCAGAATCAAAACTAAGATTTTCAGGGCAGATAATGACAGAATCTTGGGGCACCTGGGTGGCTCAGTCAGTTAAGTGCCGGATTTCGGCTCAGGTCATGATCTCACAGTTCATGGGTTCAAGCCCTGCGTTGGGTTCTGTGCTGACAGGTCAGAGCCTGGAGCCTGCTTTGGATTCTGTGTCTCCCTCTCTCCCTGCCCCTCACCCACTCACGCTCTGACTCACTCTCAAAAATAAATAAACATTAAAAAAAATTTTTTTTAAATGACAGAATCTTAAGTTGGGTATCCATTTATCTACCTGGTGCCATTAGGGGTAGTTGCAGAAAAAGAGGGAAAATTCAGTTTATCATTGGAAGATAAAAAGTCTCCTCTGTTTTAAAGTCTCGGTAAGAGATGTTTAGGTTTATATTTCCTCTTAAAAAGTAGCAAAGCTCATTAACTTATATTTTTATATACAGACTCCTTGGTTTAAAATGTTCTCATTCAATATTGAGCACTTTAGAGGCACGGCACTCTGTAATTTTCCTAAATGAAGTGAATTAATTTTGCTCTTATATAATTTCTACCTCATATATATAAAATCTCATTTACATATAGAGGGAGGCTTATTTTATGGATTAGCTTTAATTAGACTGAAAGATACTAAAAATTATATGCAAATTTAATTTCAAGTCAAATTCTAATTTAAATTCATCAGGAGAGCTCATTATTTAAGAGAATCATTCAGTAACAACTTTTATTTCATAACAACCCTAATCATCATTTCATTTATATTTTATAAAGGAAATAAAACAATGTGATCTGTGTGTTAGTTCATTTGCCTCGAACTGTTGGAGAAATCAAAACAGCTCTGGGCTTGATTCCTTCTCTGTAAAATAAATTGAATCAGATAATCATCTTGTCCTTGCAGACATAGGCAATTCCATGATTCATTCTTCTAGTTTTTATATACAAAATGTTTTAACATATTTCCTATGCTTTTGGGGGTTGAAATGCCTACCTCATTTCATATCTTGATCATTACAAAGCACCTGTTTCTCTCCAACCTCATTTTATATATTCCCAATCTCTTCATATCTTTTTCTCAGATTCACATGAGAACTAAATTCACATGAGAAATAAATCAAGATGGCAATACTAATTAGTTTGAGTAAATATTTGTGAATATTTTACCTTAATTCAATCAGCAGGAAATCTCCTTTTGTGTTGAAGGTATGTGTACCTATATATGTACCCATATATTCACATATGTATGAATTCATATATATATATATATATATATTTTTTTTTTTTTTAGAGCAGTAGTGACTCATCTGAAGAAAATGGAGACGGCGACAGTTCAGAAGAGGAGGAAGAAGAAGAGGTAAGGAATTTCTGCAGGATTTTTCAAAACAAACCAGGCAGCATGAAAACAAATAGGAAACTAGTCTACTGTAGTCTGGACTTAGCAAACAAGCCATTGCCAGTTTACCAACTACCCACAGTCTTCTATTTTGGACAAGGAGAATATTATTTAAATTAGAATAAACTAAAATGACCTGTTTAAAATGCTACTGCATTTGGCGTTCAAGTTACCTATAAGTGGTGCGCAAAAACAAAAATGTCTCCATTATAAGTTGGAAGAAATGTACATTCTGATAAAAAGAAAAGGGAGTATCATTTATATTTAGGTGGATAGTGCAGGATAGTAAAAGACAAGTACCTAAACTCAGTGCAATACTTGTTTTAAGGACTGAACTTAAGCTCAACTTACTAAGTGGGTATATATGAAAAGCTAATCTTATATCCTCTACAATATTATTATGATTCATCTGTTTTTCTTGACCCACCAAGTAGGGTTATTCTTTTAAATGGGAATTTCATATGTCATTTTGTCTAAAAATAAAATTTATGGTCTTACATAAAGGCAAATACTCAAGATGTATAAGTACATATAGTACTACATATTCTATACATACTCCTCCATAGGACCTCAAATTAGTGTAGTTCACAGCTAAAATTCATCTGTATACCTTGGAAATTGTACTAACCTGTTTATAACTGACACTCTTGCTCAAGAAAACGTACTAATTAGGTACATTTTCCTGGATAGTCAATTATAGCTATCCACTGCTTTGGGGACCTTCTAAATTCAGGTATTCTTAAGTGCTATTTATGAAGGGGCAATGACAGTCAAAAATGGATCATGGATAAACATCTGCTATCTTGAAAACAAAATGGTATGGGAACTTTAAAAGTGACAAATAATTAGTTTGATTTTATTTTTTTAACCATAAAAGTATCATTTCCAGTACTATAATTTACCCTAATAGCTTAAGGGAAGACCTTACAAGAATACCAAGCCAGTACCAGGAAAAATGCCACCTACTAAATCCCACAAAATTTTGCCAGGAGTTCCATATAGTAATCTTACACAAGAACTAAGCTGGGGTAATCTATTTAACTACAGCTCTTTGCTGTACGGTGATCACAAAATTGCTTTGCCAGGTAGATTTCCCAATTAGACTGCATACCTTTTGGCAATGGTTCTTCATTTGTTATGATGGAGGTTGAGGATAGAGGACAGTAAGGTTTAAAAACTATGATGAAATCACACATGCTCAAAATTTTGTCAACAATCTCCGAACATTTACTATCCTCCCAAAACTTACCTGCAAACTCCTAATGACCCAGAGGGCAAGAGACCATAGGTTTCATATCCAGTTTGGGGAAAAACAGACTGTATCCTCCTTATAGCTCCTCACACTGTTTAGCACAGTTTCTTCTACGATATATGGTGCCCAAAAAATATTTGTGGTTTAGTTTTGAAAACTTCAGAGGAATAAATACTCCAAACATCATTCATTAAAAGTGATCATAGAAAAGTGGATACATAAATCTAAAGGCTTCTATCATGAAGAGATTCTAGAACTTCCTTTTTCCTCATTTCTTCCCTAAAATTTCATTGGCAATTCAGGTTAAATACATAGTCTCCAGGAATGGTATTCACATTAGAGGGTGCTTAGGCATATTTTCTATTTGATGATGATCACAGTTTTTTTTTTTTCCATTTCTAAACGATTCAGCCTCACTTTAAAAAAAACTTTATAAAAATATAATATATACAACACAATTATATGTATACAGATAGTTGAAATTTCAGAAATTGAACAGTTTCAAAAAGCACCCATATCAAAAAGCAGCATATGCTCTGTGTTCCATTTTACTCATTAACCAAACCCACCAAAAGCAACTGTTATTTTGAATCCTAACAGTTTTCACCCATTTTTGCATATTATAAAAATGGAATCATATATCATATACTCTTTTTTTGCGTGGTGTCTTCTACTCCCAACTTCAAAAGTTAATCCATATCGTTCTACAGCTCTAAGTCATTCATTCTCATTGTGAGTATCTTATGAAGTGAATACACCACAATGTATTATGCTTTTGTTGATGGGCCTTTGGGGCAGTTTCCAAGTTTGGGCTATACCAAAGAGAGCTGCTATGAACATTCTAGTACTCCTTCTGGTGAACACATGCATCTATTTCTGGAGGCCAAAAGGTATGCATATGTTCAGCCTAAGTAGATGTAACCAAAGCAAATGCACTGTGATCTCCCTCTATTAGTATATCAGTTACTCCACGTTCTCACCAACAGTTGTCTTTCAGCCATTTTAGCCAGTCTAGTGGGTTAATAACAGTTTTAAAACATTAATACTAATTTTTCTATTCAAAAAGATATTTGAAGCTTAATACCCATCAACAGACTGACCTGTTTTCCTTCTTAATTCACTGCAAAGGCATATCCTTAAAGAAAGTATCTATCACGGGAATCTACCCCCAAAACCAAGAGCACACTGTACACACTGTATATTAGCCAATTTGACAATAAATTATATTTAAAAAAAAAGTATCTAGAAAAGAAAGGGCATTGTAGGAGAAAATGTAGAACTTCATGATTTGAGAGTCTGAATCTTTACTCATGACCTTGCCACTAGTGAACCACCATCTATTTGACCTCATGTGAGTCATTTATCTCATTGGACCTCAGGTTTTCCACGTGTAAAAAGATGGTACAGGACCCAAATTATATGTTCTACTCTAAGAATCTTTCCTCCTCCTGCCCTGAAAGATTTAGTCTGTTGAAATAAAGCATACACATGAATAAATAAACAGTATGGTGTTTGTGGGATATTTGACACAATTGGCTTAAAGACTATTTAGGGGTGGACTCTAGTAGCCCCAAGAGCTTATTGAAACATCGGAATTTACAAATTTGATGAAACAAACATATTCTTCTTTAGCCACTCTGTTTTAGTAACAAGGCAAGCTAAACCTGGGTTGTGTTTACTTTTTTTCTTTATATAAACTTTTTTTCTTCTACCACTTTGTTTTGAAATCTGTGCATTATCTTTTTTTAAGTGTTTATTTAAATTCCAATTAGTTAATATACAGAGTAATATCAGTTTCAGGTATATAATATACTGATTCAATACTTCCATACAACACCAGATGCTCATTACAAGTGCACTCCTTAATCTCAGTCACCTATATAACCTATCCCCTCACCACTCTCTCCCCTGGTAATCATCAGTTTCTTCTCTATGGTTAAGAGTCTGTTTCTTGGGTTGCCTCTCTCTCTCTTTTTTTCCCCCTGTGCTGGTTTGTTTCTGAAATTCAACATATGAGTGAAATCATATGATATTTGTCTTTCTCTGACTGACTTATTTCAGTTGGCATAATACTCTCTAGCTCCATTCATATTATTGCAAATGGCAAGATTTGATTCTTTTTCATAGCTGAGTGTGTGTGTGTGTGTGTGTGTGTGTGTGTGCGTGCTCACATCACATCTTCTTTATCCATGTTTTAAAGTCTTAAAACTTAATGTCATCATCTAAAGAGATTAGATACACTGAAATGAATTCAATCTTCCAGTACTTAAAGTAAATAAACTCTCTGTATGAATTCCTGACTTTTTTTAACGTTTATTTATTTTTGAGAGCGAGAGAGAGAGAGAGAGAGAGAGAGAGGGAGAGAATCCGAAGTAGGCTCCAGGCTCTGAGCTGTCAGCACAGAGCCTGTGTGCGGCTCGAACCCACGAACTGTGAGATCATGACCTGAGCTGAAGTTGGATGCTTAACTGACTGAGCCACCCAGGCTCCCCTGAATCCCTGACTTTTAATATTAGCTATGAATCACAACGGGAGATTAACTCAATTAACAAATAACTGCCTAACAACATAAAGGCAAAGAATAAAATGTTCAATAAGGTTATATAGTAAGATTAGTAAGATTATAATAAACATTCATTTGAGGAGTGTTTATTTTTTTTTAAAAATCATGCAATAACATAATAGAACCACTAAAAATTTCTTGGAGTGTTTAGTTTCTTCACTGCACAGAAAAATTGATTGTGTGTCAAATGTCTAAAATCTTCTGAATACTGCATACAACACAAAATTGGCTTATATACTGCCAGATAAATTTTGAATTAAATATGGTTCTTTTCTCTAAATACACTTGAAAGCAAATGAAATCTATTCGCTTCTTTTTGGTAGTAAATAAGAAATGCAATCAATTTGTTTGAAGAGGGGGATTTCCATAAAAATTCCTTTCTGAAAAAATATCCTAGGTGTAGTGTGAACAATTCACATAAATCCTCTTCCTCAACAAAAACATCATAGTGCATTAGAAAGGGCTGGGTTTTGTTGTTTTCTTCATGCATAAGACCTTAAGCAAGTTATTTAGCTTTTCTGAGCTCAAGGTCCCTTTCCAATTTTTTTTTTAATGTTTGTTTATTATTGAGAGACAGAGACAGAACATGAGCAGGGGAGGGGCAGAGAGAGAGGGAGACACAGAATCTGAAGCAGGCTCCAGACTCTGAGCTGTCAGCACAGAGCCCGACGCAGGGCTCAAACTCACAATCGTGAGATCGTGACCTAAGCCAAAGTTGGACGCTTAACTGACTGAGCCACCCAGGCGTCCCTCACTTTCCCTTTCTAAAGAGAACAATAATCCTACCTTACAAGGCTGCTATAAGGAATAACAGGTATAAGTTCTCAGCTTATTTGTCAGCAAATGTAAGCATTTATTTACTACCATGTTATAATAGTATTGGTAAGACTTTAAGAGCCTAAAGCCTGTAGAATAAAATACCATGTAGTCAGATATGCTGAAATTATTACACAAACATTTTTGAATTGATAAAATAGAATACAGAAATATCTAAAACAGACTATAGTGAGGTAAGGAGAATGAAATAACTCTGAGTTGAGTTCTAAGAAGTGAGAAGTGCAAATATCATAAGAGGAAGCAGAATTGTTAACATTAGGTGATGAGCTGGCTGAGGAATACATTTTTCTCAGTAATGGCTCATGACTCCAGTAAATTTTGAGTTTTCTTCCAACTAACTAACTTTTCTTGCTCTGGATATTTTTACCAGGAAGCTTCAAATGAAGAAGAAAACAATGAAGAGAATGCAAATTCTGACGAAAATGAAGATGAAGAATCTGAGGCTGAGAACACCACCCTTTCTGCTACACCTGGCTATGGAGAGGAGACCACACCTGGAACAGGGAACATAGGTTTAGCTGCAATCCAACTTCCCAAAAAGGTAATAATTCCTCAAAAATGTTAAATCTGATTTCATTTCTTTACTGAAATCTAAGGTTAGCTTGACACTATACACAGGTGTTCTACGTTACCTTCATTAACTCATTGAAAAAGCAAGAGCAGGTTCAATTTCCCTGTTTACAAGTAAGGAAATACCTTTTCCCAGGCAAATTCTCTTCCCATGTTATTACACTGACTTTCCACATTATAACAGAAGACTAAGGACAAGCATCTTGGCAATGGATAAAAGGTCCTGAAAGATGCCACTGCATTTCAGGGAAGAGGATTCCAAGACAGACAAAGTGAATAGCAAAGCTATGGGAAGCATCTCCCACAAGGAAAGCTTATTTATCAAGTACATTTTCTCTATCAAAACCCAATGACGAAAGTACTAATTCTGAATTTCTAAAACACCCATCAAAGGTACTAGTTCTGAATTTTTAAAACACTCACCAATTCTTTTGTAAGTTAAACTGGCTTCAATTCAAAAATACATCTGAAACAAGGCTGTAGGTACAGCCTGTGTTGGATGAAATAATGGTCTTAAGTTTTTATATTTTCACACCAAATCTGGATCCTTTTAAACTTTTCCTTATAGGCTGGGGATACAAAAAAGGCTACAAAAGAGGAGGAAAGTGATGAAGAAGAAGAGGAAGATGAAGAAAATGAAGAAAATGAAGAAACTGAAGAAGTGGATGAAAATGAACAAGGCATAAACAGCACCAGCACCAACAGCACAGAGGTAGAAAATGGCAATGGCAGCAGTGATGGAAACACTGGAGAAGAAGGTGAAGAAGAAAGTGTCACTGAAGTCAATGCAGAAGGAACCACAATGGCTGGAAGGCAGGACAATGGTGGCTCCACGACTACAACCTCTCCAAATGGTGGATTTCAACCTACAACCCCACCACCAGAGCTCTACGGGACCACCATCCGACCATCTAGGGAAGCCACCACCACTGGATATGAGGAAGAGTATGAACAAACAGGCACCAATGAATATGACAATGGATATGAAGTCTATGAAAACGAGAATGGAGAACCTCGTGGCGATAATTACCGAGCCTATGAGGATGAGTACAGCTACTATAAAGGGCGCAGCTATGACAGCTATGATGGTCAAGATTACTACTACCACCAGTGAAAGTCCAGCCTTGGATGAATTCATTCATTCTGGCATTTTGTGTGGCTACCATTTTCAAAGTTCAACTCAGGAAGGTGCAATACAACAAATGTGCATATTATAATGTGGAATGGTGCTACTGTTCCAAAGTAATTTTCTGTAATTGCTTCTGTGAGTAATGGGCTTCTTGTTGCTTTTCCCTGGTATGTTACTGAAGGGTTATTATAAATCAGGGCCATTTATCAAGTGGTAAACCAATCCATGAGATTGAGTTCAATTAAATGTTTGGAGGTTGTAGTTCTACAAATATTTTTAACATATTTGCACTATTAATTGCTAAAACATACTTTTCATGCAAGAAGTGCTTCTATGTATTGGCATTAATGACACTATAACAAAATATGTAGTTCTTTAATCACACTGCCTATCCAACTCTGTATATTGTGTTTAATTATCATCTTCATGTATTTTTATGTGACCTTTATGTATATTCTACCTATGGGTTTTATCATAAATAAAAAATGCAATCTTCCATATCATAATTACGGAAAAAATGAGAGATTCAGAACTGAAAAATATGAGACCAGTGGGGAATAACTGAGCTAAAGGATAAAAGCTTATTTCTACTATGCTTTAAAACTCAGAAGAACTAGAAGTATTCTATCATGGACAAATCAACATAACTAATATTTTGACATGCTTGCGGGCATGGTCAACCATACACATCAGGAGAAGAAATGGCTTTTATTAGAGTTGCCAGATTTAACAAAAATATAGGGTGCCTGGTTAAATTTGAATTTCAGATAACAATGAAAAACTCCTTAAGTTTTACTCCTAGAAGTAAGTATGCTTCGTGCACAATTTGACCTCTGTCAACTATTTGGGACATATTTATACTAGTTCAAATTTAATGGAATATCCTATTTAGTATCTGGCAACCCTACTCCTATTTGATTTAGGTTTTAAATGGGGTAGGGAATGGATGCAGTAGAAAACTCTCTCTCTCTCTCTCTCTCTCTCTCTCTCTCACACACACACACACACACACACACACACATCCACACATATGCACACATCCACATACAAACACATACACACACACACACACCAAAGAGGGCTGGTATGCAAAGCCTTAACTACAATTCATACTTTAAACCTGAAAGCAAATATACTGAAGAAAAGTTGATAATGGTAAGGAGTAAGAATACAAACATCATTCATCTTTTTATTTATTCACTTATAAGATGCACTGAACACCTGTTATTGGACCAGATAATGTTTAGACACTGGGCATATGGAAATGAAGAATCCAGTCCTCAAAGTGACTTTAGTCTGATAGCTAACAGTTATAAGGCATTACATGCATCAACTAATTGTCTCTTCTTTATTTTTTTTATTTAAAAAAATTTTTTTAATGTTTATTTATTTTTTGAGAGACAGAGCATGAGCAGGGGAGGGGCAGAGAGAGAGACACAGAATCTGAAGCAGACACAGAATCTGAAGCAGGCTCCAGGCTCTGAGCTGTCAGCACAGAGCCCAATGCAGGGCTCGAACTCATGAACTGCAAGATCATGACCTGAGGCAAAGATGAACACTTAACCAACTGAGCCACCCAGGTGCTCCTCCTAACTCTTTATTTCGAAAAATTCTAAGCCTTTAGAAAAATTGGAAAGCTAATACATGAACAGCCTTATTATAACTTTCACCTAGATTAATCAATGGTTAAAACATTTTGCTATATTTACATTAGCTCCTTCTATTTCTGTGTGCCTTTCTTCATTATACAAACTCCTCTGCCAAACCATTAAAGGGTTTAACATCATGATGCTTCACTCCTATACTTCAGCATTTAGTATAAAAATAAGAAATTCTCCTAGACAGCCACAATACCATTCTCATTCTCAGGAAACTAAACACTGCTATGAGAGCATTTTGTAATATACAGACCATATTCAAATTTTCCCAATTATTCTAATAATATCATTGATTATTAACTCAGTTAATCCTCACAAAACTCTATCAGGTAGGTATGTTTGTTCTCCCCCATTTTATTGATGAAGGAACTGAGGCACAAAGAGAGACACAGACACAGCTTGCACAAGGTCACAAGTCACAAAGCTGAGGGTAAAACAAAGCAGACTTGCTTTAGAATTTTTGCTCTTTACCATTATGTTACACTTATTAGTGTGTGTTTATCAGTAATGGATGTTGAGCTATAAGTGAGCAGGAAATCTCTAATGATGAGAACACTGCTGAAATATGAGCTTTGTTCTATATCACAATTATCTTAGAACCAGCCATGTTTTATGACTTGAGCCCTAAAGAATGTTTTCAAAGCAAGGATCTTCACACATTTTTGGCATGTTTTTAGACAGACAGCTTGGTATTGTGGAAAGTGCATGAGCTCTAGAGTTAGATGGGCTTGAATAACGGTGTTATTGAGAGTAAATTAATATCCTTCTCTAGACTTCCTCACCTCATCTCCCACACATGGAGTATACTCAGTAGGTTGCTGTTCAGAGTCCAACATGTTAATGAAGTGCTCAAGATCATCATCTCTCTCCTCTCCACTCCCCATCCTTTCTCCATCTTAACACTTAGGTACATCTGACTGTTATAGACTTACCTGGTCTTTTAGAACATTTTTTTTCTTACCCTAATGCATCTTTGTAAGCAAAAGCTTTTTTAATTTTTTTTTTTAATGTTCATTTATTTCTGAGACAGAGACAGAGCATTAGTGAGGGAGCGGCAGAGAGAGAGGGAGACACAAAATCAGAAGCAGGCTCCAGGCTGTCAGCACAGAGTCCGACATGGGGCTCAAACTCACAAACCGTGAGATCATGACCTGAGCTGAAGTCGGTCGCTCAACCGACTGAGCCACCCAGGTGCCCCTGTAAGCAAAAGCTTTTGATGAGAGTGACTCCTTGGAACAGTGGGAACAGTGTAATCAATACTTCTTATTAGACAATATACGTAATTTTTACTATTTGTGACTTATTGTCACAAACTACCTCAATATATCAATAGAATCATCCACTCTTAGAGTTGGAAAGGATCTTTGAAATCTGTGAATTTTATTTACCAATATGTCAAAGTTATTCATTTTTTATCGCAAAATTGGTTAATCTTTTCCTTTATGGTTTCTCACTTTGCTTCTGACATATGTAATGGGGGTGTCTGCTCCATCCTCTTCTACCTCAGGGATTTGAGCTAGCCCACTTTAATGCCACCCTGCCCCAAACATTGAAGAGTTTCCTTTAGACTAGTAGGGGATTTTTCACTCCGAGAAGGCAGCAGAGGAAAGATTCACAGCCTAGCCCAGACACCAACATGAGTGTGTATTCATATGGTGAGGCCTACAGACAACTAAGTACCCAGGGCCTAGATGAAGGCAATATGGTGTTCCTGGATGAAGACCAGGGGGTAGGCTGATGACAGCTGTGATTTACCATGGCTCCTAGGCATCCCAACAATGCCCCTTTACAGTTCTCTCAGTAATACCATGCAAAATTTTCTTCATGGAAGGTCCCCTCTTCAATATTTCCTGCTTAGGATCACAGTAGAGTTCCCACCTCCTTCTGCCACCCTAACTAGCTAGCCTCCTTGGCCTCTTGCTTCAAATTCCCTTCACCTTCCCACCAATAGCTCTATTTTCTGTATTCCCTGATAGTACCTATTTGGTGGTCCATCTGGCAGATGATGAAAATCCAAATTATTAGGAAAAAGGGGGAACATTTTTATTCCTCCCAGGGAAAGACCATCCTTCCCCTGAGAAACAGTCAAATGACCCCTCTAAATAGAGAAAAGATATAAAGTTAAATAAGTTATGCTTGTATTTGAGGGAAAAATCAAGTTGTATATTTATAATCTCCTATCCACAAAAAAATTCTTTTGCTGTTGTTAAAATGTAGAAACCAGTCTGTAGCAGTGGCAAAGCTCATAGATGAACCATAATATCTGTTCTCCTTTCTCTGAGTAAGAGAACCCAGGTTTTTAAGCTGGACCTGTGGCTACAGAGTAAATTCCAATTTCTTTCACTCTCATTGGAGCTACATGTGGTTATTCAAGTTCTGGCCATGTATACCTTGGATGTGTACAATTTCTTGGTTGTCTCCCTAAAGAGAAGTATTATTCTCTTCCCCTTTCTCCAAATTCTCTCTTCTACTGGCGAAATTCGACAATGATGGTGAGTCATCTATGACAGTGTGCATGAAGCAATAATCCACAGATGGCAAGGTAACAAGATAGAAAAGTCTACACCATACCAACCCTGGACATCTACTTCTACAAATAAACTGTTTTCTTTTAGCCTCTATGATTATGGATCTCTGTTATTTATATGCAAATTACATCCTAACTCAGTAGTTCTCGAAGTATAGTCATCAGATCAGCGCCTCAGCATCAGAAATGCAATTATGCAGCACCCTACCCAAGACCGACTCAATGAAAAGTTCTGGGAGTGGACAGGTGATTCTTATACACCTCAAAGTTTGAGAACCACTATTTTGATTAATATAGTAGCTAATGCTTATTATACACTTACTGTGTGCAAGTTCTATTCTAAGCATTTTACATATATTACCTCACTTAATTCTCACAATTACTAAAAATCTACTACATTTTACAGGTAAGGAAATGGAGTTACAGAGACATTTGGTAACTTGCCTGAGATGATGCAGCTGGTAAGTGGAGGAAAAGAAACTGCTCCAAGGTCCACATCCCATATATCTCTCACAGCTTCTAAGGTCACCCTGTTAAGATAAGTGAATTTAACTGGGAATCAGAAGACTAAGTTTTAGATAAGAGTACATATAACAAACCTAATGATGTTTTTACTCCTTTGTCTTTTGGGGTTAATAAGAACATGTAATTTTACAGGTTTCACATCATGCTCAGGTGATCAAAGAAGGATCTCTTTGAGAACAGAGACTGTTCATAAATAAGGAAAATATCCTTTCATGCTGTTGTGAAAATAGGACAACACTTTGTCCCTTGTCATGCTGTCAGGCACTCCTTCCAAAGGCAGTGTGATTCGTAACAGGGCCATGAGGATCTCAGCTACAGCTACTAGGTTTGCATGTCACAGTTCCATGGATTCAGCCAGAAGGAAGATAATGACTTCAAACAGAGTCAAACAGTTTATTACTTTTACAGAGAGCAAAAGCAGGATCATCAAAGTATCAGATCTCTGTATGTCTCATCCCATAGGATGACACTGAACCAGCGTGGTCAGATGACAAACAACATCAGTAGTAGGTCATTCTGCTGTTGAGAAGCCACTCTCACCTATGGCCAAGCAGAGAGACTTACAAAGAAATCTGCAGTTGAGCCCCAAAGGGTGAGAGGCTGAAAGTCCTATGCTCAACTGAAACTATGGAGATGGATGAGAAATGGCCTTCTGACCAACTCCCACTAGTTGGAAAGGTGGGAGAGGAACTGCTTCCAGCATTTCTGCACCACGCTGCTCATTGTTCCTTGCTCTAGGAGGAATCACAGGGCACCGGGCCAACATTCAGGTAGACTGCAGTCAACCCTCGCCCACGTGGTCCATATGGAGACATGCCAGGTTGTCAGGAAGTGGCCACAGAGCTCTTCCCCTACACACCTCTTCTAGAACCCAAGGTTAGGGAGGCTTATGAGTTTCTTGGACCATTTTAAAAAGGCCGGCCACACAGGGGAATTTGGATAAGCTTACAAAGGGCATGAAGAAGATTACTTCTGCAAGATGATGCCTGGCAGACATGTGGGCCCTCACCAGGCAATGGTATGCTGAAAGTGTTCTCAGCATAGGCCACACTTTGGGGGTGGATGGTCTATGGTTACTCGTGTGGCCAGAAGGCAGCTGCTTCTTCGAGATGACTCTGTCCCTCTCCCTGTGGTCATTCTAGGTCCCATTCCCTCATTTCAAGTCCTCCTTATTTCCTTCATCATGATGCCTCAGTCAATATCCTCCCCAGCTGGCAGTCAGGTAATCCATATTTAATCTGTGGGAGCACTGAATATCACCCATGCCCCGTTTTCAATTTATTATTGTGACTTATTCTACACCCTGTTTCTTTCATGTCTGACCCTGTTGATTTTCTACTACGTTTTCTTCTCTTCACAAAATTCTCACCTTACAGAACTAAAGCTTTGCTTTCAAAATAATTGTTTCTAGAAGCTTCAAGAGCCACTCTCTTTTTCTTTTTTCTTTTTCTTTCTTTCTCTTTCATTCATTCATTCATTCAAGAAACTATTCCTAAAATGAAAAAAAAAAAAAAAACTTTGACTTTCTTTCCATTTGGATTCCTTTCATTAACAAAAACAAAAACAAAAAAACAACATAAAAGCCAACAAATAAAAATAAACCGAGTCTATACCTAGGCAAAGTGAATCTCTCTGAATGACCAAGAGAAGAAATAACTAAAGTGGGAGAAAGGCAGAAAAAGGTAAACACACTTTTTTGAAAAGGATAATCTAATGTCAGGAAATAGGAGTCTCCTTTAAAAAAGGAATCAATACTAGTTAAAGGGAAACCATGAAGCAATCATTCAGACCTTTTGTTTATCCACGTGCAAATATTTGTAAAAATTTTCTGTCCTTCTATCTTTAAACTATTCAGTAGGTTAAAAACTCATTAACTGTTTTTGTTGGCCTAAGAATAAAAGCTTCCAGGCAAATTACTCTGTTTTTTCTCAGGTTTCTCCCCTTGAATTTTATGACTCCGAGAGCCAAAAACGTAAGACCCCCATCAGTGTATACAGAACTTGTCTTATCTCTTTTTAAAATATAAATTCAACCTTCACTATTTTAGTCAGGGGTCAATAAACTTTTCTGTAAATAGAAGTCAGTAAGCTTTTTTCTGTAAAGGACCAGATAGTATTTTTGTAGTCCCTATGGTTTGTCACAACCACTCAAATCTGCCATTGCAGCAATAGTAGCCAGAGATGTATGTGAACAAACAGGCATGGCTGTGTTCCAATAAAACCTTATTTGTGGTGATGGAACAGATTTGGCTCACAGCCCATAGATTGCTGACTCCTATTTTACATGATTATATAAAGTCATAACCATGAAGAACTGTTTAATTTTAAAATTTAGCTACTGTTGGGGCGCCTGGGTGGCGCAGTCGGTTAAGCGTCCGACTTCAGCCAGGTCACGATCTCGTGGTCTGTGAGTTCGAGCCCCG
>NW_024412376.1:95483132-95647065 GCF_014898765.1 Herpailurus yagouaroundi | reverse complement strand
CCCCTCCCCCATTCATGCTCTGTCTCTCTCTGTCCCAAATAAATAAATAAACGTTGAAAAAAAAATTTTTTTTAAATAAATAAATAAATAAAATTTAGCTACTGTTAATCACTTAGGCTACAAACAAACTTAGTGAATTCACTATTTTTTTTTTTTTAACTTGAGGTTTGGTCTTTTAAATTTTTTTTTTTTCAACGTTTATTTATTTTGGGGACAGAGAGAGACAGAGGATGAATGGGGGAGGGGCAGAGAGAGAGGGAGACACAGAATCGGAAGCAGGCTCCAGGCTCTGAGCCATCAGCCCAGAGCCTGACGCGGGGCTCGAACTCACGGACCGCGAGATCGTGACCTGGTTGAAGTTGGACACTCAACCGACTGCGCCACCCAGGCGCCCCTGGTCTTTTATTTCAAACTCTATTTTAAAAAATTCAGTAAACTTTCTGGTGCTTGATCCAGCAATCTGTGAGTTGTCTCCTTTGTGCAGCTACTAAACAAAATGCTTCTGACAGTTCCTGAATCTAAATACATCAAGAAGTATTATCTTTGATAAAAAATATTTAAAGATAATTTTTTTTCACTATACTATTTTTTGAAAGTTTGTGGCAGATTATCAGCTATGTCTCACCCCTTAGCTGAAGGAAAGCTGGATTTTGATTCTAGCTGTAGGACAGTAATGAAAAATCAACAGCACAATGTAAACCATGACTTATGCTGTATAGGATGGGTTATCATCAATTCTAATACAGTGATGGTTAATTCTGAGTCAACAGGAATGCCCAAATGAAACTTTATTTCTAGGTGTGTCTGTGAGGGTATTTGCTGATGAGATTATCATCAGCTAATCTAAAATGAGATCTACGGAGGTGGATGCAGTAAAGTAGATTGTCTTCTACAATGGTAGGCATCATCCAACCCATTGAGGGCCAGAATAGAACAAAACGCAGAGGAAGAAGAAATTTGCAGCTTTTGTGTCTTACCTGGCTTCTTGAATTGGGATATCTGCCTTCTCCTGCTATCTGCTCCCCTAGTTTGCAGGGTTTCAGACGAAATGAATGCATTTTGAATGCTCAGTACCTACACTGTTATCAGAGACTGACACAGGCACACTGTATTCTCCAAAAATGGTTCTAATACTATCACTCATTCTACAAGCTCATCTGCAGTGTGACATTGTCACTTCTCTACATCAAGGCACAGAAACTACTTCTGTACTCCCTTGGATCTCATGGATTTGATCAATATAATGACAAGGACTCCAAAACAATTCTAGTATTAGCTCGCAAAACTAGCCTAACAACTTCTGCTTTCTGCTCTTGAGACCCTGGAACTCATGAAATATAAGAAAGAGGAGGCCTCCTGAGAGAGAACAGAATATAAGAGAATGTAAACTGCATGGCAATTTTTATTCTTAGGTCAACAAAATCAGTTAATGAGTTTTTAGCCCACTGAGTATTTTAAAGTACTGAGCCACCATGTAAGAAGTCTAGCTTACTCTACCAGAAAGAGGTCATATGATGAAACATTAAGGCACCACCTTGGATGGGCAGCTTAGTCAAGTCTCTGGATACTTTGGATAAGATGTTACACTGTTATGATAGGAAAAGATTCAATTCAGTAGGCAGAGAGGGAAAGAGGGAAAGACCTTAGGACCTGAGGTCCCTGGGTGGGGAAAAACACTTACTTTGGAACAATAATGGGAGTGTCTGACCAAAGCAAACCTCCTCAGGAGGAATGTTCCTCTTAAGAATATAATAGACACCACTTACTCCCCCTCAGCTTTCCCTCAGGAATTTGACAAAAGACCTAACTAAAAATATTAGTAGACCATAAAACATATGACCCACAAGGAATGATATGGCCATAGGCCATCCCTCGTACAATGGAATCGGGCCAATCAGGAATTGACAACCCAGCACCCAGAGCTATCAAGCCAATAAGGGTAGGACCTGAGAAAGAACAAGGGGTGGGAAGGAAGGGAGGGCTGACCAGAACCTTATAAAACAACGACTCTTGCCTACTGCCACAGGCATTCATTTTTGAATGCCCCCTCTCTGTAAAGAGAGCTTTTGTACTATTCTTACTTTCTGATCTTATACTCTAATAAACTTTTGCCTGCTGCTTATTTTGTGTCCACCTCTTCATTCTTTGAAGCAGCGAGACAAGGAACCCCAAGTATTGAGGTAAAAAAAAAAAAAACAAAATCTTGCAACACTTTCCCCTCTCTGAACGTTCCAAATGAGAAATTCCAAGTGAGGACCTCATAGCTAAGCCAAATCACTGTACAGAACCTTGAATGAAAATAAAATAGTGGTGTTTTAAACCATTACGTTTTGGTGCGACTGGGTGGCTCAGTCGGTTAAGCAGCCGACTTCAGCTCAGATCATGATCTCGCGGTCTGTGAGTTCAAGCCCCGCGTAGGGCTCTGTGCTGACACCTCAGAGCCTGGGGCCTGTTTCAGATTCTGTGTCTCCCTCTCTCTGACCCTCCCCCGTTCATGCTCTGTCTCTGTCTCAAAAATAAATAAACATTAAAAAAAATTTAATAAGCCATTATGTTTTGAGGTGCTTTTTTTCATAGTAATAGATAACTGGAACAGGAGGTGACAAACAGAAAATCTGGGTTCATGAGAATCAAGAAAGTCATGAGAGAAGAGCTAAAATAACACATGCAAATAAACACAAAGTTTAAAACTAAAAATTGAGAAGAGTAGATATGCTCCAATTTGGTAAAAAAAAAAAAAAAAATTAGTACGTGTCCAATGAAATGAGTAACTAGCTGGCAAATGTTGCTATGTTCTGTCTCTTAAGAAGATTCTTAGTCTGGAAAAACAGAGTGGCAACCTCTGAAAAACATTATTTTCAGAATGAGAGATATTTCCCCCCCTTGAGGTAACACAACAAAGTTTTACAGCCACTTCCAGCAATGTCACCATGTCCTGAAGGAAAAGGCTGGTATCATTATAATTACATTTTAACTACATCCTCTGAGTTACATTTTAAGGTGTAATAAGACATCTTTCTAATATAAAAATAAAAGTAAATTATATTGACATGTCTTCTCTTTGCTAGTAATAGCTGAATGAGTAAACAAAGCCTAGAGAAATGAACACAGCTCGCTTCACGCTGTCCTGTGACCCTCTGTGGTTCCATATCTGGCTGAAATTTTTATGTACTTCTGTTGAAATTCTCAAATACTGAGAGAAAAAAAATAAAAACTAAAAATAAAAATAATTTTAGGGTAGATGAGAAAGTTGGTTGTAAGTGATGTTTTAGAAAAAGTGACCTTTTTTTAAACTTAGGATGAATATTGATATACACATGAATGAACATATTTAAAACAGAAACATTTTCTTCTGCTAAACACAGGGTAAGACTCCCAGCACACCCATTCTGAACTCTATTCTGAAGATCAAGGGGGATTAAATACTTCTATGAAAAGCTTAAAGCCTTGACAAATCTTTAAGGGTCTATCTATATGCTAAAAAGGAAATTACTCAACAAGAGCCCCTCTTTTCTAATCATAACACCGTAATGACTCCCCCACTGATTCTGGAGGTGTAATGTATATTTGCTGTGTACATAAGTTAGGAAATAAAGAATTACTATATGTACATTCCTCTGTCTCTATGATATATATGAATATAATACAGATCATATATATATATTATATAATATATATAATATAATATATAATATATATTGACTTCTAACTGCCTATGATACAGAGAAATGTGTTGCAGAATAGTGTTAAAAATAAGATGGGGACCAAGATCCCAGAAGGTAAAACCATTTCCTATAATATTAATTATATATATATATTTATGTATATATAAATAAAGACAATTGAGCCTAGAGCACAAATACAGGGAAGATAGGTGTAACATTCCAGAATACATGGGAGGACAAAACAACAAACAAAACAATTAAAACCTTACTCCTGGGTAAGGGTCCCATAGCTGGAACCGACAGCGTAGGTGCCTAGTTAGCTAACATTTTATATGATTGCTCTCATTCAACTGACGTGTAAGAAATGAAGAAGCCACCACAAAATGAAACACGTCCCATGGACTACTTTCATCTTAAAATCTCTTTAAGGAGCAACTCTAGGTCAGCGTGACCCAGGAAAGCCAGGCTACGTACATCATCTGTGGAAGTGTCCATTCTTGAGCCCTCAGCCAAAAACCAGAAGAAAATCCAAGTGAAGATTTCTTGCCCTTCTCTATTGCTTCCAAGTTTGGTTTTGTTTTCCAGTTAAATACAGATGGTGTGAGGACAACTTTTTTTCTTTAAAAAAAAAAAAAAAAACCAGAATGCTGTTCTTTATCTTTGGTTATTCGTTCCTAACAAACGTTATGGCAAAACTGTTTATGACACAAAAACATTTGGTAAACTTACATTAGTTTTGTAGTTCAAGCTTAACTCAGGGGCAAGTCAAGGGGGTAGAATTAACATTTCTACTTCACAGAACTTTAGCAAATGATCATTCTCGTTTTTTCCCCCACAGTTTGTTCTCTGCAACCTTACAACCAGAATAGGCTCTTTTCCCCCCGCTTCTTTTGTCAATTGTAGGTTCTAAATTTAAGGCCCAAGTTGATTTTTTTTTTTTTTTTTTTTTGAGGCTTTGAATTCATTTTAACTCGGGAGGATATATATTTAGCTACTGTCAGTTTACTCCTCAATAGGCCCCGCAAGCTAAGCAAATTTTTTCTCTCAATTTTTCTTTTAAAATTCAATGAATTTTCTCTCACTGAAAACATACATTTAGATAGAATTAAACATTTTCCCATCAGGGAAATTAAGGAGAAATACCTTACAGGTTCTAGGCAGTTCCACCCGCAGCTTCTCTACCGCAAGCATTTCTGCCGCAAGCATTTCGCCGCATAATTAATTGACCGTAAAGCAACTTTGCCGTAAAAGATACAATCACGAACAACAAAAGAGGCATTTCTTAAAGGGGGCATAATGAAACATGAAAAATCAACAGAATTAAAAACACTTGTTGCAAAATACAAAATATTTGAATGTATTCAAAATATACAGTGTAGATTCAAGGCATTATTGCAGAAATAACTGATTGCAGAACTAACTTTATTTGTAGATTATACCTAAGCCCTTGCCATCGACGTCCTTCATTTATGGTGTTATACATATTTTTTTGCTTGATGATTCATCTATTGGGCATTACACTTTTTCTTTTTTCACTAAAATTTCTTCCTTCATTAAGAGAAGTATCAGCTTCCAGGAGTACCTGGGTGGCTCAGTTGGTTAAACATCTGACTCTTGATTTCATCTCAGGTCATGATCTCAAGGTCATGAGTTCAAGCCTCCTCCCCCCCACCCCTTTCCCAGGCTCTGTGCCAACAGCTTGGAGTCTGGAGCCTGCTTCTGATTCTGTCTCCGTCTTTCTCTGCCCCTCCTCTGCTCACGCTCTGTCTCTGTCTCTGTCTCTCTCTCTCTCAAAAATAAACATTAAAAAAAGAGAGAGACAGAGAGAAGTATCAGTTTCCAAATACTAGGATGCATATTGTCACATGTCCTCTGGTAGACGTCCCTAAGTTCTGTGGGAAATGTGGGTTCAAAACTCTGCATCGTTGTATAAACCATTATGAGGGCTAAGGTTTAAACATATAAACATGGGAGTACTGTGTCAGATGGAGAAATCAAACCAATTAAACCAAACTGTCAATGAAAAAAGCACATTTAAGAAATATCTGAAACCTTAAAATATTATCAGTGAAAAGCCAACAAACATTCTCTAAGCCTGCACCATATATGAGGCATGTACCAGGTGCTTACTCTTTTATCTGCATCATTCAAAAGTATAAAGTTAATACGTGGCACCTGGGTGGCTCAGTTGGTTAAGCGACTGACTTTTCCCTTCCGCTCAGGTCATGATCGCAGGATTTATGGGTTAGAGCTCCAAGTCAGGATTGCACTGACACCACAGTGCCTGCTTGGAATTCTCTGTCTCCCTCTCTTTCTGCCAATCCTCCCCACCCGCAACTCACACACACTCTCTCTCTCAAAATAAATAAATAAACTTTAAAAAAAAGTATAAAGTTAATATTATAGAAGAATGTAAAACCTGTAAACACTGCAAACTTGCTAATTATTACAGAAATCCTGAATAATTCATTGCTTTAATAGAATATTAAAATAAGCATTTTAAAAAATGTTTATTTTTGAGAGATAGAGCAGGGAAGGGGCAGAGTAAGAGGGAGACACAGAATCTGACGCAGGCTCCAGGCACCAAGCTGTCAGCACAGAGCCCCACGCAGGGCTCAAACCCATGAGTTGCAAGATCATGACCTGAGCAGAACAAAGTTGGATGCTAACTGACTGAGCCACCCAGGTGCCCTTAAAATGAGCATTTTAGTGGTATTCACATCTGTCTACTGCTTATACAGCTTAATATCAGTCTTGAGGTTGACTGTACATTTTTGCTTGTCATTTCCTTTTCTTTACTTCTATTTCCTTGTTAGCTTCCTTCTATATCACCCAAATCATTTGCACTTTGCTGAAATTCTGGTCATTATAACTTATGATTAGAGAAGTAGCCCACCAGATCCTCTTAAGCTTCAACTTTAATATTTCTTTTAATGTTTTATTGCTTTTATTCCTCTCATCAACTCATACAAGGAGACATGGTAAGGAAATAAACAGAAGACAGAAAGGAGATACAGGAAAATGTCATTTGAGTACCAGATGATTATTTAATGATAGGAAGAATGGGTTAAGTGGGTAGCCATCATTTATCATTTAATATCGAATTAGGTACCTGGCTAAACATCTTGAAGACATTTGTTAATTTAATGTTTATGATGACCTTATGAAATAGTACAGTGCAGTGATTTTCAAACCTCCCTTTCAGGCTTTTTATACTTGCTACATATGTGAACCTAAGCAAGTCACTTAACCGCTCCATGACTCATTGCTAAAGTCAGGATGATAATAACAGCACTTACATCATAGAGTTGCTGCAAACGTCACATGAGTTAACGGACCATATTCAGAATAATGCTTGGATCATAGTAATCATTCAATTAAAGTTTAGCTTGTTACTATACTCATTTTCAGACAAAGAATTTGAGGCTCAAAGAGTTCAATTTAGTTGCATAAGCCACTGACCATAACAAACAAGTGGTGGAGTCAGTATTTAAACTCAGGTCTGTTGGACTCCAAAGCTACTAGTGTTAAATTTCCCCATTGTCAGTGACAATACCCAAATATTCTAAAATCCATGGTTGAATGGTAGTGAATCAACAGTGGCTTCAGTCCAACAGCCTAAATTCTAGTCCTAGCAAGTGTTTCAAAAACCAGCTCCAGACACTCAAAAAGGATCTGCAGAATTTGGACAAAACAAAAATAGGAATTCAGCCTAAACTAGAAAAGACACCATTCTCTCAGCTAAAGCTATCCAAGGGCTGTTTTGTTTATTTTGGTTTTTGTCTGCTTGGGAAGTTAGGAGAAATTGGGAGTTTATTTAAATCTCATTATATATAATTTATAGTTTGTTAAAATTGTGTTTAGCCAAAGATAATTCTTATCATTTGGTTTGAATTAAATAATTCTTACATTATCATTCATTGATGCTTCACATGTAGTTCTAATGTAAATTATTATCCCCCCAGGTACTATAATATTTTTAGCCTGAATTATTGCAATCATTATTTTGGCAGACAGATGGGGCAAAAGAGGTGAGCAGGCAATTTCCCCAGAAAGGTTTATTCTAATATGGGTGTGCTACTTGTTTCTTGGAGAAAGTCAATGTCTTAAGTAGACCATTCTATGACATTCATATCCAAACCCAAACTCTCAACGTTTCTCCCAAAACCACTTCTGCCATTTCCCCTATATCAGTAAAAGGCAACTTCCTTCTTCCAGTTGCTCAAAACAAAAACCTTCAGAGTCATCCTTGGTTATTGATTTTCTGTCATAATCCACATCTGGTATGTCAGCAAGTCCTATTGGCTTTAATTTCAAAATATATCCAGAACTTGACCAGTTCCCCCAATCCTTTCTGTCATCACTCTGATTCAAGTCCTAATCATCATTTTCCTGGATTTCCTCAAGAGCTTCCTAGCCCATCTCTGCCTTTCCTTACTTCAGTTACTGCTCTGCTCCAAACCTCCAAGGGTTCCTTCTCACTGAGGGTAAAGTCAAGAGCCTTGCAATGATCTACAGGCCCTATGTCATCTGCCATCAACTACCTTTTTGACCTCATTTCCCACTATTGACTTCATTCAGTCTTTCCAGCCAAACTGCCATCTTTTCTGTGTCTGGAAGAAGTCAGCAGGCTCTTGTCTCTTGGGTTCTCCTCTTCTCTTTTTTCTCCCTAGATGTTCTTCTTCTCCCCCTAGATGTTAGATGTTTATAGGTCTTTACTCAAAAGTCACCTTCCCAGGAACTCCCTATCTAGTATTTCAATCTAGTGTCCCCATGTCCCCACCCCCAGTGTTTGTCATCTCTTCTCTGACTTATCTATATATTTTACTTATTTGTCTTGTTCATTGTCAGCCTCCCACCAGATTATAAGCTCCAAGAATACAGGATTTTTTCTGCTCCTTCACTTACTGCTGTTTCCCCAATGTCTGTCACATAAATAGGCACTCAATACATTTTTGTTGAATGTTGCTAAATTTAATTCAGACAGAATTGAAATTATAAACTTTTTACACAAAAGGATAGCTAAGATGTTTTCCACTTATGCACTTGTTAGTTATTCAGAGAGTCCTATTCAATAGTTCTGAAATCAATTTTAATTATCTGACAACATCATACACCAAACTGGGGTATTTATATTTTCTGTTTATCCTACTTTCTGGAACATTTGATAGCAGCTTTTCACCACAAAAACATTTTTAGATTAAAATTACTTTGCCCCCTATGGTTATCTGTGGGCACTGGTAACAAATTGTTTGTTAGTGCTAAGTGAGTCTATGCTGATTGGCCATTGGGAATTCTAACAAACTTTAAATTTCAGCAAAATTTGCCCAGAGACTGCTAATCCTGTGGAAGAAGCCAGGTATTCTGAAGGTAAAAGATACCAGGTAATTTGGCTCTCTTGATATTCTTGATAGCAAATAGCTTTATAATGCAGTTTACATTTTCAAGATCTATGCCATCCAGGTAGGGACATTGCTTTTGAAAATAAATGTATACTGAAAGTATTCCCTACTCAGCATAACTGTGTAATATTTAGTGCTTTGGCTTATAAAATATAAAATGTGTTACCAAGTTCTGGAAATTATCAACTAAAATTGATGGCTTGGTACAACTTCCTCTTTGGTTTAAGTGTTAGCATTATCAAGACCCACAATAACTCAAAGACTCTGCTTTTACTCTATACCTTCACTTACAAACCAGAATAAGGATAATGTGATCATATGCATAGTTTTAAACCTCATCTGTGCAGATATTTTACTGATCAGCATTAAGTCATTTGATAAATGACTTGTGCTGATTTCTAAAATGCTTGGATGGCTAAATTATAGCTAGAATTAAGATTCTGAAAATTGTATTAATTTAGAAGAGAATAGCCTAGAATTTTAGAATATATTTAATAGTTACATTATTTCTCCAAATGAAAATTTTTACCTTGAAATATTTAAAGATTGCACAGTGTTTAGATTATTTTTCCCATTAAAAGTGTTTTCCCAAATAATCTCAAAGAGTGGTGTAAATTTTTTTATTTCTAATATTGGTTGCTATATTTCTGTGTGGTAGTCAGAAAAATACTTAATATTCATTAAAAATCAACAGATTAGTAATCCAGTTATACTGACTTTTTTTTTTCCCAATAATGGCTACTTGACTTAAATGGGCCCACTAGATCCTCTGACTATATTCGCCAAAGTGTAAACATGTACCTTTATCCCTAGCTAAATGGTAATGTTCAAACATAATTTTTTGAGCTCAATATAAATTATTGTTTGCCTTTAAATCAACTACGTGTAGATTTTTCTGTAATAAGATGAAGGAATAAAAACTTACTCAAGACGGCATAGACTCTTTATTAAGAACACTGTCTCTATGGTTACATTGCCTGGGTACTAATCCCAGTTCTGCCCCCTGGGAATTCAGGGGCAAATTTATTTGACTTTCTGGGTCTATTTCCTAATCTAAAACAGGAATAGTAATGCCATCCAACTCATAGGGCTGTTTTGAGGCTCAATTAATTGAATATATAGAGAATTTTAGGACAGTGGTGGCTCGTTTTAGAGTTTAATGCATTTTAGCTACTAATATAAGGATTACGTAAATTGTTTCACTCTGGAGCTCACAGATGGCTACTTGCTCAGATATACTGCTGATGAATATAAGGACCTATATTGGGGAACCATCCTGGTAGCAGAGAAGAGTTTATTCCTCACAGTGGAGCCTGCTATGCTGGCCCTCATGTGAGGAATCTGAGTTGTTACACTAACTTATTATGAGTTAAACAAATAATCAAATTAAATGATCTCTCTCTAAAAACAAAAGGGAAAAGTTTGGGCTGACAATAGAATATATAAATATAAATATATATAAATAAATATATATATATATTTACTTATATATACACACACATATACATTTCATTTCTATCAACTGACTTGTTTTAATAGCATTGGACAGTTTTCATTTTGACATTATAATAATTAGACATGTGAAAGCTCTCAAAGTACCTACACTTGGATATAAATTATGCTTTTTTTTTTAATACGAAAATGGAAAATTGGAGGAAGGATGTTTGTGTATACTTTTGTGTTTTATTTATTATTAGGACTGCAGCTCATAATTGACGTTGCTTTAGGGTAAAATATTATTGTCTTTTTGCAGAGAGTCTCGAAGATGCAAATTGTTTGTTTGGGACTCCTTCTTTTCAGCGTGACCTGGGCAGCACCAGTAAGCATTTACCAATTCAGTTATATGCATCATAGTATCTCTTGCTCTATTTTTTTTAAAGCATGTTGTTTAAATTAGTAACCCCTACTTAGTTTAGTTGTAATAAAGTACCAAGCAAACAGAAAGCATCCAACACTTGACAGAATGTCTAACACCAAGGAGGACCTCAATGAACATGTGCTGAATTACAAAATGTCATCATGTTGCCTTTTAAGAAATGCCAAAAAGAGTTGTTTTTGAGAAAATTAATAGCCAGCCACAGTGTTTCAAATCAGCTAATTTTAATCAGTAAATGCGCAGGGACCCAAATTATAGCTAAAGAACTTCTCAATATTTTAAAACTGAAAAAAAAAAAAAAACCCGACCTGATTGTTTTAAGGCTGACCAACTAAATTTTGTATATACATGGTAATGGAAGAAAACCAGACCTTTCCTGTAATTCTTGCAACACCCCAACACTGTGAAATGCTGCTAATGAGTTTCACTTCATCAGCAAGGCTAAAAATGGGAAAAAGGACCCCTAGGTTTAACATAAATTGAACTGCAATTTCCTTTTGTATCCTTTCTTCCCTCTGATTCACCCAGATGGGTACTCAGGATGTGACTAAATTATCTTGTGAAAATGCTGAGTGCTACCAATATTTTCTATAGTGTAGACACAGTGCTAATTAGATAATGTATGAAAAGCATCCTAGCTTTTCAGAGCAACCATTCCAGTTGGAGAGTATGGAAATAAGTAGTCATCCTGTTGCTGGAAGTACTTAAATATAGGTCTTGAGCAAGTGAGTGACCAGTTAGGTAATCCAGTGATGAGCATGAACCATACCATCTAGTGAGGACAGCAGAAGTTGAGGAAAGCATGGCCCCTCTTAGCACATATCCTTTCACAGTCCTGTGGTGGGCTATACTGCTTAAAATAGACATCTGCCAGCCCCAATCCACACAACTCAGCTCAATCATCACCACAGAGGCATGTGCTTAGGCGTGACGGGGGTTGAGTGGGTCTTGCTGACCCAGCTCAATCCCGCCAGCTGAGGACAAATCTATTTCGAGCAACATATTCCCAGGAACAGCTGGAATGGCACCCTGTGACCATTTTCCAGTAAATGTTATGTCAATATCAATCCAGTTACCACTGGTCAAGAGAGGGAGCCAGCATCCTTCCCAGAGGGAGACACAATGCCTTCTCCATTACAGGGCCACATTCAAGCGTGGGAGAATTGCAAAGTGAATGTGGGGGAAGAAGGGAGGGATGCGTCTTTCAGATGAAAGAGGCTCAGCAAGGACATAGAGACAAAATTTGTAATTATGAATGGCTAAATGTAATGTTTTCTCCCAGATATATAGATCTCATTTGAGCAACTACCTCAATTGTTTAATAATAGATTGTGGTATCAGAAATTAGAATATACTGAGTCACTCACATCTGTTTTGGAATTACAATCCAGATTTAAACTGTAGGGGGAGAAAAGTTTTCTTCAACCCTCTTTGGGTCTGTGGCTCAGTCAGCAAATTAAACTGACAGAAACAGATTAACAGGAGAAAAGCACACAAATGTTATTAAATTTCTACATGCACATGGAAGCCTTCACAAGAGAATGAAGACCCAAAGAGGTGACCAAAGCAGGAAGCCTTTATACCTTTTAGACAAACAATTTGTGACAATTTGGTAAGACAAAGGGGTTTGGGTTAGTAGTCCAACAAGGGCTAGGTAGTCCTTATCTTCCTTAATGAGGAGGATTAAGTTAGTTTAACAAAATTTCCTGTGGATTCTTCTGATGCCATCTCTGAACTGATAAGAGTCTAACTCCAGTAACAGGAGAATTGGTTTCCTGCCTTGAGGCTGAAAAGGGGAACTTATTCTGCATTTTCTACTTCTTAATTGCCTTCAGTTCAAAATAAATTTTTTTGTTTATTTATTTATTTTGAGAGAGAGCGAACACAGAGGAGGGGCAGAGGAAGAGGGGGACAGGATCTTGCACTATCAGCACAGAGCCCAACATGGGGCTCAAACTCATGAACCGTGAGGTCATGACCTGAGCCAGTCAAGGGTCAGATGCTTAACCAACTGAGCCACCCAGGTACCCCCAGTTCAAAATAACTTTTATGTCAAAGAAGCATATTTTGAGGGTGACATTTTGGTTTCCTTCAAAAATAAAACTTGAAAATGGGAGAAAAGATGGTTATTGGGCCATGCAATTCAATTAATATTCATCAACATGCAGTAGACTACTTTGTTGTAAGTTCATGATTATCATGAACTATATTAAAGTATTCTATCTTACCGAGTATAGTTTTTAATTCATGCGTATGTGTGTTCTATAAGAAGATTCCGAATACCCCAACCTGTTGGGTTATTTTTTCTCTTGTTTAATATCTACCCATCTCATTTTTAGGTTTCTCTTTTCTGTAGCCTCATATTCAGAATTATTTTCACAATGTTGATACTTTTGAGAATGATACAATGATCTAAATTTACATGCACAGGCTAATAGAAGAACATAAGAAAAAATGTCAATAATGGATTGAATTATAAAATATGCCTTGAAGGTACTTCATGTAAAATTCAGGAACATTTCCTCTTATTATTTTTTTTGCATATAGCAGGTGACTTAAAAATTTATTATTTTAACCCTGGAACTTTGACACTGAGGATTCAGTTAAAATATCTCCTTCACTTCGACAACTACCACCACTTTAAGCGTAGGCAACTTTGTTTCTTCTACTGCCTATGTAGATATAAATTTTATAGCTTACAAACTGTAAAGTGCTATGTAAATATTGGTATTATTGACAAGCTAGTTTTGTTTCTAGCATGTACTGGAATGTTAGGCAGATCTGCCTTGGAGCCAAGCCAATAGCACACTTTTAGTAAAGTATTGAATTTATTTCTAAGATAATTTTATCAGTCAGCGTCCTGTCAGGAAAATAAAACCCACAATAGGGTGGGTGTTCAATAGAGGGATTTTATTTGGAGGATAATTATAAAGTAATAGGACAAAGAGAAAGAGCAAATCAAGGGTGGTGAGGCAACCCAAAATTGAAGCTACTAGCACCCCTTGGGCTGAAGAAACAAGGAAGGAGGTGCTGTTCTTTGTGCCCTGGGGGGGGGGGGGCAACAAATATAGGACCACAAAAGAGGTATGTCCATCCCAGAGATGCAACCCCAGAGAGAGCCTTGGTTGCTCTCCTTCTACCCTTCAAGCTCAAGCTAGGCCTCCCATCATCCAAACCCAGACTGAACCCAGATGGCAAAGGAGCTTGGGAAATGTAGTTTGTAGAGGTCATCCCAGAGAGAGCAGAAGTACAATATCCGAAAGGATAATTGCCTAGATCTTATTGCATAAAAATATAGAACATTAAAGTTTATTCAGGAAGAATGCTTTCTAGGTAGATAAGACCTTTTTATTTCATCTTTCTCTTGAGGGTTTCTCTATGACTGATACCACCATGATGCCTGCTTCTACTTTAGCACATGCATTTAAACACAAACTAATCCCACCCATTGGTTCCTCTTCTCAAATCTGAGATAACCTAGGAATTTCAAAAATAAATAAGAAAATAAAAATACTGGGACTAAAAGAATTATGTCTGTTCTTCCACAGCAGGCTTGCTCCAAAATTCTCAGGTCCTCTTCTAAATGCTCTCCTGTGACACCTAAATTTTAGCCCCAAAGCCTGGAACAAGCTGCCTGTAGCTATTCCTTTCTAGTTCCTGGCATTTCTGCACCTCAATAGCTGCCTCTCACCCCAGGTATTCTCAAGATCTTTGGACACTTTCATATCAGATCAAGAGAAAGTATTTGTCCCGATACATAGGCCATTGCATTTTCCTTTCCCTGAAAGAAATCTCTGCTCAGGTGACTGGCAACAACAAAGTCCCATTCCTGGATGTGATCCTAACCCTTACATACAGGGCTATGGTTTTACTCTTGCTGGACCATTAGCAACATCAGTTCTTTGTTCATATAGCAATTACTAAACTTATACAATCAATACACACATACAATCCACATTATCAGATTCTGATTTCGGTTCACTGATACTGAACAACTCTCCATGTGCCAGTGAAAACTTCTTTTTCAGTTGATATCAGAGACATCCATGCTTCCACATCTGGAGTGGCACCCCTCCCCCAGCCTGGCAATGCTCCTGTGCCTGAATATGGTTCTATAATGGAGATGGCCTTGTCTTCCTCTGGAGGAGGAATACGGGCTCCCTCTTCTGCAAGGACTAACATAAATATGACTGTAATGTATGCATCTTCTTTGGTTGGAATGATTTTCCACACTGAATAGTACAACCCAGTCAGAGAAAAATAAATGAGACAATTATTGTGTGCACAAGTGGATGAAAGAAGAATGTTTGGTGAAGTTTTATTTTTTGTTCCCTTCCAGACATTTCAACCACAGACTGAGAAAACTAAGGAAGACTGTGTGGAAGAACAGAGGGTAAACAGAATTATTCTTCTCAAATAAACCTATTTCAACTCTGTAAAGAAAAAAGTCATGAGAGGAAAATTTTAACTGTCAAAATATTCTTGCGCACTTAGAACGCAGATGCAAAATTATACAACGTAATTTTGGCACTTAATTCACACAATGTGTGATAGAAGAGAGAAACATTCTGAATTGGGATTTGTTTCTCTTCACTGTGATTTCTTTCTTCAGAGGGAGAAGTGAGTAAGACTTCTGGTGTATTATTAGCAAACCATTTTCCCCACACACGTACATGAGAACAAAACAACAAATGAGGGAGAAAGCAAAGGGCGGGGAGTTAACAAATCTTATGTTTATGTGGGGTTAGTTGTCCATATGCATCCAGAAAATTAAACAAGTACCCTCAGCATTTCATGTCACCAAATTGCAGCCTACCATGGTTTCTCACAGCAGTCTCAGAAAATTCTGTTCTAGGACCTAACAATCTTCTATCCTTTATCTCAGCTGAAAATTACAAAGGCAAATGCTGCAAACATAAGAGAGCCTGAATGTTCATGCTGTGAGTTTTTCCAGTTAGATATCAGACATGAATACTGTAAAACCTGCATTTCTCCTAATCCTTACAAGGCCCTCCACCTGAAAATATTTCCAAAGACTCCATTTCCATTGAAATTTGGTAATAAAATTAATACACCCTGCGAGAGAGAGAGAGAGAGAGCAGTTGATAGTCATCCTTAGGGAAAACAGATTTACAGGCATGTAGAAAAGAAAGGGACAAGTTTTATCCTTAGAAGCTGGCTGATACATGCTCTCCTATGGTTATAAGAAGCACTACCATTTGTCAGAGGCAGAATTTGACTTCACCTAAGTTAAAGAATGTCTTGTACAACCAAAAAGAGAACCAGAAAACTTAATATGATATAAACACATCTTAATATAATGTTATGTCTTTGTAGATAACGTATAAAGGCCACCATGAGAAACATGGGTATTACATGTTTAAGTATGTTTACACATCTTCTGGGAGGAAAAATCACACTGACATAAAGGTAAGCTCAATCTCTGAGTGAAGTTCCTTATCATGCGCCAAACTCTGGACAAACCCTAGGGGAAAACCATAGAGGAGACAAGTTTACTTTTGATTACTCTGGGTTTCTGTCTGTGGCTGGTGCCTTCGTCCTTTTCCCACAGTCCCTGGCTCCTTAAGCATCTCTGCTATAGAACTCTGTGTTCCAGAGCTTTCCTGACACAGATGGTTCACTCCTGCCCTGGCCCAAATCCTGCCCTGCTTTGGGACCTACCCCTGCAGATGTGGTACTGTGGACCCCCAATGCCTATGCCTTTTTCTTATTGCTTCTGAGTAACACCTGGTCTTTTATAAGGAAAGTTTCTGAGCATATTCTATCATATGCTCCAATGGTGAGGTTAGATGGCTATTGGAGAAATCATTTTAGACTAAAGAGTGACATGCTTTAGTTCCCCTTAAATTCATTCCACTGACAACTCCATCTGGGTCAGGATGCTTGGAAAAGAAAGAATAAGGGCCTTGTCCCTGGCATGGGACAATAATTCTTTTCATTCAGTCCCTTCTTGCAGATTCATTGGCCAAAGAGCTGGAAACAGCTTAAAATGCCATCAGCAAAAGGACTATTTACTGTTTCCAAATCTGGTTTCGTTTCTCATGAAAGTAGTAGTTTCTATTCAGAATGTTATTTTGTTCTGCTCGTTATTCTTTAGATGGCATCTCTAAGACTAACTGCCTGTTACATTTGTTATATGGAGTAAATTGAAACTTATTTGTGGTAATCAATATATGTTGAGCTCTTCCTGTTGTGCAAGACACTATGTGAGATAAAATAATTGAGAAAAGTTAACGCTTTCTCTCCAGGAACTTAGAGTTAGACAAGAAAAAAAAAGGCGCTCATAAAAGTCATTATAACTCAAGACAGAATATGCAAAGTGCTGTGGGAATAGTACCCCCAAAACCATGCTTCTAGGGACTTGGAGTAGAAAAAGATCAGTTCCTAGCCTGGTGTTTAAGGAAAGCTACGTAATGGACATAATGGAGCTGGGCCTTGGAGGATGAGTAGAATTTGAGCAAACAAGTAGGTGATAGAGGACACTCTCCACAAAACTCCACAAAAAGAATACTATGAACCAGGGAATGGAGAGAGAAAAGCAGAGCATAGAAAATCTCCAGCCCACTGATACAAGAACCATCATGTGGTCAGTGATGCAACCAGAAGTCATTTAACATAACAAATGTAAAAATGACTGACCATCACATTCCACAGTTTAAAAGTTGTTTCATGTTTTCATTTATAAAAGAACTCTATTCAGTCTTTTGTGAAATGCACACAATTATTATACCTGCTACTGTTTTTAAAGCTTGATAGCACCAAAAACAAAACTTCCCATGCACAGTAGGGAGAGAAAAAAAATAAGAAGAGATTATTATAATTTGTTGATTTGCTAATGCACATGTTTAACTCAAATAGCTATATTCACAATGAGCAAATGAACTTGATTGCAAAGGAAAATATAAATGTCCATGTAAAACTAAGACTCAATGATTTAAAATAAGTCAAATGTTTAAAGTACTTTCTATCCAGAAATAATCCACTATAAAGTTTGTTTCTATTGTGTTTTTTCCTCATAGAAAAATCTTAAATACCCGTGCTCTTTGCATAGTGTACCTACTCTCAATGAGTGCTTGGCTGAGGGATCAAGAAAGACCATTTGGCACCTCTTGCCTCCTGTTTCACTAAATGTGATTCCCCATTACCCTGGCTTCCCTGAATGTGGGCTTTCGATGTCCTTTATCTTCCCTACACATTTGCTCTGTGAGGGCAAGCTTCCAGCTGACTACACTGTTTTCCTCCATCTGGGAGTTCTCATGTATTTTCACATATTTAGTTAATACATCCAAGAAAATGTCCACATGCTCAACAAGAGCCAACAGACTGAAGTGGTGGCCAAAAAAAGGGGGTGGGAGAGACAAAATTAAGCTGCATTAGTAAAAACAGGGCTGCTGCCAGGGCAAGGAAGCTACTAGATGGTGTGTGCTCTGGGCTGCTCAGGCTATATCAGAGTCTGGGGTTGTTTGGGACCCCACAGGCTAAAGGAGATCCACGGTAAGATGACAGGACTGAACATAGTGACCTAATAATTGACAATTGCAAGTGTCAACTTGGAGAAGAGAAAGCAGTGAGTTTGGAGGAAATCTTTACTTTTCAAAACATTAGAAAGTTTGCACATGAAAGAGGAAATAAATTAATCATTATTGTTTTAGGAAAAAAAGAAATACTAGTTACTAGCTGCAGGTTAAAAAAAAACTTGAAAAAATAGAATATAATGAAAATTAGAATATAAATTAAAAGATCTCACACAAAACATAACAAGCAGTTAGCCCAAAAAGTGTTCAAGGAGGGAACAGCTGACCATAGGTCATGAAGCCAGGAAGGACTGATACTAGGTGACCCTGAACGGCTGTGATGCCTATCTCCAACTGAATATTGCTTTTTCAAGCTCAGGTTCTACATTCTCACAACACCAATATGTCTAAAAGTAAAGCCAGTATCTTTTTCTCTTGTCTTCATTTTTACAGATCAATACTGCAGCCCATTATCATTATTAACCTTTCCTCTATTTGGGCACCAACAGAAGGTTTTTTCTTTGTAATGTTTTCATCTGGCATTACCCTAATCCAAGTGATTGTATCTCAGGTGTGGGCATTGCAGCATCCTCCTAACTGTTCTTTCTTACTGCTGTTCCTCCTAAACGCTGATTTTTATTGTTAGTCCCTTGCTCATAAGTCTTCACTAGCTCTTCATTCTCTGCAAAATAAATCCAAATTCTTTGCCCTAGAGGCTCAGGCTCTACAGATCTCCAGCACTTTGTAAGTCTGTGAAAGCCCCAGTTGGAAATGAGGTCCCTCCCCCACTCCTCCAACCCCCACCCTCTATGCCCCTACAGGACTATTGTCTCTGCCATTCCATAAGTCATCAGGTATTGCTTAGAACATGTGGCACTCAGCCCAATTTCTTACATGTTCCAGCCCCTCAATAAATATCTCTTATTCTTCATTTTGTATTACTTACCAGTTCAAAGGCCTATGTCATGGTGTTGTCAATTTTATCTTACGCTACGATTTTGAGGTGAAGAGAAAGTATGTTATTTGTTTCATCTATCATTGCTCTGTTGCTCAAGAGCTCCTACCCATGAGTTAATGGAAGGGGGGAGGGAGCATGCAGAAATTAATTTCAATTCAACCTGCTTAAACTTAAGGTTATTAAGGGGCGCCTGGGTGGCGCAGTCGGTTAAGCGTCCGACTTCAGCCAGGTCACGATCTCGCGGTCCGTGAGTTCGAGCCCCGCGTCGGGCTCTGGGCTGATGGCTCAGAGCCTGGAGCCTGTTTCCGATTCTGTGTCTCCCTCTCTCTCTGCCCCTCGCCCGTTCATGCTCTGTCTCTCTCTGTCCCCAAAATAAATAAACGTTGAAAAAAAAATTTTTTTTTTAAACTTAAGGTTATTAAATCACTGTAATAGTTCTTTAAGTAAGTATTTTAGTTTCTTTTGGATAAAAACATTCAGATCCTCACTCTCCCTCCTTTTCTAAGGTGGCACACAGGCATATGAGACAGTAGGATATGGCTTACATACATACCCCCTACATACCATATACCATATGAACACACATGGGTAACACCATAGTGGAGGGAAAGACGTGGAATCCTCAGACATGCGTGGGCAATGCTGCTTGACCACTTGTGTGCTTCCTACCCTGCTTGTATCCTAAGATGAAGTCTCTGGCTACCATCGCTTAGGATCAGTATAGTACAGTCTTATTTGGGGCCCAGTAGTGTTTCAGCCTCTCTTAGCTTAGACCCCTCTATGTCTGAGTATGTCTCACTTTTGTCCATAATGTGTATGCTCCATCTACATTGCTCCTTTTAGAGTCACCTCATTCCCTCCACAGGGACACCTTCTGGAAAGCTCCTGAACAGACTTGCAGATGCTTCCATATCTAGCCTGTGCCAAAGGGAAACTGTTGAGTGGCATGGGCAAAGTTGATCTCAGCCCCTCTTTTTGACCACATTGTTCTGCCAAGCTTATTGCAACTGGGCTGCACCGCAGGTTGGTTAAATACAGCCTATGAAGCAGCATCTTTGCAGACTTCCCCAAAAGAAGGATAAATTGAGATATATGGATAAACACTTTATTTTTCTTCTCCACTTTATCCTTTCATTCCGTTATCATTCAGGGACATTCCTTGTCCAGATCTCCATTACTTAAACTCTATGATCTAGAACTGTAGTTCTCAAATGTGGTCTACAGACCAGCAGCTATCAACATCAGCTGGGCAATGTCATTAAATGCAAATTCTAGAGCCCCACTCCAGGAAACTCTGGCCATTGGTTTCAACAATATTTGTTTTAGTAAGCCTTCCAAATGGTTCTGATAAATGCTAAATTTGAGAACTATTGATCTAGACTATCCAATTTGGCTTATTGCATGACAAGCAGGGAAGAAAAGAAAATTAATGAATCCTTTTTTCTGACAATGACTGGGTTTGGAACACTGAAAATTCTTTGAATGTCAAAAACTTAGTATCACCTAGATTCATCTATTTGTCTATTTTCTGAAAACAAGAAGAAAAAAAAAAAGAAATGAAAAGAAAATCTTCCTTTAGGCAGATAAATACCTCTGAAGACCAGGGCAAGAGCAGAGAGAAAGAATAATTATTTTTTAAAATATGAACTACATTTCACTTGCAATGACTTACTAGTCACAAGATGAGGACTTTTTTTGGCTAAAAATATTGCTATAACCAATTTGCATTTAAACATCTTAACATTTGGTGCAGTACTCATAAAAATTTTAATAGTGAACTTTTCACTTTTAGTCTAAATATCTGTCTTTGTCTCAACAACAAACAATGTTGTCATTGAAATTTTAACTATGGTTTCAATTTCTTTTATTTTATCAATTATGTCTCTATGTTTGAGGAGGACCACTCTTGAAGCATATGCTCCTTAAATTCAGGTCCTCCTTCAAAATCAGGACCTAATCTACATTTCCAAATTTATTTCTTATTCGTTTCTTTAGAATTTCTATATTCAAACCACAGTTTTATTCGTATTATCTTTCAGATGTTTCCTATTTCCAAACATTTAAATGTGCCACTTATTCTTAAAATATTCTCCCTGCTTTCCTACCATATATCTGGATCCTACCCATCCTTCCAGCCCTGCTCATTCTTTGTCCATGAAACTTACTTTGGCCATTCCAGAATTATCTCTACCAACAAACCTCTATTGAGTTAATAGTCTTTCTTTTAAGTATCTGGTGGGTAATTCTTTTTAAATTGCCTAAGAATTACTAAATTTTTAAAATTTAACATAAAATAATACTTTATGTTGAAAATTACACTTTAGCAGGAAGAAAAGAAGAAAGACAGTATTGCTCATCACAATTCTGGTAAAAGAAGAAATCAAGAACCAGCACCTAAAGAAAACATTGTCCAGGAAAGAGAGAAAAGCTTGTCCATTGTTAGAGCCAATGAAAATAATCAAAGTAGCAAAACCCAAACTCCTTTTGAAAACAGACAGGCAACAAATGAAGATGATACTATTAATAACAAAGAAAATGCCCACAGTGACCAAAAGAGATACATTTATCCTGAATCCACTGGGAATAATGGGGTTGATGATGGAGACAATGCTATCAGCAAACTACGTGACCAAGAAGAATATGGTACAGCTCTTATTAGAAATAATATGCAACATATAATGGAGCCAGGGACTGTGACTGAACTCTTGGCAGAAGAAAACAAAGAGAACCAACACAGAAATGTTCTAAGCAAAATCCCAGCAAGTGTGAACTATGTTAAAGTCCCCTCAAAAGATAGGAAGAATTATCAAAGAGATCCCCAAGCTCAGAACATTCCAGTTAAAAGCAAAAGCACACGCCTTACTCAATACAACACTGACTATTCAAAACAGCTCCCAAAACTCAAAAAAATCCCCAGTGATTTTGAAGGCAGTGGTTACCCAGATCTTCAAGGGAGGGGGGACAATGATATCTCTCCTTTCAGTGGAGATGGTCAACCTTTTAAGGACATTTCTGGTAAAGAGGAACCTATTGGTCCTGACCTAAAAGGTGCAGATATTCAAACAGAGTTTTCTGGCCCGAGTGAAGCCGATGCAAGAGGACCAGGTTACAATGAGATCCCAGAAAAAGAAGAAAATGGCAGAAATACGATTGGAACCAGGGATGAAACAAGGAAAGAAGCGGACACAGCTGATGTAAGCCTAGTAGTGGAGGGCAGCAATGACATCATAGGTAGCACCAACTTTAAGGAACTCCCTGGAAAAGAAGGAAACAGAGTAGATGCCAGCAGCCAAAATGCTCACCAAGGAAAAGTAGAGTTTCATTACCCTCATCCACCCTCAAAAGAGAAAAAAAAAGAAGGCAGTAGTGATATAGCTGAAAGTACTAATTATAATGAAATTCCAAAAAATGGCAAAGGTACTAGTAGAAAAGGCACAGAGCATTCTAATAGGAATCAAGCAATCTCAAATGAAAAACAAAGATTTCCCAGTAAGGGCAAAAGTCAGGGCCGGCTTGTTCCTTCTCGAGATCTAGATAATGAAATTAAAAATGAAATAGGTTCCCATAATGGCCTCAATAATGAGGGGACTATAATAACACACAGCAGAAGAAATCATTATGTTCCCCACAGACAAAATTCTACACGGAATAAGGGTGTGCCACAAAGAAAAGGCTCCTGGGGTTACAGAAAACCCCATTCCAGTAGAAGGTTTAGCCCTCCTAGAAAGCATGACAGTAGTGACTCATCTGACAGTGGCAGTTCCAGTGAGAGTGATGGTGACTAGCCCACTAGAAGTTTCCAGCAGGATGAAAGTTCAAATACCTAGTCGTCTATGATGGGACGAAAAAGGAGAGTCACCTGAGAGCAGACCAGATGAGGAAGGGCAGAGCGGACAATTGAGTAAGCCAAGAAACCTGGCCTCCTCACGAGATTTATTGTTATCATAATGGTCACAGTAAGAAATTCAAAGTTATGACGCTTTTTTTAAAGAAAAAAATGAAGGATTTGTGGAATAGGAGTCATTTAAAAATGGTTTGTGAATGTCACAAAAGCCTTCCTTTGTTGTTTGCTCTATAAATATGAAAATCAACAATCTCTCTCCTATGATAATCTGTAATTAAATAATCTATAAGAAAGTCTGCTGTCTGTGGTGCTTCATTTCAGAGGCAACAAGATTAGTTCTGTTTCTGGCAAAGGCAGTGTTATGAAGTTAATCCCTTGAGTAAATCTCAACCATTTTCCCGAATCCCACTGTGCTTATGCCAGCATTTCCTTCTTCCTCTGACCCCCCCTCTGCTCCAGAGAAGATACCCTGCTTCACGTCTCTCTACACTCCCTTCCTCTGTTGTACATTTATAACTTCTTATAAGGCAAATTTTAGCTCCTGAAACAAATTTCCACGTTATCACTTTTATTAGTTCTACCTCCTTCCAGACAAAGAAGGGGATGGGGTGCAGAGAGGAACAGGGACAATCTGAGGAGAGGACAAATGCAAAGCCTAGACAAAAACTTACTTTGGCAGATGCATAAATCATTTCCAGCCTATTTTGCTTTCCCAATCTTTCATACAGATGCTTTCCCAGGTAATGGCCTTATGACATTGTTCTGGAAATTAGACCCAAGCCACCTGGTAAGGGAGGGATGTGGAATTCTGGAAGGCTTTTGCTCTTCCTGATAAGAAAAGCTTATACAGCTAGTACCGTGCTTCCTCCTTTCTTACCCTAGTCTCCTTTGCTTGACATTAACATGATGTTTGGAGACGCAAAGGCCATTTTGTGACCATGAAGAAAAGGCATGAGATAGCAGAAAATATACATATTGGTCTCTGCCCCCAGTTCCTGGCATGGAATTCCTAAAACCCTTGAAATTTCCTAAAAGCACTAGGAGATAGTTTTGTTCTAATATTTGGTCTTTGACCCTGGTTCCTGACACAGAGTTCTAAATACCTTGCAATTTCCTCAGCCTTTTGTTTTAATGAGGTGATTCTCGGTGGACTCCTGAATAGGGGCTGGTCACCAGAAAGACTAGACTAAAAGCTTGAAATTTTCAGTCCTCCCCCCACTACCCCCCACTCATTCTCCAGAGAAGGAAAAGGGGCAGGAAATGGAGTTAATAGTTATGATGATGAAGCCTCTATCTATAAACACCTCAAAAGTATGGTGTTCACAGAGCTCTCAGGTTGGTGAACACATGGAGGTGACAGGAGATAGCCTACCTGGAGAAGACATGGAAGGTCTGTGTCCGTCCCCACAAACTTAATTCTTCACCTCTCCTCTATCTGGATGTTCATCGATGTCCTTTATCATGTTCTTTTATAATAAACTGGTCAGCAGCAAGTAAACTGTTTTCTTGAATGCTGTGAGCTGAACTAGCAAATTAACCAAACCCAGTGAGGGGTTTGTAGGAAAAACTCTGATTTATAATCAAGAGGTGAGAAGCATGGGTAACAACATGGACTTGAAAATTGGCATCTGAATTGGGGAGGGGGAGAGTGTTATGGAACCAAGGCCTTAACCTGTGGGATCTGATGGATCTCTGGGTAGATAGTGTCAGAATTGAGATAAATTGTAGGACACATAGCTGGTGTCACAGAAGTGCTTATTGTGGGGGGAAAACCCACATATTTCATGCGAAAAGAATCGTGAGTGTGGTAGAAGTGTGACAGTAAAACAGACACACCGGAGAAGTGTAGGTTTTCTAACACAAAAGGACAAAATAATCACAGAGATACCAGCTCCATCAGCTTCCTACCTCCAGAGTGCTTGTTCTGTGAATAAAACAATTCTCTTCTTTAGCAACTCTTCTTCCTCTTCTCCTCCTTCTTCTTTGGTTATTGATAGCTGAATTGAATTCTGTGGGGAAATAGGTTCTACTTACATAAATGGGTTAGAGAAAAGCTTAGGGCGGAAAGCCGTCACCACGGGGCAAAAGCAACCAAGGTTAGCTAGCGAGAGATTGTAAGGAGATCACGAGTAACTTGTTATATCACCTGCAGGAAATTACTGTCCATCTGATGCCAATATACTATTGTACTTTGATCACAAACTCCACTAGCCTCCCAGACCCTTTCCTTCTTACACACACAAGTTAATGATTACTGTCTGATTGTTTTCTCACGTCCACACGTGTAAAATCTTTTTTTTTTTCCACGTTCACCACATGGGCAATATCTTGTGAGCTCAATAAATATGGAGATGAAACTCGTGTTTGGGGCTCTTGTCTTCTCTCAGACATTCCAAAGTTCATCAGTCCTAGTCTGCTATCTAGTGGAGAAATTGTATGTTTCAATTCTCTGGACAGATTTTATATTCAATTCTGCATCTGTTCTCTTGCTGGACAAAAGAGAACTCCAGACTCAGAGTCTGTGACAGAATTCATAGTTGATATACCTCTGCATTCTGACATTCTTCTCAGTGAGAAGAGGTAGAAGAAAGAAAAAGGTGCCTATTACTTCTCTTGTCTCTTGAAGATGTAAGTTCCCCCACAGCAGAAACCATGACTATACATTCTCTATATAACACAAATGAAAAACATCAATGTCAATACATCATTATGGTGCCTTCAAAAAATCTAAACTGCATATTAGGTTGATAGAAGGCAGTTTCTTACTAAATAAAAGTTGCAATATAAGCTATGGAATAAATCAGATTCTCCACATACAAATAATAATAGCATGTGCCATGCTCTGTTAAATCTTTTAATCTGCACAATCATTCTATTGTAATGGGTACCATTACTATCCCCATTTTACAGATGAGGAAACTGGGGGCATAAAACTGTTAGTAGGTGTTCCAACTAGTAAACTAGGATTTGTATACTGACAGCCAGGCTCTAGACTCTTTATTCTTAAATATTCACTGTACTGCCATATATCACAACAATAGATACATATAATATATGAGTGTATGCATATATAGACACAAATGGAGAGAGTATGTGTATATATTCATGCACATATACAAATATGTGTGTGTGGATATATACACACCCATATATATACACATGCATGCACACACACAACACACACACACACACACACACACACACACAGCAAGAAAGAGAACCTGAAAGTAGAACCTGAAAACAATGATTATATATTTTCTGTCATTTATTCTCCATCAGAATTCTAAGCATAACATAAATCAATATCAATGGAAAGAGTTAATGTACCATCTAATAAATTAGTCACATCAGAATTCCACAATAAACTATATCTAGCACTTTGCTTTTTTTTTTTTACATAAAAGACAATTTTGGTGTATGCGCGCGCACACACACACACACACACACACACACACAAACTGGAAGCAATTAATGAATGAAGAAAACTATATCAGAATTTAACTTGCAGATAAATGAATTGAAATATACTTTTTAAATGTTTATTTATTTTTGAGAGGGGGCAGGGCAGGGGGGGGGGGGAGAGGGAGAGAGAGACACACACAGAATTTGAAGCAGGCTCCAGGCTCTGAGCTGTCAGCACAGAGCCTGACATGGGGCTCAAACCCACAAACGGTGAGATCATGACCTGAGCCAAAATCATACACTTAACCTATTGAGCCACCCAGGTGCCCCAAAATCAACTTTTTAATTATATCCCAAATTATATCAGACTTTTACATGCAAATGGTCTGATCACATGAAAAACAGTTGGCATCGTAAAGAAAAAAAATGAACTGATAGAGAAAACAAAGGTTTTCTTTGGGTGGGTTATTAGAGGCAGGAGTTTCCAAAGTTCGTCAGTCTGCTATCTAGTGAAGAAATTGTATGTTTCAATTCTCTGGATGAATTTTGCTTTCTCTCACCAAGCTTCAGTATATATGCATATTCATTTCAAACACTGACAATGTTCAGATTTTCTTCATCCATTTAAGGGAAACTCAGAATGTTTCAACATCCTCGATGCAGTGCTATGGGATCCTGACGTAGAGGGCTTAGCCCAAAACTAAAGGACCAGAGATCCAGGACCACAGCCTGCAGTCAGACTGTGGTTTGCGCTATATCCAAATACAGGTTTCAGCCAACAAGCTGCACTGCTTCTCTCTTTTTTTTTTTTTTTAAACAAACATAGATTTCCAAAATAGGGCAGAAAATTTCAGCCTCACAAAGCTGCCTTTTATGCAATGATTCAAATGGGCATATTCTGCCACCTTGTGCCCAAAAGGAAAACATCGCTCCAGGCTCTGGCATTTATGTCAACGCTGGCTCCTCTCTCCAACCTCACCCTCCTAGATCTCTCTGCTTATCAATATCTACCTTGATTTCACAGCCAGAGTTACTCTGTTCTTGGCAATCTATCTAGTCAGAGCAATATGTCTGATTGTTTGGCAAAACATTCAGCTCCATGATAAAACACTTGCTGAATGACTAAATTTCACAAAATTCCATGGGAATCAAAAGGAGAGAAGAGATGAGATGCTCCCGGCCCTTAGGAAGGCTATCATTTAGTCAAGGAGAAAGGCATTCAAAAGATACAAGGTGACTGTGGTACATTCAGTAATAAAAATATAAATACCGAGATTATAGGAGTTCTGAGGGAAAAGATGAACTCGAGCTGAAGGTAGAGCAAAAACATAATAAAATCCATTTTCCTTAAGGTATTACACATTCAGAGAGGCTGCAGACAGTTCCAACCGGCAAATGAGGGCCTGACAGTCAATGACATTAAATGTACTACATGTATTTTAGAGCTTAAGAAAGATCACTGCAGCTAGAGGATAGGGAGTGGCAGGGGGGTGGGAGACATAGGGAGAATTGGAAGGTAGAAGACTAGCAGTAAGAATACTCAAGGGTTAGGGGCACCTGGGTGGCTCAGTTGGTTGAGAGTGTCTGACTCTTGATTTCAGCTCAGGCCATGATCTCATGGTTTGTGAGTTCAAGCCCTGTGTCAGGCTCTATGCTGACACTGTGGAGCCTGCTTGGGATTCTCTGCTTCCCTCTCTCTGCTCCTCCCCTGCTTACTCACTCTCTCTGTCAAAAATAAACATTAAAAAATTAAAAAAAAAAGAATACCCAAGGGTTATTGCTATAATTCAGAAGAAACATAACATCGTCTCCTCACTCAGTGTTTAGTACCTGCTTTGAACTAAGTAGGTACTCAAGATGGCAACAGTTTCAAAGACACTACGATGCTTTCACAGAAGCCCGTGTTTCAAAAACAACTTCCGATAAGGCAAACTCTGCTAGTCAAGATATTAATACTTGGAATCATGGGTGTTAAGATATAATATTAGACAGTCCAAAGGAAAAGGAGAAGAAACAGATGGGTCTGGATAAAAGTCATGGAAAGGGGAATTGAAAACAGAATGGGAAATGGGGAATAAAAGTTCAGAAAAAAACTTACTGAGGAAATCTGGAAAGGAAGGAGAACTCCTTGTAATCTCAAGGCTAGAAACCCAGATGAGGAAAAACTAAAAATGATGAGTGAGTTAACACAATATCTGTAAGAAAATCTACATGAAATTATGTGGTTTTGACTTTAGATAATAGTCAAATGGACTATTGTATTAAATGGACAATATTAATTTATGGGGACAGTTCAGAATAGTATGTACAGTCCCTACTTATATTGAATTTTAAGTAGATTTTTACTTTTGTTAGATTAATAGATCAGTAATAGAATTTAAACAACTTTTGTTTTACAATTTTTATTTAAAACAATAAGATAGAGAAGCCTCTGAAAGATCTCAGAGAGACAAAGAAAGATGAAATAATGTAAAGAAAACTGCTAATGAAAATAAGAATATAGCACTGGGTAGAGAGATATTTAAAATGTAAGATGATAACAAAAACAATTATATAAATATAAATTAGAACATTTCTCTGAAGTAGTCCCTTCTGGAAACATATAAATCCTGAAAAATCTTAAAACCTGAATCTATTATTAACCATGAAAGAAATTGGAAAGTGTTATCAAAGAATTAGCTCTCAAAAAATCCTCATTGCCAAATGGTTTTGCTAGTATATCCTCTCATATTTTCAACGAATAGATGATTGTCATGATGCATGCACACGCACTGTTTGGGAAGTAATGGAAAAGATGGTAAACCGTCCACTTCATTTTATAAAGCCAAAATGACTTTGTTATCAAACTCTTTAAAAAAATGAACCAAATAAGAAAACTGTAAGGCAAACGTGACTTAGGAACACAGGAAAAGTACTTTAAAAATTTGTTTTACCCTTTTTAATTTGAGTATAGTTAACACACAATGTTACATTAGTCTGAGGTATACAACTTAGTGATTTGAGAAGTTTATATGTTATGTTTTGTTCACCACAAGAGCAGTTACCATCTGTCCTGTTACATTGCTATTACAATATCCTTGACTGTATTCCTTATATGCTGTGCCTTTTATTCCCATGACTTATTCATTCCACAACTGGAAGCCTGTTATGTCCCACTCTCCCTCACTTATTTTGACCAACCCCTCACCCTCCTTGCCTCTGGCAACCATCAGTTTGTTTTGGTATTCATAGGTCTGATTCTGCTTTTTGTTTGTTTATTCATTTGTATTTTTTTCTTTTTACATTCCACTTGGAGGTGGAATTATATGGTATTTGTCTTTTTCAGTCTAACTTACTTAACTTAGTGTAATACCTTCTAGGTCCAGTCTTGTTGTCTCAACTGGTATGATCTCATCCTTTTGTACGGCTGTGTAATATTTAACTCTGTGTGTGTACCTATATATATACAGATAGATATACCACATTTTCCTTATTTGTGTGTCTATTGATGAACACTTAAGTTTCTTCTATGCCGTGGCTATTATTATAATGCTTCAATAAACATAGAGGTGTATTTTCATTTTCTTTTAATTTTTTAACTTATTTATTTATTTTGAGAGACAGAGAGAGTGAGAGGGGGAGGGGGAGAAAGAAGGAGAAAGAGAGAATCCCAAGCAGGCTCCATGCTGTCAGTGTGGAGCCCGACATGGGGCTTGAACTCAGGAAATGAGAGATCATGACCTGAACTGAAACCAAGAATTGGTTGCTTAACAGAATGAGCCACCTAGGTGCCCAAATAAATATTTAATATTAAAATATTAATAATTAATACAATAAAATTTAATTATACATCACATCAGTAACTCCACTCCCATAAAAAAAAACAATGACATTGTCATTTATTCAACAAATATTTGAGTTGGGTTGAACTCAGTTCAGATCTGTTGACTGTCTACTATGTGCCATATACTGTCACAGGTGTCATAGGATGCCCTCACAGAACTTACATTCCAATGGAAGAAAGACAAGCAGTATGCAGATAAAAAGAAAAGATAAAATATGTTAGATTGTGATAAACGTAGAAAAAGTAAAGCAGGGAAGGATGATAGGAATTATAATTTTAAATTGGATGGTCTGAGAAGGCTGCACGGAGGTGACATTTAAACAGAATCCAGAGGAAGAGGAAGAAGCTCGCTATGTAGATATGAAGGAAAGAAGCATTCCAGGCAGAATTAATAGCAAGTAGAAAGGCCCTGAGCCAGCATCTCATTTGATGTACTAAGAAAAACAAACATGATTTGGGTGGATGTGCAAATGGGCAGTAGCAGAAGATCAAGTCAAAGCAATGGAAGCATAAAAGACAGAGCCTTGTAGACTAAGGAATAAAATGGAAATCCATCTAAAGATTGTAAGCAAAAAGTGGATGGCCAGACTATCTTAAAAGGATGACTCTGGTTACTGTGTTGGAGAACAGAATGTAGTCTGCTAAAGGTAGAAGCAGGGTAAGGTCTGAAGGCTGTTCTAATAATCTAGATGAAGGAGGTGGCGAGAAGTGGTCAGATTCTATGTGTGTGCTGGAATAGACAAAATTTACTGATTACTGGATATGAAGTTTTAAAAGAAAGAAAAAGGGCACAAGTGACTTTAAATTTTTGGACTGAGAAACTGGTAAAATGCAAAATGCCACTCTAAAATACTCAACACCAATTTCTGATTTTCAAATTATTAGTAAACAAGGAATACCAGGAAGTAATATACTCCTAAATAGGATAAAGAATGTATATCTTAAAAACAACTAATTTTATGAATAATGGTGAAATACCAGTGGCATTCAAATTTAATTTTAAAAACCAAAAAAGAGTTTATTGGAGCACCTGGGTGGCTCGGTTGGTTTGGGGTCAGGTCATGATCTCACAGTTCATGAGTTTGAGCCCCATGTTGAGCTCCAGGCTTGCAGCATGGAGCCTGCTTGGGATTCTCTCTCTCTCTCCCTCTCGCTCTGTCCCTCCCCCATTCGCTCTGTCTCTCAAAATAAATACACTTAAAAAAAAAAAGAAAAACCAAAAAGAGTTTATAATGGAGAAAATCCAGAAAATATTAAATATCCTTCATTAGTAAATTGAAAAAATTGTGGTAGGAATACACAATGAAATTTTTTAATGGTTTGAAAATATTTCGTCCTGTGGCGAAAGGACACAATGAGTTAACAGAATAAGATACCAAACAGAATATTAACTATGATACCAGTTTTCTTGAAATGTATGTAAATGTATACATGCAAAAAGGACTAGAAGGGAAACTATGTTGATGCCTGTGTGATTTTTCCTTTATGTTTTTCTACATTCTTCATAAGTTTATATATTAAATTTTTCTTTTCTTTTATGATCAGAAAAACTATAAACATTATTTTGACAAAGAAATACATGCAAACTGATTTAAGACTTACTCTCACATGTTTTTAGTAAGGGATAGTTGAACAAGCTAGAGTAAACTGAAATACTAAATTCTCATCATCTACTCAAAACTACATCATCCCTGTAGGACCATATATTGGAGAGTCAGAGTGGACACTCATTTCCATTGGCCACAGGGAGGCTGGGGAGTTCAGAGGGGGACTTTTGCCCCCGCATTCTCCATCTTCAATGATCCCTCACTCTCGCACCTCTTGTTATAAAACATGTTTGTTCAACTGAGGGGACTTCCCTGGAAGAGGCTCATTTTTTTTCAACAGTCTGGGTCTCTGTAAAGAGAGAACTCAACACTAAACGGGTCCCAAAAGCCAACTCTGTAGAACACTACAGACTCATGGATTATTGTTTACAAAGTCTGCTAACTGAAAATCCTATTAACAGGGGGATAATCTCCTGGAACCCAAACCTTTGGGAAACATAAGGCAGCAAACACATCTCAAATCAGCCCATTGTGACCTTCTGCTCCTTTTGCACTTTCATCTTTTGCTTCTTTGGTTCCTTCTTCATTTCCTTGTTACACTTTCTGTTCTGCCTTTTACAGAGACTGATTTCTATGTGACCTGACGACTTTCCATAGCTCTACAGCCACCATATTACTTTCCACATGGTGGTTAACTAAGGAAGCCACAGCTACACATTGGGAACAAGTTCTGTTTCACAAGAGCTTGTTTAAGGATCCATGTTTAAAGAGTGTTTTGTCAGTTGACTTAAAGAAAACAATTTTTTAAAATATTTTTATTTATTTTTGAGAGAGCGCAAGCCAGGGAGGGGTAGAGAGAAAGGGGCAGAGGATCTAAAGTGGGCTCTGCGCTGAGAGCAGCCAGCCTGATGTGGGGCTTGAAGCCATGAACTGCAAGACTGTGACCTGAGCTGAAGTTGGATGCTCAACCTACTGAGCCACCCAGGTGTCCCTGCAAGTTGACTTTAAATCTTATTTTCATTATTTGTTGATAGAGATAATCCACAAGACATGCTATCTCATCAGTATAGACTGAAATCATTCCCACAATGCCATATTAATATAGAGGAAGATCCGGGCACCTGGGTGGCTCAGTCGGTTAAGCGTCCAACTTCAGCTCAGGTCATGATCTCACACTTCATGAGTTTGAGCCCCGCATCGGGCTCTGTGCTGACAGCTCAGAGCCTGGAGCCTGCTTCGGATTCTGTGTCTCCCTCTCTCTCTGCCACTCCCCTGTTCATGCTCTGTCTCTCTGTGTCTCAAAAATAAATAAAATATATTTAAAATATATAAAAATAAAAACATTTGTTTTATTTTATAAAAATAAAAACATTTAAAATATATATATATAGAGAGAGGAAGATCTGGACTGGCCACAGACCTGGAGGAGACCTAGGAAGCTGATTTGAGGGTCACTGGGAAGATGCTCATGCTGGTGATTCCAAACTTTGGTTGTATTAGAATCACTTGAGGAATATGTTTTTAAAAATGAAAATTCTGGGGCACCTGGGCAGCTCAATCGGTTAATCCTCTGACTTCAGTTCATGTCATGATCTCACTGTTCCTGAGTTCGAGCCTCATGTAGGGCTCTGTGTTGACAGCTCAGAGCCTGGAATCTGTTTCAGATTCTGTGTCTCCTTCTTTCTCAATCTCTCTCTCTCTCTCTCTCTCTCTCTCTCTCTCTCTCCCTCTCTGTGTGTGTGTGTGTGTGTCCCTCCCTTGCTCATGTTCTCTCTCTCTCTCAAAAATAAATAAACATTAAAAAAATTTTGAATTGGAAATCCTCAGGTCCCATCCATGACCTTATATCACAAATACTACTCTAGTCACTAATGCGGTGTTTCTAAGATTGACTCCAGACTATTGACTCAGAATCACCTCTTTGTTGAAACTACAGCTGCCTTTTTTCACATACTACATTTGGGGTTTCAGCATATATAGAACTACCTTATTCTTTTTATGTAGTTGCATATAATTTCAGTGCTTGTATTTACTGTCATTTTTTTAACCAAACCCTATTGATGAACATGTACATAGTTCTTAGTTTAATCATTATTAAAACCAGTATTAGAGTAAACATCTTTGAATATATATCTTGGGGTATAACAGGAAGGTAAATTCTAGCAGTGGCAAACCTATTTTAGTAGCACAGATACAAAGATGCAATATCAAGTTGCATATACCTAAAACCAGGTGTTTAGAGCAGGTAGGTAAATACTGCACTTCACATAAATTTGCCTGTGCAACACTTCATTCCATACACAATATGCCCCCAGGTCAGTTAATGCCAAACCCTGGTGGTAGACTAGGTCCAAAGTAATCATCTGAAGATCTTTAAGATAAAGCAGAATCTCTGGAGGCCCATCTCCAAAGAGTCTGATTCCAGTCTCAGGTGGATGTCAGGAATCAATCCATAGTTGAAGAAAACTCCTAGGTGATACTAATTAACGGACAGCCAGGTTTGAGAATCAAGAGCCTCTAAAGTTGAAAACCAGAAAGCAGTCACTAGATGGCAACCTCATTCACCTTTTTTTAAGTACTTTGTTTATAAAATTAAGCAGAACCCTTGAGAGAAAGAGTCTTTTATCTTCTCATTCATGTTTAAATTTGCAGACATCTCCCCACAGTAAGTTACTTTTTAAAATACACAAGGAGGTGCCTCTCTTTAATAATGCTCATATCCCATTGCCTTTGAATATCACAATCAAAAAACAAGGGCTCTTTTGTATGAATAATAATCCCCCTGGAAACTTTTAATCTAGCTTTCATTTGCACACATCTCTCCTATAAAACCCTGAAATTCTTGCTTCCTAAAATAATAGCTGGAATTTATCTTAACAAAAATATCTTTTCTTTCTTACTAATGTCTGGATCTCATTAAAGTCAAAGACCAGCTGTGCTCTGTTTTGTGAGGCTCAAGTTCCTAACACTTTGCCATTCTCTTTCCAACTGGGCCTAGAATTCCCTGGAAGGAATGACCTGAGAGGTCATCTATCCGAGTGCTTACCGAAAGCAGGATTACTTTCTTTTATCTCTGATAGTTGGTCATTTTGCCATTGTTTAAATAATTAAACTAACAAAGAACTCACCACCTTGCACTTCTAGTTTTAGGCAACATGATTCATTCTTTTTTCTACAAGGCATCTTTCATGTTCTCTACCTTTTTCCTCAACTACTTAAACATTTTTCAATTACCTTTCATGTGACCTGTCACCATGTTTGTCATCTCCAATTAGTTGGGCACAATGCCCACATGGCATCCACACATCTCAGCATACAATGTGACAATTACCTCCTTTATTCTGGCCACTCCTGTTAATATAGATTCTGTAGCATATACAAGATGCCTATGTCAGTGCTTGTCCCAGAATACAAGCTGATTTCATACTGGTTTCCTTTGCTTCTTACTTAATTTCTAATCATGTACTACCCTTCTGTTTGTTGTTTGCTTTTTCCATAAGAACCAATATTAGACCAGTATTGCCCTTTATACTATATTATGTAATTTATATTCTGAATCAAAATGCATTGTGTGATATTTATGATAACTATTTTATCAACATTTTTTGAATCTTATTTTTATGATTAACTATGACTGACAGTTCTTTTAGATGCAAATGTTCAGGAGCAAGAATTTCCTGACCCCTTCAAAGGTCCTTCTAGCTGGACTAAGATCACATTGACAGCAGAAAGTCAAATTTAATTTCATATGCATGAGGAATCCACACAGACATGGAAATTCCAAAGACAGTCAGGCAACCTGAGGTATGGGGGTAGGGATCTGGGACTTCAAAGGGAAGGAATGCAATTCACAGGAAGATGAAAAAGAGTAAATGTTTGGTAAACAAATGTTTGCTGGATCATTGAGAAACAATGGGACAAGAAGGACTTTGATCAAACAGGCATACCTAGGTTACTCCCTATCTACCATACCTAGTTCATAACATATTGTAGTTATCTATGGTGATAGCTCTCTTCCTGAAACAGGTCCTCTATCTAAATTCTTTTTAGGCAGTTGAGGGGGAAGTAAAGACTTTTTCCTGATTCTGCTGGGTCTTGATTATATTTTAACTAAAAATAATCTTCATGGCCCATCTATGGGGCCACTTGCCCTTGGTCTTTACACAAATATATTATTACCTTTTAACATTCATCTCAGCTATTTGTAGGAATTTTGAACAAGGCAGAAGCTAGGATAGTGCCCTTGTTGCATGCTAATATTGGCTCCTGTGAGCTCTTCAGCACTTTCTAAATCCATAAAACCAGTAATGCTATTAAAATTAGACTGGCAAAAAAAAAAAAAAATAGAATAGCAAAATCAGAATAGTGACAAAGATCTTAATAGAGTCTTCACCAAGGAAGATATAAAAGTGGAAAATAAGCATATGAAAAGATGTTCCATACCATAAGGCATTAAGAAATGAGAATTAAAACAATGAAATACCACCACACACCAAATAGAATGGCCAAATGGCCAACATTTGGAACACTGACAATACCAAATGCTGGCCAGGATGTGGAGCTACAGGAATTCTCATATATACTGCTGACAGAAATGCAAAATGGCACAGCCACTTTGGAAGACAGTTTGGCAGTATCTTATGAAATTAAATGTACTCATTATATCAGCCAGCAATCACTGTCTTTGGTGTTTGCCCAAACACAAAAACCAGGGATGTTGATAGCAGCTTTATTCATAATTGCTAAAACTCGGAAACAACCAAAATGTCCTTCAGTAGGTGAATGAATAAATAAGTGGTATTACACCCAGACAATATAATATTATTTATCACTAAAAAGAAATGAGCTATCAAGCCATGAAAAGATATGCAGGAAACTTAAGTTCATATTACTAAGTGAAAGAAGCCAATCTGAAATGCCTACATATTATATGATCCCAGTTATATGACATTCTAGAAAAGGCAAAACTATGGAAACAATAAAAAGATCAACGGAGGAGAGGGATGGATATGCAGAACAAACAGGATTTTTAGGGCAGTGAAAATACTCTGTATGATGTTATAATTATGGATATATGTCATCATGCATTTGTCAACACCCACTGAAATGTACAACACCAAGGGTGAACCCAAAGGTAAACTATGGACTTTGAGTGATTATGATGTGTCAATGTAAATTCATTCTTGGTAATAAATGTGCCATTTTGATACTGGGAGATAATGGAGGAGGCAATGCACCTTCCTCTCAATTGTGCTGTGAGCCTAAAACTACTCTTAAAAGTAATAATAGATGATTTTCACTTCTGAGAAGATGGAGTACAGGTACTTTCCCCTATTCCTCCCATTTAGTACAACTTAAAATTCCTGGATATATATGTAAAACAAACCAAACAAAACTCTGAAGAGTGGAGAGAATTAGGTAGACTGGCCAGGAACCATGGGATCCAAGGAATGACAAGGTTTTAAGTTCCTTGGGTTACATATTTTTTGCCTCCTGTATCTCAGACTTGGAGCTGGAGATATTGGCAACCCAAAAATGCCAACCATAGTAGACAAAAAATAAAAAATAAACCCTAACAAAAGCCTGCACTCTTTAGTCAAAGAAACAGGAATGGGGCAATCTAGTGAGACTAAACATTTTATATAATAATTACTCTACTTCTGCCAAACGCCACAGAAAAACCTGTGGCCCCATTCCCACCGATGAAAGCCAAGGCTGAGTGGGGAGCCAAGACGTCCCCCCTGGAGAGTCTATAACAAGGTGCCCCATGCCCCCCACCTTCACTACTGGCATGGTGTCAGAGAAAGCTAAGAAGGAAACTGAGACTTTCACTTCAGCCAGCCTGTGAGGAGCTTCCCCTTTGGTATCACTGGAGACCATGTGGGAAGAATGGATCCAGCATCTCTCTAATGAAGGGTTGTCAGAGAACATCTAGTGGAGAGTTAGGACTTTCTCCACTACCTAGTGGTAATGATGCCACCTACCTATGGTGCCAGTGGGGAACACATAGGAAACCATAACTCTCATTGCCTGGAGTAATGTGGAGACACACACATGTGTGAGCACGCATGCACGCGCGCGCACACACACACACACACACACACACACACACTAGATGTTAACAGAACCCGTGTGGGAAACCCGGGCTTCTACCTTCACCTGGCCCTGATGAGTCACAGCATACCCCTCCTCTGTTGGAGTGGAGTCATCAAAAGTCACCTAAAACAGAAGTTAAATGAGATCCAGAGTGTCATAATTTATTATAAAATTTACTATCCAGGACTCAACTGAAAATCAGTCATCATACAAAGAAACAGGAAGATCTCGAATTGAATGAAAGAAGACAATCATTAGATGCCAACATAGAGATGACAAAGATGTTAGCATTACCTAACAAATAATCTTAAATAGCAACCATCATAAAATTCTTCAATGAGCAATTTATAAACATTTTCCAAACAAATGAAAGAAAGTCTCAGAAAAGAAACAGAAATATAAAGAAACAAATGGAAATTTTAGAACTGAAAAATATAATAACTGAAAAAAACTCAGTGGATGAGTTCAATACAAGTTTGGAAGGGACAAAGAAAAGAATCAGTGAACCAGTGAATTAATTACTTAATTCACTGAATTAAGAACCACTGAATTAAATAGAAATTACCCAATCTCAATACAAAGAGAAAATAGGCTAAAAAAGCAAAGCAAAACAAAACAAAAACAGAGTCTCAGGGACCAGTGGGACTATACTAAAAGATCTGACATTTGTGTCATGGAAGTCCAAGAAGGAGAGGAAAAAGAGGGCAGGGCTGGAAAAGTACATGAAGAAATAATGGTCAAAAACTTTTCAAATTTAGCAAAAGACAAACCTACAGATTCATAAAGCTGAGTGAACTCCCAACAAGATAAACCACAAAAACATAAAGCAAGCTAGAAAGATCATACAAGTACCTCTTTTCCAAGTGAACAGAGTGAAAGAATGTGATACACCCAAATAGCCTTATTCTTCTTAAGGTCTAGAGTAAACTTCCCAGTTAATGGAGGATTTTTTTTTCCTGATCTAACTAGAAAGTAGGCTGAACCTGTCATGAAAATGTCATTGCATTTGCCTAGGAGTCAATTTTCATGTGAGGTACTTTTTGGAAAGCCTAAAAGGACATACAATGAGGTGTTCTTATACCTTGGTTGTTTTTGTCTGGTTGCTAATAAATGCTTAAATATGTGGCAAATTCTATCTTAGATTGTTTTCCCTGTAATATAGTACTATGGTAGCAAGTTTCTGGAGAAGGAGTCCTGTAACTCCCAGCCACTCCTAGCTATTGGAGACTATCAGTACTTAGAAAAACTTGAAAATTATAACTAACTGAATGACGTAGGTCATTCACTATATGGTACCAAGCATACTTATTATAGGAAGCAGCCTAAATAATTTGACTATTTTTTATAGGTTATATACATGGAATATATTAAGCTAACCTTCTTTATTTAATTACAATTTATTGCTGTCAGCAAATGGTTCAATAAGAAAAGTCATATCATGTGATTTAGATGGGGAAGGGATAGGATGTATACATCAAATACTAAGAGTAGGGCTTAATTCTTAAATATTTGGAAAGGAATTAGGAACATATACTCTTGAGTAGAGACCCCTCTAAGAATGTGAAATAAATAAATGATAGGAACCAAATGAAAACTGAAAACTGTGAAAAAACATGTAGATTTGATTCATCAAGAAAATATATCAATAGATATCATCAACCACCTTAAAACTTATGGGCTCAAAATAACAACCATTTTATTTAGCTCATAGACCTTTGGTTTGGCTAGGTGCCTCTTTTAGACTGGACTGCTCAACTGCTTTCTTCTGGGTTCTCTCATGTCACTGTGGTAAGCTGGCTTGTGGCTTAGGGTTGGATAATCTAGTACAGACTCGTTCATGTGTCTGGTATTTGGCAGGCAATATTGCTCAGTTCTCTTTCTCATGGCCCTATATCCTCCAGCAGGCTACCTCTGCCTCATTCTCCTGATAATCTTACATGTAAGCCCTTTCCAATGCCCTGCTTGCCTCATGGTTGCTAATGACTCATTGGCAAAAGCAAATCACAAAGTCAAGCCCTGAGACACACAACTTCTCAAGTAACAACTACCGAACTCACTGATGTTGTGGTTAAAAAGGGGGAAATATTGTAGCCATTTTTCATCAGCCTCGAAAAGAGTGTGCCAACTTGTGCCACCATGAATATTATACCAAGCTATGTCAATCTCTGTCTACTTAGTAAATAATTTTTTTGCCATGGAGAAATGGCTTTCATTTCCTATAGTCCAATACTATGTATAAATTAATTTTGAAAGGCTTTGTGATTCAGACTTGAATAAAAGGACAAAAACCATATGATAATCTCACTAGATACAGAAAAAGCATTTGGCAAAGTACAAAATCTACTCACAATTAAAAAACTCTAAACAAAGTAGGATTAGAGAGAATATACCTCAACATAATACATGCCATATGTGAAAAACCCACAGCTAATGTCATATTAAAAGGTGAAAACTGAGAATTCTTCTAAGATCAGGAATAAGACAAGGATGTCTACTCTCACTACTTTTATTCAGTATTGTACTGGAAGTCCTAGCCACAGCAATCAGATAAGTAAAAGAAATAAAGGGCATCAAAATTGGTAAGAAACAAGTAAAACTTTTAATATCTGCAGATGACATAATACCATATACAGAAAACCCTAAAGATGCCACCAAAAGACTACTAGAACTGACTAATGAAATCAGGTTACAGGATACAAAATTGATATACAGAAACCTGTTGCATTTCCATGCACTAATAATGAAGTATCAGAAAAAGAAATGAAGAAAACAATCTCACTTGCACTTGTACCAAAAAGAATAAAATCCTTAGGAATAAACCTAACCAAGGAGGTGAAAGAACTGTACTCTCAAAACTATAAAACATTGATGAAAGAAATTGAAGATGACACAAACAAATGGAAAGATATTCCATGCTCATGGATTTGAAGAACCAAATTGTTAAAACATCCATTCTACCCAAAGATATCTACAGATTTAATGCATTTTTATTAAAATACCAATAGCATTTTTCACAGAACTAAAACAAGGAATACTAAAATTAGTATGGAACCACAAAGCAATCTTGAGAAAGAACCAAGTCGGAGGTATCACCATCTCAGATTTCAAGACACACTACAAAGCTATAGTAATCAAAACAGTATGGTGCCAGCAAAAAAATACACACACAGATCAATGGGACTGAATAGAGTCCAGAAATAAATCTACACTTACATGGTCAATTAATTTATGACAAAAGAGGCAAGAATATACAATGAGGAAAAGACAATGTCTTCAACAAATGGTTCTGGGAAAACTGGACAACTACATATAAAAGAATGAACCTGGTCCATTTCCTTACACCATACACAAAAATAAACTCAAAATGGATTAAATTCTTAAATATGAGACCTGAAACCATAAAACTCCTAGAAGAGAATACAGGCAGTAATCTCTTTGACATCAAGCTTTGTGACATTTTTCTAGATATGTTTTCTAAGGCAGGGGAAACAAAAGCAAAAATAAACTGTTGGGATGACACCAAAACAAAAAGCTTTTTTTTTTTTTTCAACGTTTATTTATTTTTGGGACAGAGAGAGACAGAGCATGAACGGGGGAGGGGCAGAGAGAGAGGGAGACACAGAATCAGAAATAGGCTCCAGGCTCTGAGCCATCAGCCCAGAGCCTGACACGGGGCTCGAACTCACGGACCGCGAGATTGTGACCTGGCTGAAGTCAGACGCTCAACCGACTGCGCCACCCAGGCGCCCCTAAAAAGCTTTCGCATAGCAAAGGAAACCATCAACAAGACAAAAAGATAACCTACTGAACGGGAGAAGATATTTGCAAGTGATGTATCTGATTAATATATCTGGGTTAATATCCAAAATATATAAGGAACTCATATAACTCAACACCAAAAAGAAAACCAAAAAACAAAAACAAAAACAAAATTCCACCCAGATAATCCAATTAAAACTGGGTAGAGGAATTGAGTAGACAGTTTTTCAAGAAAGACATACAGATGGCCAACAGACAAATGAAAAGATGCTCAACATCACTAACCATCAGAGAAATGCAAATCAAATCACTTTACTAAAAATCAAAAAGACAAGAAAATGGCTAAATCAAAAGACAAGAAATAACAAGTGTTGATGAGGATGTGGAGAAAAAAGAACTCTCAAGCACTGTTGGTGGGAATGCAAATTGGTACAACCAGCGTGGAAAGCAGTATAGAATTTTCTCACAAAATTAAAAATAGAATTACCACATGATCCAGTAATTCCACTACTGGATATTTACCCAAAGAAATGGAAACACTAATTTGAAAGGATATAATACCCCTGTGTTTGTTGTAGCATTATATATAATAGCCAAGATATGGAAGCAACCCAAGCATTCACTGATAGATGAATGGATAAAGAGGATGTGATATGTACATACAATGGAATATTACTCATCATGTGACATCATAATGGGCATAAAGGGTATTATGCTTAGTTAAATAACTCAGACAAAGAAAGACAAATACCATATAATATCACTCTTATGTGGAATTTTAGAAACAAAACAAATGAACAAAGAAAAAGAAGGTAAACAAATTAGAAAAGACTTTTATATACAGAGAACAAACTAGTGGTTACCAGAGGGGAAGTGGGTGAGGGGATAGGTAAAATACATAAAGAGGATTAAGACTACACTTATTGTGTTGAGCACTGAATCATGTATGGAAATGTTGAAAGAATCCTTGCTTGTACACTTGAAACTAACAAAGAACTGTATGTTAGTTGTATTTCAATTAACAATTTTTTAATGTAAAAAAGTATAGCAGTATGAATTTCATTCATTTATTCAACAAATATTTATTGAGAGCCAAAAAGATACCAGACATTGAAGGTAAGCAAAAAATCCTGCCTTTAGGAGCTTAAGATCTAGGGTAGATACAGGACATAAATAAGTTAAGTAGATAAAAATGTATAGTATGCTCTATAGTGATAAATACTAAGAAAAAAACTAAATCAGGAAAGAAGGTTAGGAATATGTGGGAAAAGTAACATTTTACATAGAGTAGTAAGGAAAATTCTCGATGAAAAAGTAACTTTTGACTAAAAAAATGAAGGAAGTCAGGAAGTAAGCCGAGATGAACACTGCTGGCAGAGGGAACAGCAAATACAAAGGATTTGTGCTACAAATCCTACAAAGCAGGATTGTGCTTGCCTAGCATGTTTGAGGAACATCAAATATGACTTATACGGCTGGTGAAAAGACAGTAGTCAGAGATGAGGTCAGAGAGATAATGAACTTGGGGCAGGAAAGTGCCAAAATATAACATTGTATATAGCTCATAGAAAGTACTTTGGCTTCCACTCTGAGTGGAATGGAAAGCCATCAGAGTGAGCAGCAAAGCACCATCACTGGGACCTATGTTTTAAAAGGATTGCTTGGCTGTTGGGTAGAGACTGGTGAAAAGGCAGAAGCAGTGAGACAGGTTAGGAGGCTATTGGGACAATCTAGACAAGAGGTGATAATGGCTTGGAGCAGTAGTGAGTGAAGTATTTGGATTCAGGGTGTATTCTGAAAGTAGAGAGGACAGAATTTGCTAGTTGATGGGATCTGGAAGATGAAAGACAGAAAAGACTCAACAATGACTCTAAGGTCTTTAGCCCAAGCAACGGAAAAATGGAGCTGCACTTCTGAGATGGGGAATTCTGTTGGAAGAGCAGGTTTGGAATAGTGAATATCAGATGATGAATTGAGTTTGAAGTATCTGTGGCAGAAGTAGTTTATGTCCTCTTGTCCACTCCACTGCATGCCTGCCCAACTTTCAATTCCAGAACTTTACATCTTTTCCTGAACACAACATTCTTTTGCCACAGGAATCTGCTTTACTGTAGCAGAAGTCTTACACAGAGAGTCATGACACTGAGGCTTTTCTTTCCAGGAAGCAAATTTATTTGAGCTGGTACTGCTCAGTTGGGTTCGTACCTGAAGAACTGAGCCCTGAATGCCACATGGCTAGTTTTTTCTGCAATTTTTATTTTTTTTATCTTCCATATATGGTCACACACAAACATGTAGTCTGATTAAGTGGTCTCATGTTACAAGGTCGTGAGGGATATTGTCACGTACACATATAGCCAGGTTGCCTTGAGGTTTTTTGGTTTTTTTTTCTTTCCTTAGGGAGGGGACCCTACCACATTACCACAAAAAGTGGCTGGACATGCTAGGAAATTAATATTCTCCAGAGCAGGTGTCAACCAGTAACTGACAGGATTTGGGATATAAATACCTGAGCTCCCTCACCCCTTGGCTGGAATAAATGATGTTTGTGTTTCATACTGGTCCCCAGAATTCTCCCAGCACTCTATTTGACCAAAGGGTAGTTGGTTTGATAATGAATCCTTTATTCAATTTCTTCATTTCTTTGTCTCACTTCCCCATTTCTTTACCTTTATCTCGCCTCTCTAAAATAAAACATAACAACAAAAATGCAACACCAAAAAATCTGTTAGTATTCAAATCCCTTCTGGTACAGCTGGAATAAGGACAATACCTATTAGACACCCAAAAGGCAATGTCATGGCAGTAGATGGACACTCAATCTCTGAGATTTATGAAATATCAGTCTAGGGATATAAATTTGGGAGTCATCAGCATATGGACAGTTTGGAAGTCATAAGACTGGATAAGATCATTAAGAGAGTGAGTAAAATAGAAAGAAAAGCAGTGTAAGAACAGGTTGGAACTTTTGGTCACACTAAACTTTAGATGTAGGAGAACTGAGGAGGAACCAGCAAAAAATGCCAACAAGAAGCAGCCAGGGAAGTCAGAAGAAACTTAGACAAATAAAGAAAATATTTCTAGGAATTAATATTACTAATTCCTGGGTCTCACTGCAGATCAAAAGAACCGGGATCTCTGTTGTTCCACACAGGAAGTTTGCATTTTTGAAGGCTTATCAGATATTCCTTATGCATAATAAGGCTCAAGAAATTCGAGTCTTAGAAACTCCTACTTTCTCTTTTTTGGGGAGTGGGGGTGGGAAGAAGGTTTGTGGTGTAGGTAGCATGGCACAGATAAGCTTTTACTCTCTCTCGGTAAGTTCACAACATTATAGGTGAGCATTTATAATTGACTTCTCGAAAGCTCATCCTGCTACTTAAGCATATTGTGCCCTTGTAATCAGAGGTAATATATATGTGCAATTTTGAATTAGCTAAATATGGATCTTTTTCTCTGTAGTTGAGGTTATCCTGAGTTGATAATGTTAGTTGCCAGGGGTTTCACATTCTTAAACTAGATCATTGACCCAAAACAAGTCTATAGAAAATTTTCTTTTTATTAAGATGTAACATCAGATAGCAAGATTTCAGCTTATTCTACTTCTACAGATAATTGTTTTACAATTATAACTAATAATTATACTAACAAGACTGATTTTTAAAAAATTATCAGTATTTACATGTCCAAGTAAAATTTCCTTGTAGTTCTCTAAGGAAGTCATGCCACATTTGTGAAAATCTTTAGAAATACCTTCAGTATCCATGACAACTACATTTGACTGGCACATCTTCATTTTTTTAAGTAGTCTTGATTTTAGAATTACTAATACTGATACTAATAACAGTTAACACCTTTTCATGATTTCCATAAACTGAATGTGTACCCCCCAGATTCATATGTTAAAACCTAACCCTCAATAAGATGGTTTTTGGAGGTGGGGCTTTTAAGAGGTGATTTGATCATAAAGACAGAGCCCTCATGATCAAGATTTAGTGCCTTTATAAATGAAAGCCTAGAGAACTACCTTGCCCCTCCTCCCATGTGAAGTTATAGGAAGACAGCTCTCTATGAACCAAGAAGCAGGCTGTCCGCAGACACTGAATCTGTTGGTGCCTTGATGTTGGACTTCCTGTCCTCCAGAACTGTGGTAAATAAACATTTGCTGTTTAGCCACCGGTCTATGGTACTTTTGTTATAGCGGCCCAAACAGACTAGATCAATGATTCTCATAAACTGACTCTATAGTGTGGTCTCAAGAAGGTTTGCAACAAAATGATATAAGTTTAATAGATGAACCTAACTACTTATAGGAGAAAATTCTCTAAAGGCGTGCTGTTATTAGTAGAATAACAAGACCATAGAATACCCCAAAGAGACAAAAGCAGTTACATAATTTGTACAAATGAAAATGCAGGGCCTCTTGCCCAGAAAGCAGGGGGAAGGTGCTGTTAAAGGTATTAAATTATAAAGCTGCTCAAGCACATGCTCTCCCGGAAAACACCAGTTCAAAGACAATCATTAATTTAAAGATGGCATCAACAGACTATGAAACCAAGTGCGGTCCCTTCTGAGTACAGGGTCTATGTGGCAGCACAGGCCACTCACCCAGGGAGCCCACCAGTCCATGCAGCCAGCCCTGCATAGATCACTGCTCTTCAGATACTATCAGCTTCCACTGATGCAAATAAAAGTTACAGACTTTGTCTTTACCTCCTCTTTTAGATATAAAACTTCATGTATTTTTAATCTTTGGTTCCTTGTAGTAAAAGAATAAAAAGATTCAGGATGCAAAGAGGGGGTGTACTGGCTAAAGCACCAAAAAGCAAGACCTCTCCCATGGGGTGAGAGGCAAGGAACTACCTGGGGAAAGCACCTTCCCAGCTGCCTTACTGAGGCAGGCCAGTAAGTCCAGCACGGGGAAGTTTATTTTACCTCAAGTTCTGATAAAACAGCAACATTTCCACTTTGGGTGGGTTTTAGCAAACATTCTAAAGGCCACTTTATACAAAATTTCATGGAAACACAGTGGGACAAAACTAGCATCACCCCTACCCACTCTCCGTCCTACCCCATTTCCTATGCTTCCTGTGGCTGTCATGTCTAATTCAACAGACAACCGCAAAAATACTGGCTATTAAACAACCTAAGGGTAATTTATATTCTCATCATGTTCTAGGTTTTTGCTAAAATACACACGAGTGATTTAAGGAGTATACTAGCTGTGAAACTAAGTTTCTTTAATTCCCTGATGGCAATGCAGTTTCCTATGAGTGTTATCTTTTCAATGATACTTTTCTCCTGGGGTGGGGCGGGGGGTGGGGAGGAGGAGGCACACTTAGTTCTTAGTTCTTGTGTATCTGCTATATTCTTTATTATAGCACTAATCATGGGACTAATTACATATTGAATAGAGCTTAGTTACATATCATAGCTGGAGAAAAATGTGTAGAAACTATATATAAATATTCCCTTCTCCCCTCCTCCACAAATGCAGCCAATTTTAAACGTAAATCTTAATCATGATGAACTTTCCTAACTATTATAGTGTAGGATAATTTACACTGTTAAACTCAAATCTAGTATATGCCAGTGGTGGGAGTATTATAGTGCAGTTACTATATTTCTAATTCATTAATTTCTAGGACCATTTATGGTATATCACAGATTTAGTTAAGTCATTTTAAGATATTTTCCGAAGTTCTCTTTTTAATGTTTTTTTTTTTTTTGAGAGAGAGAGAGCACGCGCGCACGAGTGGGGGAGGGGCAGAGAGAGAGAGGGGTATAGAGGATCTGAAGTGAGCTCTGGGCTGACATCAGCAGGCCCAATGCAGGCCTCCAACAAACTGTGAGATCATAACTTAAGCCAAAGTTGGATGCTCAGCTGACTGAGCCACCCAGGTGCCCCTATTTTCTGAAATTCTTGAAAGAGTTTCAAGCTTTTTTTTTTTTAACGTTTATTCTTTTTTGAGAGACAGAGAGAGAAAGAGTGTGAGTGGGGGTGGGGGAGAGAGAGAGGGAGACACAGATCCAAATCAGGCTCCAGGCTCTGAACTGTCAGCACAGAGCCTGATGCAGGGCTCGAACTCACAAACTGCGAGATCTGAGCCAAAGTCAGAAGCTTAACCAGCGTCACCCAGGCGCCCAGACAGAGTTTCAAAACAAAACAAACTTTAACTGATATTAACCATTTAATAGTATTAAGAGAAAGTGAGGCTATCATAAAATCCATTTTTGAAATATCAGATATTCTTTCTACTTCTACAGAATTCTTCTGTCACTACATCATTCATATTAATATTAATATTGAATTGAGGTTGTGCCAGCTATATTACCTCACAACTTAGGTCTAAGCAATACATAACAATATTTTTTTGTAGGGGAAATAGCAATTGCTAAAATAAAGTTTATATAATGCAATAGTATTTAGAATGACCTTGAGGAAGAAACTCTTAGACCAATGAGTTGAACTTTCCATGAAGCTTCTCAGACAAAAGAGAAGAAGGCAAATTAGTGAAGGAAGAAATTAGAACAGTAAGGACTAAGATTTCCCCAAAGTGAGCATGAGGTAAAAGATTTTCCAGTCACAATGAAAATAGAATTTGCTGACAAGGTCATGATCACATCAGACAGCTCACAACTGGGAACAAGGAATTTACAAAAAAACATTATTTATCTTTTACTATACAATTTGGAATGTTTCCAAGCTACATCTGGGAAATGCCCGCCTGCCCTTGACCATTATATTGCTCAATTTTTCCTCTTATAGCTCTCATTCATTTACCACACACATGCCACCTTAAGGGTAGTAAGGAGTTCACTTACATGAGGTATCTCACACAGCCTAAAAACCTCATAGAAGCAGAAAAGAATGGTGGCTTGCCAGAGGCCAGGGGAAGGGGGACATGGAGACTTGCTCTTTGATGGGTATAAAGTTTCAGTTATGCAAGGTAAGTTCTAGAGATCTGCTCTACAACATTGTGCCTGTTGTTATCAACACTATATTGTACACTTAAAAATGTGTTTAAAAGGGGAGCTCTCTTTTTTTTTTTCCAATATATGAAGTTTATTGTCAAATTGGTTTCCATACAACACCCAGTGCTCATCCCAAAAGGTGCCCTCCTCAATACCCATCACCCACCCTCCCCTCCCTCCCACCCCCCATCAACCCTCAGTTTGTTCTCAGTTTTTAACAGTCTCTTATGCTTTGGATCTCTTCTACTCCAACCTCTTTTTTTTTTTTCTTCCCCTCCCCCATGGGTTTCTGTTAAGTTTCTCAGGATCCACATAAGAGTGAAACCATATGGTATCTGTCTTTCTCTGTATGGCTTATTTCACTTAGCATCACACTCTCCAGTTCCATCCATGTTGCTACAAAGGGCCATATTTCATTCTTTCTCATTGCCACGTAGTACTCCATTGTGTATATAAACCACAATTTCTTTATCCATTCATCAGTTGATGGACATTTAGGCTCTTTCCATAATTTGGCTATTGTTGAGAGTGCTGCTATAAACATTGGGGTACAAGTGCCCCTATGCATCAGTACTCCTGTATCCCTTGGGTAAATTCCTAGCAGTGCTATTGCTGGGTCATAGGGTAGGTCTATTTTTAATTTTCTGAGGAACCTCCACACTGTTTTCCAGAGCGGCTGCACCAATTTGCATTCCCACCAACAGTTCAAGAGGGTTCCCGTTTCTCCACATCCTCTCCAGCATCTATAGTCTCCTGATTTGTTCATTTTGGCCACTCTGACTGGCGTGAGGTGATATCTGAGCGTGGTTTTGATTTGTATTTCCCTGATGAGGAGCGACGTTGAGCATCTTTTCATGTGCCTGTTGGCCATCCGGATGTCTTCTTTAGAGAAGTGTCTATTCATGTTTTCTGCCCATTTCTTCACTGGGTTATTTGTTTTTCGGGTGTGGAGTTTGGTGAGCTCTTTATAGATTTTGGATACTAGCCCTTTGTCTGATATGTCATTTGCAAATATCTTTTCCCAGTGCGTTGGTTGCCTTTTAGTTTTGTTGGTTGTTTCCTTTGCTGTGCAGAAGCTTTTTATCTTCATAAGTTCCCAGTAGTTCATTTTTGCTTTTAATTCCCTTGCCTTTGGGGATGTGTCAAGTAAGAGATTGCTACGGCTGAGGTCAGAGAGGTCTTTTCCTGCTTTCTCCTCTAGGGTTTTGATGGTTTCCTGTCTCACATTCAGGTTAAAAGGGGAGATCTCATATTAAATATTCTTACTACATTTTTTTAAAAGGTAGTAAGCAAGCACTTACATTTAATTCTAGACATATTTTACTCCTTTAACTGGTATAATTGATTCAGGTGATTCAGATGTTTGTCATTGGTAAGGCATTCCTTATTAAATGAACTGGAACATCTGTGTTCCTAATTTAATGCAAAAACTCCATGCCTTTCTGATCTTTGGGGCATGCCATTATTTTTGAGAAAGCCAACTGGGTGTCTGTACTGTAATCCAATTAACACACGTCCTCACACTATAGTTCAAAGCAGTAAACCTTCCCAGACAACCAAAAGACTTTATTCACAATACAATGAATGATTTTGAGTTCATCACTGACAGTGGGAAATGGCCTATGTACTGTTTATTGAGGGAGGATCCTATTGTTTTAAGATAATAAACAGAACAAGGTAGACTTCTACTCTTTCCCAAGAATGACATTGATTTGCAGCAAGACCTCTGAAGAATCATTTGTCTATCATTAGAAGACATAGCTCCTTCTTAAGGCCAAGAAAACACTTAGGATGCCTGGTTTCTTTGTAGATACTAGATCTTTGGACTTCCCTGGACTGGTGGCATTTATGTAGATAGGTGTTTAAAGTTGCACAAAACACAGTTTAATGCCCTTGAGGCAGCTGTAAGGAACTGAAACACACTCCCTACAGACCATGCAGTCTAAATGGCTTCTGGGATAATTAAAGGAACTCCATAACCCAAATAAAGTACAGGGTTCATGAGGCCCAGTCTCTTCAGGTGCTGCTTTCAAAGAAACACAGTCAATTGTTGTGGCTTCTAAATAATATAGACTTAGGGAATTATATTATTGGAAGGATGCTAGAGAGCCTATGACAACCATGTTTTCATAACAATTTAAACAAAATTGAAAAAGAGCAGATTATTCATCTCAAAGAATTGACTTTCTTGATGTCACCACTGAAGATCAAAAGTCAAAACTAAGTAGGTGTAATTCAAACCCTTATTTGCTTCTTTAGGCCAGCATCAAAGGGAATTCAATTCACAATCTACATGAATACTTCTTAAATTCCCTTTTCCTATTTCTTTTTTATTCTTTTCTTTTCTAGTACCTTCCCCCCCAGCCCCCCTTTTTTGCCATATTCCCCTGAATATTTTCCTGGAAGCCCACTTACTTACTAGCTCCTTTCTTTCTGTCTCTTCTCCTTTTCTTCTATACAGAGTAAAGCTGAACTTTTAATTTACAACCTCTCCTCATCCACACCTTCTCCTCAGTTTTTTGCCTTCCCAATTACCCCAGTCTACATCAGTGTTTCTCAACTTTCTTTTTATTATTGCTTTCCCCAAGGGGACTTTTTAAACATATTTTTTCCTAATTCCTTCCCATGAAAATTTAAAGTTACAGGTATACCATATATTAGCTTACCTGTTATAAGTATAATACAATATAACATAATATCTGATATATATAATGCCTGTAGGGGAGGCTTCATGTATAAAGCATGATTTTTTTTACCCATCCAAGAACCAATCCTCCCCCTTGGGCACAATATCATCTCAGCTGAGAATGCATGGCCTGCAACAAAGGTGGGAGAGCAAAGGGGAACAGAAACTGATGGGTAAGTAGTGCCAGCCAACTGCAAGTTCTTTTGTGAGCATCCAAATTCTGCTCCCTTTCTGCCTATTTTTTAATCACTTGGGTACGTACCACCCTAGCCCATGCCAGTCTTAAGCAAAACTGTAAAATCTGGCCTCTCTTCTTAGCTTCTGTCTTCTCTTATTTCCCTGAATAACTAGTACCCTGTGACACTTCATTCAAAAATCATTCTTACTCCTGCACCCAATAAATGCCTAGGCATTTGGAATCTCACCTCCTAGCTGTCAAATAAAACCTGCTAATCTGAGATAATTCTTGCATGTTAAAGACTAACCCTGCAAAGTTGATATATTACTCCTCTGGAAATCATTTGTATTTCCCTCAAAAAAGAAACTCTCTCTCCCCCAGGCATTAAGTTTTGCTACTAGTTCAGACACCATAGAAAGCAGGCAAGGAGATGATCTATAATAAATGCATTCTCTAAGTATCCCTAACATCATAAAAGAATAAATCACTCAAGTGACACCCACTCTGCCTCTTCACAATATTCAGCATGCCTCTCTTACTCATCATTGCTCTCCTCAATAATATTACCTATTCTTCTAGACTGGAAGCTGTGGGGAAAGGTAGGGCATTTGTAAATATCTTTGTATTCACCATACCATCGAGTACCATACATTGCATATTGCTGTCACCCAATGAAACCAAACTGAATTCCCCAGTTTTGTGTATTTTTCAGGTTAAGAAGTAGTCCTGCCTGGGGGCACCTGGGTGGCTCAGTTGGTTGAGCATCCGACTTAGGCTCAGGTCGTGATCTCACAGGTTCATGAATTCAAGTCCCACATCTGGCTCTCTGCTGTCAGCACAGAGCCCACATTGGATCCTCTGTCTGCCTCTCTCTCGGCCCCTCCCCCGTACACTCACACTCTGTCTCTCTCTCCATCAAAAATAAACATAAAAAAAAAGTAGTCCCGCCTGACCTATGGTCCTCAACTTCTTCAACCCTCAACTAAAAAAATAATCACTATTTCTGTCTTCTCCATATGCCTATTTAAGATTTCCATGAGAGAGCTGTGTGGCTGTACTTTTCAAACTTTTCTTTGCCTCGAACACATAGTAAGCATTACATTTCACATCATGACCCAGTCCACTTACACACACATACACACACACACACACACACACACACACACGAGCTCCTGCGCATGCTCACACACACGTTTCACAAAACAATGTTATGTGGGAAGTACCTTGCTAATTTCTATTTTATTTTATTTTATTTTTAACATCATACTTGTGACCCACTGAATCATTCTCAAGACTAGAGTTGGTTGTGAGCTGAAGTTTGAAGAACAGAGGGTAGAGATTGAGAGCACCTAAGGGTTTTGAATCAGTACCTAAATTGGGTCCAAACTTGGGCACTTTGATTTTGAACAAATGATTGGGCCCAAACTTGGGCACTTTGATTTTGATTTTAAACAAAACACTGTATAGGCTTCAGTGCTCTGTCCTTTAAAATAGAAGTAACAATATTACTCTGCTAGAAAGATTGTTTTGGGGGATTAAATAAATAATGCATCCAAGGCCCTTTGTTCAACATAAGACATATAGTAAATGTTAATTTTAGTTCTTAGTATTCACTCTTTGAATTGTCTTGAGAAACTTGGAGAAAGAAGTTATGTGAATGTAAAATATAATACTTATATGTAATTCACTATGTGTTTATCTGTGTTCTGTAATTTTAAGCGTTTAATTTTATTCAATAATTTTATGTGCCTATAAATCTTGTCTTCTCAGCTATGTTATAACCATGCTGGAGCCCCTCATAAAGTTTTTCTTCTACTACATGTAGCACCTACCCAGGGCTAAGATTCAAGTACTATTAAAGTTCTCATCTAGCTACACTTTTGCAAATGATTTTATAATATGTAAAGGAAAAGGATAATGTAAAATAGATTAGGCAGTAGGGAAAGGGTAAGTTATTTGCAACTTTGCATTAATACCTCCAACAATGGCTAAAATTTATCTTAAAAGAAGACCTAGTTGTCATTACTGTAATATGGAACTTTTCCCAAACAGTAACTTAAAATAAATACAAGAACCCCAAATCATAGAATTATGGTATTTTTGAGAATTGCCACTTGGAGTGAAAATGTCTTATGAAAACAAGTACTCTCCACTTGCTTTGCCCTCATAAATCAGGAAGCGGTATTCCAAAGTGATGTAGGAAAACACTGAAAACCAGTTTCTTAAAATTACAAAACCCTATATTGCTATACTCAAAGGTATAACAAGATTATTCCCTAAGGGAAGAATATGATACTGTATTATACCAAAAATGCATTTTTATGAAGGCATTTTATACAAATAATAATAATTAAAACAGTTAAATAAAACTGATCTAAATAATGCCCCAAAGAGCAAAATCAATAATTATTTGTTGAATATCTCAACTAAAAACTAAAAAGTGGAGGATTAAATGAGTTAAGTGCTCAAGAAATTAACATGTGCTTGGGCAACCAAGACGAATGCATATAAACTTCACTAGCAAATTGAGTTAAATAATATGTTGAGACAACATGAGAGATATCACAGAGGAATGTATGGTTGCTTAAACAAGAGAGAGAAAGATTGCTGTGAGTGAATATGCAAGGGGAGAGCTTTCTAGAGTGAAGTATAAGACTTGACACCAACTGCTTTCTAGAGTTGTCCTTGTGGAAAAGGACTAGCACAATCTGTGTAAGTTAGGATAAATCCCTGCTAGGAAGAGTTAGCTAAAGGGTTACTGAGTATGTTGGGTTCACTATGAGCTCAACTCTTGGCTGGACATAGGACATAATAGGGCAATGAAATGTTTGAAAATTCTGATGACTTCCGTTGTTTACAAATTGGATTAGAATTATATATTTTATAGTCGGTGGATGCCACTCTGGTATCCATTTAGTATCCACACAATTCCCTCCCTTTTTAAATATAGTAGTTGTGTATTTAGGATTTGAGGTTAGACACATGTTAAAATATGACACAAGTCTTTCCTGATGGATAGCTCAGAACACCCAGTTATAACTATGTAAACACTGAAAAATGTTACAGAGGAAGTGAGAGGTTTACATATTAAAATGAACACTAGCATTACCAATGGTACGCAAATATAATTTAAATCTATTCTAAGTAAAAGTTCAAGATTTATTCCAATAGTGTCTGCCAAATTTTGCTCTTACTTTTTGCTAGAATTTTTTAAAGAGTAGGAATGTCTTAAAGAAAGATTTGTGTTTTGTATTCTCTAGGAAGATAATTTCTATTAATAATTGTCCCTGGTGACATCTGGAGGCTTGGTGACAGTAATGAGGACAATGGAACTAGTGACTAACCATTATTATATTGATTTTTTCAATTTATCCTCCTCTGGTCAAGTTTTCATAGGACTTCCTGAAGTTGTCAACCACAGCAGCCCACCAAAGAGGAAATGATTAGAAAAATAACAAACCCAATGCTAGGGAGGATAATTTGCAGTTAAATATAGCATGTATGTACCTAAAATTACTCGGAAATATCCTTTAAAATATTAATAGCGACAAACTAATCAATTAATCAACTAACAATGTGTTGGCCTTGGAGTAAACAAAGAGCCTTTCAAATTTCTTTTTTAATTTAGTTATTTACTTTGGAGACTCAGAGTACAACCATAGATGAAGAAGAAACATCAACCCTTTGAAGGTTTAAGCAAACACTTTCTGTGTGTGCCAAATGTGAGTCCACATGGAAAGAATCAACCAGGTGCTCTGAGCAACAAGTCTTGTATTCACATAGCAGATGCCCTAGAAAGATATCAGAAATATTTTCCTCTAATAGATATATCACAATTGTGCTCTTTAATTTAAAACCTAGGAAGATGAGTTGACCATAAAGTCAATATGAACAAAAGGTTGGACATGTGTTAAAAGACTAGGAATTATCTTAGTCCATTAAATATATACTCTAGTCAGATAATACTTGTATCTTGAGGGGCTGGAAAGCCAATTGCATAAAGAAGAACGAAGGTGATGAGGTTGCTCTCTTTGTAAAAGAGAAGATCGTGGGAACAATGGCAGTGACTTCAAAAATTTGAAGTGCTACTATGTATTAGGAGTAGACATTGTCTATTTTATGCAGAGGGCAGCCCTTATAAGTGGAAATTAGAAGAAAGATTTCAGCTCAATAGAGGGAAATTTAATCAGAGTAGAACTGATCTCGTAAGAGTGAATTCATCCACGATTCTATATGGGTTTAAGCAAAGAATGCATGCGTCTCAGGAAATACCAGAGTGGTGATGGAAAATTACGTCAGAAGTGCTAAGGATCTGAAATTCTAAGCATGAAAAGAGTTTTATATTCCAAGTCTTATTAAATCTTGGGCACACAATCTAAAACTTTTAACTCAGGTGAAGTTGCTGGAACTCAAAGAAATGAACAAAATTTAATACAGGCTTATGGGAGAGTAGAAGTCTTAGAGGAAATTGAAAATACTTTTTCTGCCAGTTCCTGGATTTGAAATGTTTTTAATCAAAAAGAAAGTGCTAAATATGAGCATGATTATATTTAGTGGCTAGATTATTTCAAAAAGTACATTATTCTGTCATTCTTTTCAAATCTAAAAATACCCTGCTCCTTAAATTAATAAAATATTTTATTTAGACGTAACAATGAAGGAACCTGTAGGCTTGCTTCACTTTGGTTTAAAAAACAAAACACTCTGCTTTTGCCAGTTTCAAAATATGGAAAATTGTAAGCAGCACTGTTGGTTGTGCTAATCATAAGACTCAGTGCTTCTATTTTCCCCCTTCTCTGCACACTGCTTAGACTTGTTGCTTTCCTTTGCTAAATATAGCTGGCTTCCTGCTATTTTCACAGCCTACTGGCAAATTTCATTAGGAAGGTGGAAAGCTAACACTGTCACTCTGATGAATAAAGTGGTCAGCTGATATCTCTCCTTGCTCCAGTGGAAAAATTTACAATGACTAGAGGTGCTGAGAGACAGAATGGAGTTTCATTAAAATAGCCAATTAGTGCAATAAGCAAAAGGCAAGAGGTGACAGCCTTCCTCTCACTGTTTTTCCTTGCCAGGCAGGTGTTAAAAGCCCTAGTTGAGAATAGGAAAGGGGACGGTCTTTTCTTCTTGCTCAAACCTTGTCTCAAGGCTGATTTCATGCCGGTAGCCTTATAAAATATGATTAACAATCACTCTTCCCTGACTCTATGAATGAAGTTCACTGAGTCTCCCCTCCACAGATCAACTCTGTAAATTTTCAGGGACTTCTTCTTGCCTACAAAATAAAGTCCACACCCTCACAACATATTTCAAGGTCCAGATATATCTTTCTAACCATGCCTGTATTTCTCCCCTTCATTAACCCTTTACACCAGTCAAAGTATTCTGCACACTTTTGTCCCAACACAACTTTATATTTTTGTCATCTTTGCCTGGAATGCTAATCTCATCTGTCCCATCTATCCCAATGTACCAAAATCTGGCTCAAATCTCCCCAACTCCAGCTAGAATTCACTTGTCTATCACTTATATATCATGCTCTGAGCTCCTTCCAACTGACATGGATCATTGATTTAAGGAGCTGAATTTCCTAATTTCTTTCCACTGTCATTGTTTAATTATGTTCAGGGTTAAAAGTAAAACTATTTCCCATGACTTGCCAACCATAAGATCCTGCATGTAAATTAAATGTCCTCACAGAAATATTGAAGTTGCATCAAATTCTTTTTCTCTATCTTTTTTTTTTAGAGAGAGAGAAAGAGAGAGGGTGCAAGTGAATGAAGGGCAGAGAGAAAGAGGGAGGAAGAGAGAGAGAGAGAGAAGCAGGGCTCACCCAAAGTGGGGCACATGCTCACCTGAAGAGGGGCTTGAGCTCACCCATGTAGGGCTTAATCTTGCCCAAATTGGGGCTCGAGCTCACAAACCATGAGATCATGACCTGAACCAAAGTCAGATGATTAACTGACTGAGCCATCCAAGATCCCCTCTTTTTCTCCATCTTATCTAAAACTGTAGATTACTTTATTAGATTTTATTCCTATTTAAAAAATAATACATTATCATTTTTTTTAATTGTAGAATTATATATAGTTCATAATAATAGAATCCATTCCCTGCCTGGCCACAAAAGCTGAGTTCTCAGATTATGAACTCTATTAGTACAATAGAGATTTACTTAATATTTTGTAAAAATCACATAGTAGTTCATCATATGACTATAAAACTATGTGATCAGTCTTCTACTAAAGGAAATACAGGGTTCCCCCTCCCCAAATTTTAATTATAAGTAGTACTGTAATGAGGAATTTTTTCATATATCCTTGGAAATTTATGGGAATTATCTCTGGGATAAATTTCCTATAAGTGGAATTAGTGGTTCATAGGATTTTCTGCATTTTTAATTTAGAGAGATCTTGCTAAATCATACTTTAAAAACAATACCAACTAACTCTGCAACAAATAACCTATAAGTTGTTTTGATACTTACCAGCTGAAATGAATAATTCATAAAGTTTTCTTATGACTTAAAAATACTAATGTATCACATTTTGTTAACATACCACGTTATTAAGAAGAAAGATATTATTTTGGTTCTTATGGTCTAAGAATACATGACATTAATTCTAACCCCATGTGGAAGTGTCAAGGAAAGGTGGTAAAAGTCTATGAACATTAATCTGAAATTGTATTTGAAGATTTGTGAAAAAACTGAGAAGTTCTTAGTAACTAAGGAAATATGAATAGGGTTTGGTTCTTGTTAGAAGGAAGAATAGGATGTAAGTCTATTGTCACAGGAGATTAAGTCAATGAAATAAATATAATATTACCATTCTGCAACCCTAATGAATTAATAGATCTAGATAATATTCATCCATCCCTGTTAACCTCAAAAAAGACACTCAGATAGCATGTATCTCTTGATAAAAATACACAAAACTACCTATTAAATACTCTTGATCAAAAAATCAAATCTGAATCTGACCAAGATTTAAAGTCTAGATCTAATTACCAATTCACAAAAAATACAGAAACATATTAGACAACACCACAAAGAAGCAACTGGCAAAAATCAGAAAAATAACCCATTTTTTACATAGAAGGAGAGAAGAGAGAAAGAAAGAACATACAAATTAAAAGAGACTTACATAGGTGTATGGGTAGTATTTGAATCCTGACTCAAACAAACTGTAAAATTAAAGTATAAGACAAAAGGGAAAATTTAATATTGGGTGGATAATCCATGAAATTAATAAATTATTGTTATTTTCAGGTATTATAATGGTTTTGTAGTTACTTTTTAAAGCCTTTGTTTTTTAGAAACACATAGTGAAATGTTTAAAAATGAAATTATATGGTGCCTGGGATATGCTTCAAAATGCCCTACGTGGGAAGAGAAGTCGACTGAGGCATAGAAGAAATAAGATTGGCTAAAAGCTGTTATTGTTGAAGCTGGTGAGGACATATATCGAAGTTCATTGTAATGTACAATCAAACATTCAAAAATGAAAAGGTTTGTATTAAAATGTTTTGGAATGTTCCTTTGTAATATTTGTACATTCCATGTACTAATATCCCTTTAAAGAGAATTTTAGGAAATTTGAAGTCTCCTACATAATGACCATGAGCTCTCTAAACACCCCCAGGCTTGCTTCTAAGGTTTCTGCCTGTGATTTTAGACAAGAGCAAGATCAGGAGCCAGATGGTATGGAAAACATACTTACAAGTGGGTTCATAAGCCAAACAAAAACTATAATTTAAGGGAAAGAACCAACAGTCCTCTTTGGCTTTAAAAATGTTTTTGAACTCAGAAAGGAGCATGTATAGCACTCCAACACAAACGTGTAATCTTTGGCCCAGACAAATGGATGCTCTTGTGGACAATGACAATGTGGAACTTGTCATCTCCTTCACATGGAATTTCTTCAGTTACACCAACTCACCACATCCTTCCTTAGGGGGTCCTCTTTTTCCTCTTCTACTTTATGCATTCTCCTCCCCCCTCCAACCTGTACCAAAAGAAAGAAATCATATTTTTTTTTGTCTGTCTATTCAAACATATCATTGCAAGAAATCATTTTTTAAATACATAATACATTGGATTGCTTCTGAGCAGTCTTATTAATGAAGTCTTTATAGCAGTCAGAGCCCAAACTGACAAGTTTATCAGAAAGCTGGACATAGTGCCTCTCTACAAGGTTACTAGAGCATTCCATTGTCTCTTGGTTTATTTTTCAATTGGAACTCAGCATTAAGTGGCCTTAAAATGTGCCCTTAATTTCCATCCAGTCACCACATTACTCCACCGACTTTTCCATTTCATTAAGTATATGTAGAGTTCACTGAGATGTCTTAGAGTTACAGTCCATAAAGTGTGTTATAAATCTGTGGAAATTACCAACATATTCCAAAGACAGGGATAGGGGCAGAGAATGTAACCAGGAGTGGTACACGCTGGTCTAATGAAAGAATCTTGTCACAAAGTAATTTAAATTTTTAAAATTTATTTATTATTTTTGAGAGAGAGAGAGAGAGAGAGAGAGAGAGAGAGAGAAAGCACACGAGTGGGGAAGGGGCAGAGAGAGATGGGGTAGAGGATCCAAAGTGGTCTCTGTGCTGACAGCAGAGAGCCCGATGCGGGGCTTGAATTCACAAACTGTGAGATCATGACCTGGGCTGAAGCTGGATGCTTAACCAACTGAGCCACCCAGGTGTCCCTCCCACAAGGTAATTTAAAGTCTACCTTCTTTCAGGGCACCTGGGTGGCTCAGTCGATTAGGTGTCCAACTTCGGCTCAGGTCCTGATCTCCCAGTTCATGAGTTCGGGCCCCTCCCCCCCACACCGTCCAGCTCTGTGCTGACAGCTCAGAGCCTGGAGCCTGTTTCAAATTCTGTGTCTCCCTCCCTCTCTGCCCCTCTCCTGCTTATGCTCTGTCTCTTTCTCTATCTTTTGAAAATAAATAAGCATTTAAAAAAATTTTTTTAAGTCTACTTTCTTTCACACATTTTAATATATACTTCTGCCTATTGGTGAATGGAGTGAAAAGATTCTTTCAGACTTAATGCAAGATTTTTAAAAATTATAATTTACTTCGTTATCTATATTACTCTGTAAACAACTACCTGCCTGGTCCCCTTAAATTACAAATCTATCAATTTATTTCCCTGTTCAAGAATCTCTTACCTGGGGAAGTCGAAATACATACCAACACATTAAAAGCCCTAAGAAAATCAGCAGTAAAGGCAACTGTTTAGCAAAGCCTTTCCTAAACTTGTCTGCCCCTTTACTTGTGAAATTTATTAACATCCTAAGAACACATTTTGAACTTGTGGATCTCTATCTCTGTCACTTTAGGAATACTCTGGGTTAAGGAAAAACTCAGTGAAAGGGGTAGCATAGATGAGTAAGTTATATCTTTGAACATTTTCATGGGACTTTATTTTAGAGAAGAACAAATGGAATGTTCTCTCCTGGGAAGCTGGAATAGTCATACTTTCCCCTACTCTTCCCAATATAGACAAATAAAAATTGGGGGCATTGTATATTAAGCAAATATAAGAATACAGAAAGTGGAGAGAATTAGCCATATCTGCTAGGGACCTTGGGATCTGAGGAACAACATGGTAGTAAATTTCCTGGGTTTTCTTTTTTCTTATATATACCAGACTTAGAGCTGAAGAAGCCAGCAACCCAGAAATGCCAGTGGACAGACTAATTAAGCCCCAACAAAAGTGCTCTCTCTCTAACAAAAGGCTAAAGAAAAGAGCAGTCTATCAGAACAGAAAACTTTTAGACAATAACCATTCTACTGCAAACAAACCCTACAGACAAACTGACATCTCACTCCTATCCCCACCAGCCAAGGCTGAGTGGGAAGCCTAGACTTTCACCCTTGAGATCCTGTAACAAGGCATACTGATGTCTCCACCAGGGTGATGTCAGAAAGGGCCAATCAGGAGTCAGGGACTCCCCATTGGCCTATAAAGAGCTCCTACATACCTCTTCCTGTGGTGGCACTGAGACTCTTTGGGGAATCTGGACTTAACACCCCCACCCAGCAGTAATGAGGCACTCTTCCTTTGCCCTGCTAGGGTGGCACCAGAGGAAGCCTTGTAGAGAATCAAGACTGTCACTTCTGCCCATTGATAATGATGTCACCAGTTATGTTCTCTGAAAATCACATGGGAAGCCAGAACTTCCCAGCAGTAAAAAGGAGCCCCCAACACCTTTCAGAGCCTTCTTTTTATTAAATATATTATATGTTATAAGTTTCAATGGAAGCCATATGGGGAACCTGAGCTTCTACTTCTACCTAGCAGTAATGGGCAAAGGTTTCCTTTGCTGAAGAAAAGCCAGGTAACTGTCAAAAAAAAAAAACAAAAAACAAAAAACAACAACAACAAAAAAACCACCAATTAAAGCAGAAGACTTGAAAAAGACTCAGTCTCAATGCAATATGAAAATGTCCAGTTTTCAATTAAAAAATCACAGCATTATACTAAGACACAGGAAGATCTCAAACTGAATGTAAAAAAGAATCAATAGATGCTAACACCAAGATGACAGAGACATTACAATTATCTGACAAAGATTATAATGCAGCCATAATACATATTATTCAATGAGTAATTACAGCACAATTGAAACAAATGAAATAAAAATAGAAAGCCTTGGCAAAGAAATACAAAAGAACCAAATGAAATTTTAGAATAGAAAAATACAATAACCCAGATTAAAAGTCTCAGTGAATGGGTTCAACAATTGAGCAGAGAAGACAGAGAAAAGAATCAGTGAACTGGAAGATAGAACAATATAAATTATTCATTTTTAACAACAAAAAGAAAATCGAAAAATACGTACATACATACAGCCTCAGGGAACAGTGGAGCCATACCAAAAGATGTAACATTTATGTTGAGTCTCATGAGAGGAGAAAGAAACCAAACTTAAAAAGTAATTGAAGAAATGATGGCTGAAAAATCCCCAAATTTCACCAAAGACATAAACCCACATATTCAAGAAGCTGAATGAGGTTTCACAAGATAAACTCAAAGAAATCCATACCAACCCATATCATAATTAAACTTCCAGAAACTGTTTTCAAATTTTATTTAAATTCCAGTTAGTTATCATACATTGTAATATTAGTTTCAAGTATAGCATTTAGTGATTCATCACTTACTTGAAAAAAGAAAAAAAACTATAGAGAACTCTAAAGAACACACTGCCAGAAGAGAAGTGGGTGGGGGGGATGGGCTAAGTAGGTGATGGGGGTTAAGGAGTGCACCTGTTATGAGAAGCACCAGGTGTTTTATGAAAGTGTTGACTCAGTATATTGTACACCAAAATCTAATATTACGCTGTATGTTAACCAACTGGAATTAAAATAAAGCTTAAAAAAAAAAAAACTTCTGGAAACTAAAGAAGAGACAAAGAGAAAATGTTACAAGCATCCCAAGAGAAAAAACACGGTTTATTTGTGTGGGAAAAACAACTCTAATGGTTGATAATTTCTTATGAGAATTCATGGGGCCAAAAGAAAGTGGCATATTTGTCAAGGTTTGAGAAAAATAACTGTCAACTCAGATTCCTATGTGCAGTGAAAAGATCCTTCAGGGTAAAGAAAAAAATCAAGATACTCTCACATGAAGGAAAACTAAGAGGATTTATTGTCAGAAGATGTACCCTAAAATAATGACTAAAGATATTTCTCTAAACAGAAAGGGAACAGTAAAAGAAGAAATCTTGAGATATCAAGAAAGAAGAATGAGTACAGTATTGAAAAATATGGGTAAATATAATTGACATAGGCTCTCCTCATAATTTGTAAGTTATGTTTGATGATTAAAGCAGAAATTATGGTTTCACTGAAGATTTCTACCCAACATTTAAAAAAAAAATTAACACCAATTCTACACAATCTCTTCCAGAAAACAGAAGAGGAGAAAATATTCTTAATTCATTGTACAAAACCGGTATTACCCTGATACCAAATAAGACACAAAAAAAGAAAGCGATAGATCAAAATCATTCATGAATAGAAATGCAAAAATCTTTAACAAAATATTAGAAAATATAATTAAGCAGTAAAACACACCATTAAAGAGTGGGTTCATGAGGAAATTGAGACTCGAAGAAAGTAAGGGATCTACATTAATTCTACAGAATTAGCAGGTATCAAAGCTGAAATTAGACCTTCTCCTAAGTCCCTGCATACATCATACAGGCATATTTCAAGTATGTAAAGGTATTTAAAATTTTTAAATGGCTGCTGCATATGTTGTGTTATGGAATCTTTGAAATGACCCAAGGAGTTTGGAAGGGTAGACGTAAGTCCTTCTACTTTACACTTAATGAAACTAAGATGGCAAGGAGTTAATGATTTGCCTGAAGTCAGCTGACAAATCAAGGCTGAAATCAGCGCCAGAAGCCAAATCCCTGATTTTCTGGGCTAGAGCTATGTTTCACAATATTACACTTCTTCTGTGCCCCTATAAAATAACAAGGTCATCACAGCCTTTAGGAACCAGAGGAAAATCCTCACCAGCCTCAGGAAGTGGCATTGGGCAGAGAAGAGCGGGTGACACAACTGTGACTCAGGACTGACTGGAGCCTGGAGGGCAGGGAAACCCACCTCCAGGTGAGGCAATAAGCCACATCCTTGACTATTTGTGTGAGCATTTATAAGTTTCCCTAGTACCTTCCTCAGGAATTTTTCTTTGGCCTAATCTTGTCATTTTTGGTTGAAGCAAAATAGTCTTCTGATAATTTTTAACTAGATACCCTTTTCTTGGCCTCTTGACCTGCAAGTGTTTCTCAGCCCTCACATTTTGAGATGCCTCTGTGCAGCCTGGCAGAGGCAATCCTTTCAGGATGTTGACACTACTCACAGGATAAATGTCAGGTAATGAGAATAGTAGCATAAGAAAGATAAAATGAAGAAAATGAACAGAAAAGGCACTAACGTGGGGCACCTTGGTGGCTCATTCGGTTAAGTGTACCACTTCGGCTCAGGCCATCATCTCATGGTTCATGGTTTCGAGTCCTGCATCAGGCTCTGTGCTGACAGCTCAGAACCTGGAGCCTGCTTCAGATTCTGTGTCTCCCTCTCTCTCTGCCCCTCCCCCGCTCACACTATGTCTCTCTCTCAACAATAAACATAAAAAAGAAAAAAAAAGAAAAAAAAGGAAAAGACACTAAAATTTGAGGGCTTACTCTGTGCCAAGCATCATGCTAAGTTCCTTACATGGATCATCTCATTTAATCCTCACAACATCCATGAGGTAGGTGCCATTATCATTATTTTGCAGATGAGGAAATGATGCTTAGATAGACTGGGTAATTTGCCTAGAGTCACAAAGCTTGCAAGTGGCTGAACAGAGATTTGAAGCCAGGTGTTCTGACTCCAGATACTCAAAATAGTAATGCTGTTGAGTTTGGTATCATTTGGCCACCCAGCAGGTACATTCTTCTTGAGAGAGTGAACAACTAGGGGTCCCTATCAGGTGCAACTACTCCTAGTATTACTAATACTAATAATCATAATTAACATTGATGAACACTTGTGTGTCAGGCACTCAGTAAGGTCTCACACCTATTATTCCACTTAATCCTTGCAACAATTGCATGAGGCAGTTATTATTGGTACAGTCAATTAGCAAATAAGAAAACTGAGAAGCAGAGAAATTAAGTAACTTGCTCAAGGTCACACAGCAAAACAATTAGTTTAATCCAGGAAGTAGAGTACTGCCAAATTTTTTTAAATAATAAATTTTAAAAAGAGATTCTGCAGCCAGTTAACAGAATCAAGCTTACCCATTCAAGAATCATTGAATACAAATGTTTGTATTGAAAGTATTATGTTCTAAACCAGCTAAGTGAACTAGCTCTAGACAAACCCTGAATACAAATCTAATGGTAATCACTTACAAAACATTTCAACAGGAAAACCTCAGTGTTCCACACGTGGTTGAGTTCCAAGACCTCTACAAAGTAACCCACTGATGACCAATTTTGCACATTTTCCTCTCCACACATCATATTCCACACCATAATTTGCTCTTTACTTAAAAACACTAGAAAGCCATCTCATCTACTCATAGGCAAATAAAAAATAACCTGGATATTTCATAATGTCTTTACAGCGAAGGTGTTAACCTTGTCTAAAGGAGTGACAAAGAAAAACAGACTTTTAACTGTGTTTGGGTGTTGAGGTTCTCAGAGCCTGGACCTCAGTATTTCTATACTTTTTAAGAAAACAGGATAAGTGCTTAAATGTACCCGTAGTTTTCTGCTGGTTTAGGTGGGTGACCAGACCACCTAGGGTTCTGGGTGACCAGACCTTCTCTTTGGGGAAAGTCTGAGTTTGGCACAAAAGTTAATGGGTCTTTTGGTTTATGCAAAAGTGAATGTAAGCATTCTTCAGGAAGAAGAAGGGAGGGGATGGGGAGTCAAACAGCTCTAAGTGTTCATGTGGAAGGTATTGTGGGCTCTGCAACTCAGCAACACTAACTTGAGGGTGCCCATGGAGAGTTGATTTCCCTTGGGAGTGGCAAGTCTGGAACACAAGAATAGAAGCACACCTCTGGAATGGTACCCAGCCTGCCACCAGCAGCTTGTGGGGCATAGAAATAGATGACCCGTGGGGTGCCTGGGTGGCTCAGTCGGTTAAGCATCCAGCTTTTGATTTCAGCTCAGGTCATGATCCCACAGTTCATTGGGCTCTGTGCTGGCAGTGTGGAGCCTCCTGGGATTCTCTCTGCCCCTCTCCTGGCTCTCTCTCTCTCTCAAAATAAATAAATAAACAAACAAAAAAATAAATAGATGACCCTCAGCAAAGGTATGAGGCTGGTAAATGTTACAAATATCTTGGACTTGTATCTATTGCTATTTAATCTAACATAGAGTTTCATGGCTTTCTTCATTTTCTACATTTTAATTTCCCTCTGTAATTCATGAGACTTTTGAAAAGTTTCCTAAATGCTACTACCTGGCAGTAGTTATGCTTTTGGGAAGTAAGGAAGTGGCTCACATCCACATTTGGGGGAAAATCTGCAAGGAGAGAAGAGGAGAAGATGGGAAAGTCAGTTCTCAGATGGTTAGAAGTGACCTTCCTTGGTTGAGAAATGACGAAGGAGAAGAATAATGGTCAAAATAGAGATACTAAGGAAAAAGAATCTGATGAAATGACTGGATTTCTATGGTCATGTTCTCTAGGAGCTTGGGCCATTTGAGTATTAAACAGAGATTCCTGAAGTAACCTTGGATAGATTAACAATTAACTTATTTTTTTCTGTAGTAAAAGATTCCAAATTATTTTTATCATAAGCAAATAGTTGCTAATGGCTCTACTATGTATACATAGTTGCCTTAGGAAAAAATAGGGTAGAAGATACTAGTAAGAGCATATGGTTCAAATCCCAGGTCTGTTCTTTATATAGCCTTTCTGAACAATCAATTTCATTATCAGTAAAATAAAGAAAATCACATTGAACTTTATGTGATTATTGGGATGAAATCAAATAATGTACATTAAGTGACAGAAGATTTTGTTTTAAGTGAGAAATGAACAAAAAAATCTAAGCAACTAACAAAAATTAAGGATTTTAAAAAGAAGAGGTTAATTGAGGGGGTCCTTACAATCATTCATTCAGTTTTATGACAAGTCCATTAACATGATATATACCATATATCACCAAAAACATAGTGGAAAAACCTCCATTTTCTTTAATGTTGACTCTTCAGCACAGTCCCTCATTTTTCCAAAATGTGTATTTTGTATCCTCTCACTATTTCCTGGTAAACACTAGGAAATAAACAACAGTCCTTCCCAAAATAAAGAACAGTCAAGTGTTCCTTTCTTCTTGGTTCTACCAATGCAAGAGAAAGAACTGTTCTCCTTCAGAAAAAAAAAATAGCTTTTCTTCAAAAGAATTAGGGACGATGAGAAAATAAGGTGGCCAAGAATCTTATTTTGATCAAACACACCCGCTTAGACAGTTTATCTAAGTCATATTTTTCACATTTGTCTCTATCTGAGCTCCCCAACACCACCTACACACAAAAAGGAATGTATCTATCTTCCACTGATATAATTTTAGAAAAAAAAACAAACAAACTTAGATCAGTTACCAAAAAAACACGAGAATCATAGTTGGGCTTTTTTTTTTTTTTTTTTAAGTAAAACAACCTCCACAAGTCATCACTTCATTTTGGATACAGAATGGCAAAAAGTATCTTCTCATCTAGGAACCGAGTAGTTATTAAAGGAAAAAATAAAGTAAGAAAGTAAGAGCAGGGGCATTTCCTTTTTAATGCTTCTTTTTAAAAACTGATGGTGAGATCTTGCCTGGCTTAAACTCTTCCCAAAGAAAACAGAAAGCTGCCCACATAAAAAAGCTAACAATTTAAAATTCTTTTTCTCTTTCAAGCTTAGAGTATTACCAGTATTAATTTCAGTGCTCTGCCTGGTTATTAAATCACAAACCACACTGGCTGGTGAGAAACAAAGAAAGAAAAGAGCCATTATCCAGTCAAACCAGACAGCCACACAAATAGCTCTATAAAAGTCAACTAAATTACGATTTTCACTCCCTCCTGAGTCAGAAGAGAAAGATTCTAACTATCCAACTATGCAAGTTTAGGGTAGGAATTATTAATGAGACAAGTACAGAGCTTCCTTGAAAAAGATGAAAGATCAGCAGAGAAAGTACGCTTGGGTTGCTAATGATTTGCTAACTGTTCCTCTTCCAGTGAGAATGCAAAACAGAGCCCAGAGCCTTGGATCAGATGGGGCTCCCAGACTTGCCTCCTACCCCACATTATTGCACACCACTCTGTCATTCTGTCATACCTTGCTGTCACCATGTTTTTCCTTCCACCTTGGTCTCCTTCCTCATCCATGTGGTCTCCCTGTCTTCTCCTTCCTTCCCTGAGAAGCTCTCCACTCCCACCCTCCTTCAACCACAGTGGACATCTCTCTCCAATTCTCCCAAAATAGTTTATATTTCTGTTGTATCACTTACCTTCATTCTTCCTCCTGAGTGTTACCTGGGGCATGTTCCCTACTAGACTGTAGTAAAGTCTCAGAATGATGAACCTGTCTTTTCTCATCCTTTAGTTCCCTCATATGGTTTGAACATGAACAGTATAATATAGTTTAAATTCTTTCTGATGTATGTTCTTGTGTTTTGAGAGTGAGAACTCCTCCTTTTGCAATGCCTTCACTCTTGTTTAAAGCACATATACACAGAAAAGGCTAATTCATAGTATAAGAGTAGTGCCAAATGGGCCTCCAGACAGGTTAATAAATCCCACACAAACCTTTATTTGTACAAAAACAAAAGCAGGCACCCCATTGTAAATAGAGGAGTTATTGCCCCACAATCCAGGACACTCTTAAAGAATTACACAAAAGGCAGTTTTTATCTGTTTTTCACTATTTCTATTTTTTCACTCTTTTAGTAGACTGGAGCTGAGATGAGTCCCTCAAAGATATATAGGATTTAGATAGGTAGACGGGGAATAGGACAGCAGGTGGGGGGAGCACCCAAAGAGAACAAGGAGCAGGAATGGGAATACATCAGTCTACCCAGAGTTGAGGGTTTGTTTAGGGGAGAGGTGGTACTTTTTCTCCTGGAGAAACACCCAGAAAAGTCAAAAACAGATTTCTGTCCCCAACCACCATGCTGCATGCATGCACACACACACATACACACACACCACACCAACAATCCTTCCATAGTCAATGCCTCTTCCTTCCAAATGCAAATACCCCCAGGAGCTTTACACATACTGCTCATTTAGTAAAATAGTTATATCTAATGTGTGTACTTTTATTAGTAAGCTAAGTTTCCTCCCCTCTCCCCTATATACCGCATGCTTTTAAACCCAAGAAAAGGTTGGAGTAGGAAAGATTAAACGAGAAGAGAAATGTGCAGTTGCAAGTGACAGGTGGAGGAAGGTAGCAAGGAGGAAGACTCTAGTGAGAGGAACAAGGACACAGGAGATCAGAGATGTATGGCCCAGACTTTCCTGAACTTCAGCCCAGGAAGCAAAGAGCTAGAAAACCCAGAGAAGTTTCATGAAAAGAGGAAGAGCTCCTAGAGCAGAAGAAACAATTGCCTGGCTTTCCAGGGAACAAGCCAAGAAGACATAAAGATTCATAGGGAAACATGACGTCCAAAAAGGTGCTCCCTCGGAAATGACAGAAATGGGGTGATGTGCTGTTTACTCGGCAGACAGATAGACCAATTAGCACTTGTGCTCTTCCCCTGACTCTCAAGTATATCAGAGGAATCCAGAAACTCCAGTGTGCCCCAGAGTAGAGACAGAAGAGATAGTTAATCAGAGGCCTGCAAATAGTGCCAAAGGACAGCCATGGTGAATGAGAATAAATATATATATCTTTATATATTTATATTTATATATTTATCATCAAGAAATATAGGACTTTAGGATATATCCAAGATGAGGACTGCATAGATGACATGGCAGAGAATCAAGGGTCTTGTAATGTCAGCAAGAGCCAAGGTAAGACCAAGACTGTCAAGGAGAACCACTGGGTCTGGATCCAGCTGAGAGAATAGATTATAAATTCACCAGCTGCAGATTTTATCAACAAAAGTTAGCAGGACATTCAGTGTCCACCCTGAGGCCCAAATGGACAGTGCAAGGAACAGAGAGGGTAGAGATTCTTCTTTTGCTTTAATTAAGCAAGTTAGTCCTGTAGCCAAGTATAATTGATGTTATGTGAGAACAATCCCCCAAAAGGACCTATTCTTGCTGATCCAGGGAATTTACATATGTCAGTATCACATGTGTGATAGTGTGTCAGTGTAGGCTTTGGGATGTCTGACTCTCTGACATGTAAATAGATCTCCTAAAAGAAGCTTGCTCCTGGTTCCCAGGTCAGAGATTCTCAGTTAATGACATATGGGAGGTTCAAGGGCATCCCCAACCTCTTGGTCTATTACCAAAGACAGAATTCACTCAAGAAGTCACATATACCAGACCAAGTCAGGTTCTATTTAGTTCATTAGTGTCACATTTCGTTGTGTCAGTCACTTGATATTCTGACCTGGCATTTTGCCCAACCTGCCCCAACTAGCCCAGGGAACTTGTATCACCTTCTCAAAGACAGAAAAATGTTGTATAAACAGAATAATTATTTAAGGAAAAGAATAATGAACACAGAGTACTATAGGCAAATTAAAGTTCAAGGCCATCATTTCTGTAGGCTAGAAAAAATCATAGTGTTGGCATATGTTTAAGCGTCCTTAAAGTAGGAGGACCAGTTTCTTATCCTCCCATCACACAAAAACAAAAGTAAGCAAACGAAAAACATTCTTTAAGCAACAGCCCCCAAAATGCAAATTTCACCAAAGATTTAATGAATGATATTCAGAAGTTGATATCATATACCACACGGCAAAAAAGCCCCACTAAACATTTCTATTTTTCTGTAAATTCCTTGTCAGATGCCAAGCTCTGTGTTTCCTCCATCTCAATCCTCCCACTAGGCAATCTTTAAAATCTCCTCTAGAAGTTCATCTCTGTCCCTAAACTTGCAAACCTAATTGGAAAAATGAAATGCTAAATCCTAAAATAAGGCCAGTGGTATAATTGGGCAAGAATCTGTTGCTCTTTCTTCATGGTCTCAGAGGTTTCTTCCCCATCCCTTCACCCCAAACAGATTGTCAAAATCTTCACCCAAAAGTAGTGGATTTATCCATAGGAACACCTAATAAAGTAAATTAAATGCTCTCTATGGAGTTACAGTGGTGTCACGTGCACACTGTTGGGTTTATAACTTGGATGTAGAATTTAAAATTAGCAAAGTAATTATACCTTCTCACCTGACTGACTTTTTCTCCTGCCTAAGGTCACCCAGATTCTTTCTGCTGGGCCATATACACTCATTAGTCTGTACTAATACCACACTGAATGGGTGAGCACAATTGTAGATACTCAAGAGCCATTGCTATTATGGTTTCTCCTCTAACTACACCACTGATTATTTTCACACATACATTCTTCCAACCTGCATCACGTTTTCATTTAGGTCCATTTTAAAACGCAAAAATGTGATTCCGTACCTCAGAAATGTCTTATTCTCACATCAGAGTCCAAATCAGGAGCTCTATGGTAAAAAAAGGAATTTAGGAAATTTATTAGTAATCTTATCATTTTATGATATGGGGTATTGTTAAAAGTTTCTGGGTTTTTCCCTCTGACAAACCTAAATTTGAATATCAGTTTTGCCACTTGTTAATTTCTTGACCTTGGACACGTAACAATCTCTCTGAGCTACAAAAAAAAAAATAATAAAACTTACTACTTAGAAGAACAATAATAACAACTGAGTTACAATAAACGGTGTGAAGATTTAATGAGAGATGATGTATTTAAATTTCTTAGCCCAGTGCCCGGTGCATATAAGTCAGTATATGTTAGCTTCTATGAGCCAGGCACTGGGTTAAGGATTTAATGTGTATTATTGTATTTAATCCAGACAGTAACCCTGGGACTTGGGCATTAGTATTCCCCCATTTTAATTAATGATGAAGCTGAGGTTTAAAAAAGTTTAAGTAACTTACCTGGGATTGATAATTAGTAAATAATGAAGAGGAAATTTGATGCCAAGTGAAATAGGGATAATAATGTCTACCTTACAAATTGGCTAATCTAATCCCATAGCATGGAGCATATAGTAATTGTTCAATTCATTTTCCTTCCCTTTTTGCCTTTATGTAACCCCTGTGCTTCACATTGCATTCATTAAATAACAAATTATTAATGTTATTCCTTACTATTGCTACTTCTGAAAAACTTAACAACTTTTGCCAAGAAATTTTTTTTGAGTAGGACTATTCACCTTCTCATATTGAGCATGACAATACATATCTATGGCATTGTAATATTCCCCAAACACACCAAGATAAAAGCAAATCCTGAAGTTTACCATTTCCTTATTGCCAGAATAGATATTCAGCTGGTAAACCAAGTAGCAATTTACTCAGACTCAATACATTTCTAAAAATCATTAAGTAATTCACAGATTTAAAAAATATTGTCAAGAAGATTGATTTATTATTTAGCATTATTTTCAACAGACTCATTTTCTAGGGTGCTTGGGTGGCTCAGTCAGTTAAGTGACTCTTGATTTAGGCTCATATCATGATCTCATGGTTTGTGAGTTCAAGCCCCACATCAGTCTCTGTGCTGACAGTGAAGAGTCTACTTAGGGTTCTCTCTCTCCTTCTCTCTCTGCCCCTCCCTCTTTCTAAATAAATAAGCTTTTTTAAAAAGGCTCATTTTCCTTTTTAACCATCCTAAAATCCATAAATTTTTATCTTCCCCCAGGTCCAAGGCAAATTCTAGCCGATTGTTAAATTCTTTTCTCTTGGAGAATCTTCCTTTTCTGAGGTCTGTTCTATTCTCTATTCATAAATCTGCAACAGGTCCCTGCCACCTATTAAATTAATTGCAAAATCTTTATTCCAACATTCGAAGCCGTCTATGGCCTTACTCAAAATGAATATTTCTGCCTTAATCTCACTCCCTGTTATGTGTATCCCATCCTGTACCAAACTATTCCCTCAAACACCCATTCACTGTATTTACTCATGGTATTCCTTTTATCTATAATGTCTTCTCTCCCCAACTCAGTGGAAAGGTATTTCTATTGACCTTTCTCTGTATTTTCCAAATCTGCTCCATAAATTTTTTGCACATTTTTATTAGGTTTATTCCTTAATATTTGATAACTTTTGTTACCACCTTGAACTGTTTCTTTTTTTTCTGATACATTTTCAAATAGATCACTCCTGGATGAAGGAGCATTATTGGTTTTTATGTGCTAGTCTCGCCTCTAACAAGTGTACCAGACTTTTATTAGATCTTTTAGCGATTTCCTACAGAATATTTATTGTTTTTAAAACATTTTTTTCAAAAAATAATAGTAGCAAATATTTGCATACCATTAATACATTCAGAAACTGTTCTAAATGCTTCGTGTAGGTAAAATCATTTAATCTTACTGAAGCAAATTTTTATTTTTAACCCTGGTTTACAAATGAAGAGGCACACACACACACACAAATTAAATACAAGGGGTCCCAAAATCAGGAAGTAAGGGGATTGGGATTCAAAGTCGGTCTAGCTCAAGTGTCCATGTTCTTAACTTTATGGTATATTGTCTGCTTTTATAAAAAGGAGCCACAGAGTCAGAGACACATGGATGTAGGTCCTGGGTCTTCTCATTTGGGAAAGTCACTACCTCCTCATTCTTCAATTTACTCATCAGGAACATGAGGCCAACAATAACTACTTTACAGAGTTTTTCTAAGGATTCAATGAGAAAGTATGTGATAGCGTCTTGGACAGTGTAGCATAAAAATAGTAGCTACTGGTACCATCATTCCTTTCTGTCTCCAAAGTTTTTTTCACCTTTTTCTGTTGAAATCCCACCCATCTGTCCCTGAACTCCCCAAAATTCTGTACTTTTCTCTTGCTAGTTATCACGTACCTTCTTGCCAATCAGCTATTTGGCACCAATCTGATCTTCCCTGCTAGACTGTAACCTCCTTGGGTACAGGAACTACACCTCATTTATTTTGGTTTCCCCCACAACAGTGCCTTGTCTTACATATAGAATCTGCTCAGCAAATATTTGTTATATTAGAAAGAATTTTCAAATTCACTAGTTGTAAAAAATGTAAATAGGTCTGAGTCTGATTTGTATCAGCTTATTTCCAAAACCATGAGTTCATCTCGGAACTGCAAATTTCCATATGGGTAAACCTGCAAGAAAATCAGCTTTCTTTCCATGTACACATTTGCAGGTATTAAATGGTCCAATTACTACAAATCCTTTGTATGCTCTACATACAGATTACCAATTAGCTCCCAGTTAAAAAAAAAAAAAAAATCCCTGGTTGTTTTATGTGAAAATGGGTTAATCACAGTGACCTGCCTTGTTTCATTCACATGAGATGGCAGCATTGGTGGAGGGAAATAAAAACAGGGAAGCTATGCTGAAATCATTGTAAGAGGAAGAGAAGCTGTCTCTTCTGAGTGGTTCAGCCCGCACTGCATCACGCCCAAAGCGGTTGATTCATTTCCTCCCAACTCCTTCATCACCTCAAAAGCCTTTTCTCCTTTCTCCACCTCTTCCTGAACCCTTCCACCCTTGCTACTGATTCAGTGAATCACAGAGAGATCACCCAACCAACCAGGAAGAAAATCTAAAGTAGAAGAAGAAATATGCTGTTTTTTTTTTTTTTAATTAGAGAAAAATAAAGGGAACTCTCCACTGGGAAGTTTCTATAATTATTAGTAGAGTTTATTGTGATAATCTTTAAAAAAACCTTCTTACTTAGGTATAACTGTAAAGCACACAAATCATAGTGTGCAACACAATGAATTTTTACATATATATGCAGGAGTGTGTGTGTGTGTGTGTGTGTAAACCATGTAATCCCATTCAGATAAAAAGATAAAATTTCCAACACCCCAGTTAGACCCATGCCCCTTCCCAGCCAATAAACACCAACTGCTTCCACAGAGGTAACTAGTCTGGCTTCTCTCACCATATATTTGTTTTCCTTGTTCTTGAGCATCATGTCATGTCATGCCATCTAGCATAAACTCTTTTTGTCTGGCATCTTTCACTTGGCATTATGTCTTTGAGACTCATTCATATTGTTGTGTATAGTAGCAGGCACTTTTAGTTACTATTTATTATTCCACTTTATGGATCTTATGAATACATCTGCTCTTATGAATGCAGTGCTATAAACATTCCTACATGTCTTTTGGTAGATATAATTGAAATATGCAAAGACCTTTTACCTAAGCTTCCTACTTCTGCTTCTCTACCTCAGTTGCCACCATTCCAGGTATCTCCCTAAGTCAACTAGGACCCTGACTCTCCACAGAGCTCTCAGTGGATCCACCCCTCCGGCTATAGAGTTTGTTACAACTCTAAACCAGGCTTTTAAGGCCTTCTCTCCATGATTTGGCCACATCCTACCTCTACAGGCTTATTTCCTGTTGAATTTCAAGTTTTATTACCCTCCCATAGTCTCCAGTCAAAACACATAGCTCACTGTTTTCCACCCCAAACTTTTGTTTATGAACATACCAATCCCTCCCTATCCAGAAAGTATTTTCTCACCAATTATAAATTATGAGTAAATATTTGAATTTTTAAAAATTGTTTGCCTCAGATTGTTTTAAAGACATCTTCCTGATATGATATTATGGAGAGGTTATAAAAAGTAACAAAAACTTAAATGGAATTTTCCATCCAGTTTGGAAGAAGATAGGGACATACACCTGGGACAATTTGGTATACAGATTAAGGTTAGAGGCTTTGAGGAACACTTATTCTGTCGCTTTCTAATTTATAATTAATTAACAAAAAAGCTGTACATCATACAGGCTAAAAGAGTAAGAACTTGGGAACCAGATTGTCTGGGTTCAAATCCCAGTGCTACCACTTACTAGCTGTACTACTTGGGCACATTACTAACCAAACTGTGCCACAGCTTCTTCATCTATAAAATGGTGATTAGAATAGTACCTTCCTCAGCGGGCTGTTAGAAGTATTCAAAGAATTAATATATGTAAAGCACTGTATCTGGCACATAGTAAGTGGTATGTAAGTCTAAGCTACTTAAAATATTGCTATTATTATATCTCAACAGCTACTATTACTAACCTCATTAACAGAACACCATTATTCTTCAGGATTTTAAGTCTTGATAGACAAGGAAAGATTAAGGAAAACTAACCTAGAGATATTTTTTTTGATAAGGATTCTCCCAAATGAGGGAGAAAATTCTGTAGAAGCAAAGTAATGTACCCAGACGTAACAATGGTTTGAACAGAGTAGAGTCAGTGAATCATGCCATCAGTTTCAGGGGACCCACACAACAGAGTTACCAGTGTCCAAGGTGAATTCATGATTTAGAACAGGGATCTCTGAGAGTAATTGTTTCTCCCTGTCTAATGGAGCTGCCCATTGTGCAAAGGGCAGAAGGTGGTGCCTAGTAATTCACACGGATGACATCTGTGTGTCTTGAGACTCATTATCAACTTTATCTTTGGAGGCTGATCATCTCAGGAAAATAGGGCTTCCTAACAGCAGCTTCCAAGGTATCCCAGAGTAATCCATACTTTCTGAAGACAAGTGGCAATTTAATAAGAGAGAGGCTAGAGTTCAGTGTTGATTGTAAGTATAATGTTTCCTTATTGTATTAATTTATTGCCATCTCACAGATAAGTAAACTGAGGCATGAACAAGTGAAGTTAGTTGCCTATAACCAAATAGCTCAGAAGAAGTAAAGACTGGATATAGATGTATGGACTTTAATCAGAGCCTGTGCATTTCCAACACAAGGAGCAAAATTTTTAATATTTTGTTTGGCAGTGTTTGTTACTAGTAACTTTCAACAGATTAAACCCAATGGATAAATAAGTTCAGATAAGAAACTCCTCAGTTTTTGATTCAGTGAAACAAAAAAAAGGGGCAGAGACCTCAGGGTCTATTTTTTCTGCACACCTCTGTGGGGTATAGCTTGCTGGCCAACAAGAAATGGAGTGTGGATGAGGGGGTGCAGGGGCAACTTCTGCTGTGTCTTTCATGGAAACCTAATTATCTGGTGTGAAGAAACAGAATGACCATCTCAGTGTTGAGGAATGGAGGCATGGGGGGGGGGGGGGCACTGAAGTCTCCAGGTAATTTGTAAGTCGTTTCGTGGTCCTCCTGTCACATTTGTGCCCTTAGAATCTTTTTGGGTTCCATTGCTCCCTCTGTGTCCCTTCTTTACCAAATTTTTCACTTCTGCTGAATTATTTTTAACACCACAAAAATTATGAGTTGTTTGAGTTGGTAAAGAGAAAAGGCTCGAAATGTCTCATTTTTTAAAATGATGACACCTGTATTCTACTTTAGGATTGGAAATTTTCTCAGTAAGCCCTGCTATGACTTACAAATGTTAAAATAAAACTTCCTTTATGAATGTCTATGGGACTATATTTATTCTTGACCTGAATCATCACCTGAAGCATTAATCTGCTTAATAGATTCTGTGTCAAATATTGTTTAAAGCTCATGATCATCTTGGATAGAAACACTAATACGACAGAAAAAAAGAGAAAGACAACTAAACAGAAACACCACACAAACTAAATACGCTACAAATTATGCTGTATTTAAGAAAAATGTTAAGAGCATTTTGTGTAGTGGTGAGTGAAGCAAGTTGAAGACATGCTTATTTCAATCAGTTGCTTGTGGGTAGAGAAGGCCTCATTACCTCCTCTCCTTTATTTAGTAGGAAGTACTTCATGGAGGAAGGTGGAACTTAAGGATGGAAAAGAAGAATCAGGAAGAAATCCAACCAAGAAATAAAGTGTCACTTAGAATAAAGTTTCAAGAAGACAGAGGTGCCTGGGTGGCTCAGTCAGTTAAGTGTCTGATTCTTGATTTCAGCTCAGGTCATGATCTCATGGTCCGGTTCTTGAGATCAAGCCCCCACATAGGCTCTGGGCTGACTGGTGAGAGCCTGCTTGGGATTCACTCTCTCCCTCTCCCTGTCACACGCTCACTCTCTCTCTCTCTCTCAAAATCAAGAAATAAACTTAAAAGAAAAAAAAAAGACAGAGGACACACACCTGTCAGAACGGCTAACATCAACAACTCAGGCAACAACAGATGTTGGCGAGGATGCAGAGAAAGAGGATCTCTCTTGCACTGCTGGTGGGAATGCAAACTGGTGCAGCCACTCTGGGAAACAGTCTGGAGGTTCCTCAAAAAGTTAAAAATAGAACTACCCTATGACCCAGCAATTGCACTACTAGGCATTTATCCAAGGGATACAGGTATGCTGTTTCAAAGGGACACATGTAGGGGCGCCTGGGTGGCGCAGTCGGTTAAGCGTCCGACTTCAGCCAGGTCACGATCTCGCGGTCCGTGAGTTCGAGCCCCGCGTCAGGCTCTGGGCTGATGGCTCAGAGCCTGGAGCCTGCTTCCGAGTCTGTGTCTCCCTCTCTCTCTGCCCCTCCCCCGTTCATGCTCTGTCTCTCTCTGTCCCAAAAATAAATAAACGTTGAAAAAAAAATTAAAAAAAAAAAGGGACACATGTACCCCAATGTCTATAGCAGCACTATCAACAATAGCCAAAGCATGGAAAGAGCCCAAATGTCCATCGATGGATGAATGGATAAAGAAGTGGTATATATATACAATGGAGTATTACTTGGAAATCAAAAAGAATGAAATCTTGCCATTTGCAACTACGTGGATGGAACTAGAGGGTATTATGCTAAGTGAAATTAGTCAGAGAAAGATAAATATATAATTTCACTTATATGAGGACTTTAAGATACAAAACAGGAGTGCCTGGGTGGCTTAGTCAGTTGAGCTTCCAACTTCAGCTCAGGTCATTATCTCGTGGTCTGTGAGTTCTAGCCCCGTGTCAGGCTCTGTGCTGACAACTCAGAGCCTGGAGCCTGCTTTGGATTCTGTGTCTCCCTCTCTCTCTGCCCCTCCCCTGCTCATTCTCTGCCTCTCTCTCAGTCAAAAATAAATAAACATTAAAAAAATTTAAAAAAAACAGATGAACATAAGAGAAGGGAAGCAAAAATAATATAAAAACAGGGAGGGGGACAAAATATAAGAGCTCTTAAATACAGAGAACAAACAAGGGTTCCTGGAGGGGTTGTGAAAGGGGGGATGAACTAAATGGGTAAGGGGCATTAAGGAACCTACTCCTGAAATAATTGTTGCACTATATACTAACCAACTTGGATGTAAATTAAAAAAAGTAAATTAAATGAAAAAAAAGACAGAGGACAATAATTATTTTATAGAGTGGGAACTCTATGATTGCTTCAGGAAGCAAGGGGGTTGAACACGTTTTATGTGGGCACAGCACCTCTCTGAGGGCTCTAATTCCTCTTGTATTCACTGCTCCAACTCCAGGGCTTTATTCCTTTGAGGATATTGGCATTTTCTGAGTAAATTAATCCATTTCCATTCTCCATTATTCCATACTTCATTACTGAGTGAGACTGCCCTTATTTTATTTCATATTAAAGAATGACAATTTCAGGCTAAATTAAAACCTCTCTCTTGAATAACCATTTTCTGTGTACATATAGATAACACCTGTTTTATAACTTTCTGTTGTTAACTTCCATTTTTATTCACTGAAGCACTCTCTTCCCAAAGATGTCAAATTGTGCTTCTTTGTTGAATCCCCATAATCTCTGCTCTATGCACATTGCACATGATAAATATTGGTAGCATACATTTACAAATCCAAAAGAATATTTTGACTTTCAATGGAAACCCTGATGTCTTGCATTCTGTTTTTAGGAATGGTGCTGTGCTGTGTTCCATATTTCAACCTATTGTTTTGAAAAACAGACTACACCGAAATGAAATTTACCAAGGGAGGGAGTTCATTATGTAAAAGTAAAATTGTTCTTCTTAACTTTGGTGAGTACATCAAGTCTTGTGAGTCCATAATTAGGACACATGTAGTATGGAAAATGCTTCAAGTTCCTTTTGCAAAGATATTTTCCACTGAGGAAAGAAAATGTGTAATCTAATTTCAAAACAGAGAAGTTGAAATCTGCTGGAATGGGGCCTTCATTATTGCAAAATGTTCACGACCTCTTCAGGATGTTCTGCTGTGGAGAGGTGACCAGGAAGTATAGACTCCAAACTATAAATATTCTCAGAGAACCATGGAGCATCTGCTTTTAATTTGTGCTTGGGTGGCTTTATACATCAGACAGGAAAACATCTCTGGTTTTCAGAGGTTTGAACAGATGCCATAGAGTAAGTCTCCATTTCCGAGTGTTTGTTGTCATTTTGGTTAGTGAACTCCACCTACCCAAACAAAAATGAACACATTGCTTCAGAGGCTCCCCTGTCAGCTTTAACATTTACAGAAAGAAAAGAGGGAGCAAACCTTTTTGCCTGCTCTCCCACACGGATATGTTTTTAACCAATGATCTAAAAGACATTTTCAATACTTTATATATGTAAACTCTGTAGTTTTTATACATTTATTTAAGTTTGGAGTTGCCTCAACCTTCATTTTGTGGTGTCCATGCCTTGCTGTGGTTATTGTTCCATTCTAGATCTTTGTATTTAATGCACTGAGCTGATTAATGATCAATTTGATTGTTTTTATGAGTAAATACAATTTTTTAACAGCTTAAGAAATAGGCATAGCTATGGTTGAATCTAAAATTTAGGAAGAAGTTGCCATTTAATATGAAAAAAAATTCGGTCATATTATGGGAGGTCACCCACACAAATTCTCTGCAGGTATAAAATTTGTTTTCTTGTTGAAAAGCAGGTTAACCAACAATTTGGTATAACAATTTCTCAGCATGTAGCTTGTGTGAAAAACAACTTTCTAAAAAATAACTGTAATTGATATATCCTGGCCTATGCATACATTCATTGCATGGACACCACAAAATATTTAATTTTCTCTAGTCTATATTTTAAACAGTTCTCCCAAAATGCAAATTGGTGCAGCCGCTCTGGAAAGCAGTGTGGAGGTTCCTCAGAAAATTAAAAATAGACCTACCCTATGACCCAGCAATAGCACTGCTAGGTTTTTACCCAAGGGATACAGGAGTGCTGACGCATAGGGGCACTTGTATCCCAATGTTTATAGCAGCACTCTCAACAATAGCCAAATTATGGAAAGAGCCTAAATGTCCATCAACTGATGAATGGATAAAGAAATTGTGGTTTATATACACAATGGAGTACTACGTGGCAATGAGAAAGAATGAAATATGGCCTTTTGTAGCAACGTGGATGGAACTGGAGAGTGTGATGCTAAGTGAAATAAGCCATACAGAGAAAGACAGATACCATATGGTTTCACTCTTATGTGGATCCTAAGAAACTTAACAGAAACCCATGGGGGAAGGGAAGGAAAAAAAAAAAAAAGAGGTTAGAGTGGGAGAGAGCCAAAACATAAGAGACTGTTAAAAACTGAGAAAAAACTGAGGGTTGATGGGGGGTGGGAGGGAGGGGAGGGTGGGTGATGGGTATTGAGGAGGGCACCTTTTGGGATGAGCACTGGGTGTTGTATGGAAACCAATTTGACAATAAATTTCATATATTAAAAAAACAAACAAACCAATTATATCAAAAAAAAAAAAAAAAACAGTTCTCCCAAGACTTTGGCCTTTATTAACTCTTTATTACCAGAGAACAGTCTCTTATCCTGAACTTTTGGGTATTTACTTGTTTATTAACTACACTTATATTTACCAAAGATTCATTATACATTGCATACGTTTAAATGGGTAGAAAATATAGAGACGCATAATGATTCTAGCCTTCAGAAACCTTTGCTGTATGGTATATAGACAAAACTAACATCTATGGCAACATTACAGGACTAGTAAGTTCTAAATGGTGCAAGAACCAAAATTTTTCAATAAGAAATTGGAGAATACAAATATTAATGTAATCTGGGGGCAGAGAGAGCCTTGGGAGAGTTTGAACTTGACCTGGTCTTTATAGAATGGGGGAGTAGGGGTGGCTAAAGAAAGACTGAAAGACATTTGCTCCAGATGTGAAAGCAAAGAGCAAGAAATGGACTTATTGTATCAGAAAAATAGTGAGAGACAGGGCTGAAGAAATGAGGGCTTGTTTGTTTAGGTTCTTGAGAATCTTCTCTGAAATCTCTTTTGTTGCCTATTTTAACTTCTTTACTCTTGCTGGAGGACCTCCATATTGGTTTTTATTAGGGCAACAAACAGCTCTCAATGGCCTACATGAGAAAGAAAAATGAAAGAGCATTTAGGCTTCCAAGATAGTTACTAAACAACATACATTTTGGAAGTATATTAGTGTCTTAGTCTCTTGTCTAGTCTTTCAGGTACACTATGTTTAAAAAAGAAAAAAAAAGAAGGAAAAGAAAGGTGGCCACATCTGCATAATTAGTGATGATGGTCAATCTTTATTTCAGAGGTAATTCAGAGATTCTAAGGACAACAGCACAGAATATAGGAGACATGGCCATGAAGTCATGATTCTTTCCTGAACATAACATAATGTGAACCTTCAGATGGTTTTGTAACCTTCAAAGTAATCCCCTTGAAAGGCTGTGTGAGTACTCCAATGATGCTTCCATTCTTCAATTCATTTTTAGAGCCCTTCTCTTTGAACTGTTCTAAGACCCTGGGATACAGTTTTCAAATGATCTTCTTTCCCAGAGACAAACCCTCTACCCTTGCCTCTTGCTCTCTGCATCGACATCTGCCTCACTTTCAATGCTAACCCTTCCCTGCCTAAACTGGTGTATCTTCCCTTATTTTGTCCCTAACCTCTGTTCTGTCCTTGTCTTATCTATTAGTCCCTTCCCCAGGGTTCAGGAAATGCAGGATAGAGGCAGAGGATACATGGCTTGAATCTGAGGAGATATTCTAAATTAGCATGCGAGAAGACAATGAAGTGACATAAAAGTCAGAGACGTGGGAGAGCTAAAAAGTTGTAATCTTTTAAAAAAAATTTTTTTAACGTTTATTTATTTTTGAGACAGAGAGAGACAGAGCATGAATGGGGGAGGGGCAGAGAGAGAGGGAGACACAGAATTGGAAGCAGGCTCCAGGCTCTGAGCCATCAGCCTAGAGCCCGATGTGGGGCTCGAACTCACAGACTCACGGACCGCGAGATATTGACCTGAGCTGAAGTCGGACGCTTAACCGACTGAGCCACCCAGGTGCCCCTAAAAAGTTGTAATCTTAACAACTACCACCACCAAAAAATGCTTTCGCAATGGCTGGGTGGCTAGGATAGTGTGGAAAATTGATAGAATATGTCAAACAACACAAGAAAAGCAGCAGAAACACTAGAACTTGCAGTGGGAAATGTTAGTGTTATAAACTAAATACAATAACAAATATTTACAAGGGAATATTCAGATTCTCAATTGAACCCTTATGTATCAGGCCAATTTCTATCTACTTCCTCTGAAGTCAGTCTATGTCTGCCAAACTCTGTTCTGGTTTTGAGGAATGCAGAATTGGAAAACAGAGACTACTGCAGAACCCAAAAGGCAAGAGGAAGGGAAAGACCTAGCAAGAGAAAGGAAATTGGAGTTGGCAAGGGAGAACGTGGAGTGTCAAAGAGTATGAGTTGTGAAAGAATGGGGCTCCAAGAAATATCCCTAACAGGTCATAAATTATACACACTTCAATGCTTTTCAAAATATGTAATTAATTGATTGAATACCGTTTAAACATGTTCAGGTGAAAACTGTACTCCTTGAACAGAACACCACTCTGAGACTGGACCACATGTGAAGGCTTCAATAACTTCAATAAGGTTACAGAAACAGATATGACCACATTGCACTAGGCCTGTAGGCTCTGAGGTACTCACCTGTGCTCTCCCACAGGGCAGGAATATAAGTGCTGTTTCTGCCAGCCTGGCCTGGAAATGGACATCCTGTTCAGTCTATGAAAGCAGACTGTTGACCAGAATGCTGAGTAGGCAGATGCCTTAGAGGCTGTGACATCTATGGAAGCCCCAGGGCAGGACCTAGGACTAGAGACCACAACATCAATGGCACCTAATCACCTCCTTCTCTTCTTTGGTGAGCTCACTCACTCAACCTCAAAGGGGGAAAAACGCATGTGGTCATAGGCCTTTTTTCTAATCCTCTCATCATGCTTATCTCAAACCACCTTTGTTACTCATAGGAGACATAAAGGGAGTTTGTTGTACTCAATAAGCCTGGAGGTGGAGGGCTTCTTTACACTTTTCACTACCCCATAAATGAATGGATGTTAATAGAGTTTGTGGAGCTGCCCTGCAAAAGCAGACAATGTAGGCAAAATGGAAATTTCCCATCTTGTGACTAGAACAAAAACAAAACAGAGCCCTAAACACCAGTATGATGTTCTATGTTATCCTGGGTATTTTTTCCTTTTTTCTTTTCTCATCCGCCCTTGCAAATTTAGGTTAAACTAGACACAGTTCTCTGCAAGAATCCAAATATCCACAGTTCTTTACAGAATGTACTGTCTTTGAACAAACACAGGCTCTACTATTTATAGCTGATTGCTTCACCACTTGCTTTCTTGCCTGTTTCTTGAATGCCCCTTGCCGTAAACAAAGCAGATTGGAGATAATTTTTTTGTGTGCCTTAAAGCACTTCTTTATTCTCTCAAATGTTGATAAAATTGAGCCATTCCGGGAATTTACATCATGAATGTTACAGCAGTTGCAGCATCAGACATGTGACTCACTGTGATATCACTTATCTTACCTGCAGCCAACTTTGTTTACTTCTACTTAAGTGTCCTTGGTCAAAGATGCCTTGCAACTTAGCCAGAATTAATAGATATGTAACTGGCATTAAAAAGGAAGATTCAGACAAAGACATCATCTACAGAGCCATTGGTTCTATACAGTCCCTGTTGAAAGAAGTCATTTCTGTTGCTGAGTAGTGAAAACATTTATACCCTGATACCAAAGATGCCTAAATGCTCGTGAACAACAATATAAATGTAAAGCCTGTTCCTGATGAATGAGAAAGTGAAACTTAGAACTTTTGGGGTGCCTGGGTGGCGCAGTCGGTTAAGCGTCCGACTTCAGCCAGGTCACGATCTCGCGGTCCGTGAGTTCGAGCCCCGCGTCAGGCTCTGGGCTGATGGCTCAGAGCCTGGAGCCTGTTTCCGATTCTGTGTCTCCCTCTCTCTCTGCCCCTCCCCCGTTCATGCTCTGTCTCTCTCTGTCCCAAAAATAAATAAACGTTGAAAAAAAATTAAAAAAAAAAAAAAGAATCCAAAATGGTGGGGTGCCTGGGTGTGTCCAACTTCAGCTCAGGTCATGATCTCACAGTTTGTGAGTTTGAGCCTCTATTGAGCTCCCTTCTGTCAGTGCAGAACCTGCTTCAGATCCATAAATAAACACACACACACACACACACACACACACACACAGAATCCCAAAAGGCTAAAAATCAACAAATAATTTCTTTTCTTGTCTTTATAATGTTTTGTGTTTTCTTTTTATTGTTTGATTTCGGATTCTCTAACTTGGTGAATCCCTAATATCTTATCTTTAAGCTTTAGAATTTTAGAATTGGAAGAGATTGTCTAAGGCAGTGGCCCCCAGATTTTTAAATTATGTTCCTTGTAAAAATTTCCCAAATTGGATAACTGGTTTAAAGTTTGTATTTTGTCTGATACATTAAAAAACAAGATAGAACAAACAACTACTGTGTGTGTGTGTGTGTGTGTGTGTGTGTGTGTGTGTGTATGTGTGTGTGTGTACATAGAGAGAAAGGGAGAAAGATTTAAGAAATTGGCTCACATGATTGCAGGGAATAGCAATTCATTGTAGGATAGGCCAGCTGGTTTGAGTCAAAAGGTTCAAAACTCAGGCAAAATGTCCATGTTGCTGAAAAAATGCTCAACATCACTCATCATCAGGGAAATACAAATCAAAACCACAATGAGATACCACCTTACACCTTCCAGAATAGCTAACATTAACGACTCAGGCAACAACAGATGTTGGCGAGGATGCGGAGAAAGAGGATCTCTTTTGCATTGTTGGTGACAATGCAAGATGGTGCTTCCACTATGGAAAACAGTCTGGAGGTTTCTCAAAAAACTAAAAATAGAACTACCCTACTACCCAGCAATTGCACTACTAGGCATTTATCCATGGGATATAAGTGTGCTGTTTCGAAGGGACACATGCAGCCCCATGTTTACAGCAGCACTATCAACAATAGCCAAAGTATGGAAAGAGCCCAAATGTCCATCGATGGATGAATGGATAAAGAAGAAGTGGTATATATATATATATATATATATATATATATATATATATATATACATACACATACAATGGAGTATTACTCGGCAATCAAAAAGAATGAAATCTGGCCATTTGGAACCACGTGGATGGAACTGGAGGGTATTATGCTAAGTGAAATTAATCAGTCAGAGAAAAACAAAAATCATATGACTTCACTCATATGAGGACTTTAAGAGACAAAACAGATGAACACAAGGGAAGGGAAGCAAAAATAATATAAAAACAGGGAGGGGGACAAAACAGAAGAGACTCACAAATATGGAGAACAAACTGAGGGTTACTGGAGGTGTTGTGGGAGGGGGGATAGGCTAAATGGGTAAGCTGCATTAAGGAATCTACTCCTGAAATCATTATTTCACTATAGGCTAACTAATTTGTATGTAAATTTTAAAAAATAAAAAATAAAATTAAAAAAAAAGTCCATGTTGCAGTCTTGGGGCAGCAGTTCTCCTTCTTCAGGAATCCTCAGCCTTTGCTCTTAAGCCCTTCAGCAGATTGGATGAAGTCCAACTAATTGGATGGAGTCCACCCATATTAAGCAGAAGATACTTTGATTTATTTACGCCAACTGACTGTAAATGTTAATTATATCTAAAAAATACCTTTACGGCAACATCTAGACTGGTGTTCAAGCAAGCAACTAAGCACCAGGTCTAGCAAAGCTGACACAAAAAAGTAATTATCACAGTCACAGAGTTGATTCATTTGGATGGTCAGGTTTCCTGACTTCCTATAGTACACAGCTTGGCCCCAGCACCTCCTCCATTAAGCTAATGCTGCTTCTTTTATATGTCATTCAAGGTCATTTAGAGGACTGAATAAGATTATATTTTTTAAACCTGAAAATACCAAGTACATACCAAGACTATAAAAACTTAGACTTTATTTTATATCTGTAATGCTTATAAATTAGGATTGTAGTTCCATAATTGTGTACATTCTCATATTTGAAACCAAAGTAACAGTGTCAGACAATGAAGTAATTTTATCAAAATTGCAGATGATGTAAAGTCAATGTTTTTAAGTTATTTTTTAATTAAGTTAATAAAAAAGCATTATACAGAATTATATGGAGATGATTATCTTAAAAAAGAAATAATACATTTTAAGAAATCTATGCCCAGTTAAATATTTAAAGGCAGTATTCCAAAACAACAAAGTTATATCTGATGGTAATGTTATGAATACCTTTTTCCTTTGGAATTTTCCTGAAGTTTTTAATCTAAAGTTTAACAATGTTCATATATTTACTTTTCATAATCATAAGAATCAACTACATTTTTAATCCTAAAGAATGAAAAAAGTCTAATATTATGTTTCTGTCAGTATGTTATGCCCACATGCTCTAAAAATTTTTTTTTCCAACGTTTTATTTATTTTTGGGACAGAGAGAGACAGAGCATGAACGGGGGAGGGGCAGAGAGAGAGGGAGACACAGAATCGGAAACAGGCTCCAGGCTCTGAGCCATCAGCCCAGAGCTCGACGCGGGGCTCGAACTCACGGACCGCAAGATCGTGACCTGGCTGAAGTCGGACGCTTAACCGACTGCGCCACCCAGGCGCCCCATCTCTAAAATTTTTCTAAATAACACAGTTGTATCCACTCAAATAAGTTGACATTTTCATTTTGGTTTCATCTTGGTTGACTGGTTTGATGAAAATCCAAATCACATGCCAGTGAGTAAACTCATTGACCCACATGAGCATGTTCCATAAAAACTTTTTGAAACTGTATGATTGTGTTTCACAAATGTTTGAGAAGCAATAACTTTGGGAAGAGGGGAGCAACATTCCTTGACCAATATTTGTGTAAAATGCAAGTGCCAGAAATTATAATGACAAAAAAAGAACCCTGATGTTAAACATTTCAGCAAATTACACTCTGCATTCTAGAAACACTTTCACTGGGAGGAGACCATCAATTTGAGTAGATGTGTACTTTCTGTTTTTACAATACTATGTAGGCAGATTATTTTAAATGTGTGTGTAGTTGTGTGAGTTTTTAATGTTTAAATATGAATAATAAGTATCAAGTTTGTTTTTAAGTTGATAGAACTTAGAAATCATATAGAAAAGTCATGCATTTTACCTCACTTCTCGAGTTAATTTTAAAAAGAAAATGAAAAGCTAAAACAGCTGAAGAACTTAAAGGCAAGAAAAATGGAAGTAACAATGTCAAATTCTGTTCTGACTTCAACTGATATTAAAGAGCAAACATGACTGACCCTGTTAATAGAAATTTGGATCACAGTGATGAACAGCCTCCATGAGGATTATATGTGTCAGGTTTTACAAAAGTATTATTTATTTTAATAAATAAATAAATGTATAATATATTTTTAATTTTATCACAAAAGATAAGAAGATAGATAAAGAACATAAGAATAGAGAAGAGTACAATATTGTAACAGTTGGGATTACTTGTGTTGCAAGTCTCAAAAACTCAACCCAAATTGGCTTAAGGAAAAGGATAATTCATTGGTTCATACAACTGAAAAATCAAAGGGAGTTTCGGCTTCCAGTTGTAGCTGGATCCAGGAATCCATATGATGTCACAAAGACCTGGTCTCTCTCCATCTCCTAAATTTGCTCTTCTTCATTTTTAATTCTGTTACTCAAAGTCCTCAATTGCAAACAACAGAAACCAACTATGGCTAGTTTAAGCAAACAAATTGATTAGAGGATTTTAGCTAGCTCAGAATATTATCAGAAAGACTTAAGAACCAGATTTGGAGACTTGTAGTCAGAAACACAACCCTAAATCACATTAAGACTCAGCCTGCTGGAGACACCACAGCCAGTATACACACACACACACACACACACACACACACACACACACACGTATATATACACATATGTATGAATACACACACACACACACACACACACACACACACCCTTATGGTGTATATTACTTTTATATCCATATTATGAATGAAGGAACTGGGGCACAAGATGTTAAATAATTTGGTCAACGTCAGATATTTGGTTGTGTAGAATAACTGAGATTTGAACCCAGACAATCTATCTCCAGAATCCATTCTCTTAACTACATACCATAGTTTCTAAAACAGTGAGTTACCTGTCATTCTTCTTAGATTTAAGAAGAATCTAGGTGACTCCTAATGAGGAAGATGTGAAAGGTATTTTGCTATTTGAAAGATGACTGGTCATTTTCTCTCCTCTTCCCAGTAGGCTATATACAGAGAAGTGTCCCGTGAAGAACTTATAATTATTCTTTTGTGGTCCCAGCAGTGTGGATTCTGGTGCATAGGAGCAGGTCAGATGGAAGGGATTGTGTGAATGATATTTCCCAGGCTGGCCCAGTTCATCCACATGTTGTAGGTTCCTGCAGGGAAAGTTACTTGTGGAAGTTTGTAGTCTGCCTGGGTATAGCAGTTATCTTCCACACTAAAAAATGCCCTAGAATGCATAACCCATGACATTTCCAAGTAGCTTCTATAGTCTGGGGCTGCTCAAAGATCTGCATCTATAGACAAAAAAGCTTTGCTAACCTGATTGACCAGCCACTCATTCTTCTCTCTCACGCCCATATAAATGTCAAGGAGGAATCACAAAGCCTCCACAAGTCTCTTACACAAACCTATTAGTCACAATGCAAATTGCCCTTGAAAGACAATCTACTATCAATTAATTTTTACTGTCTCCACATTTTGGTATAGTAATTTTTACTTTTCTCTAAATTTTTCTTATGTCAAACATTGAACCTGTGGCAGCAAAGTTAATTATGACCGTATGTGCTATGGGACAGATATGCTGTGTCCTACCCAAAAATCATTGCCTGTCCCTTCTTCCAGCTGGTAGAGCTCTGTTTCTGTGACAGAGGCTGAAAATGTCAGATTCAATTATTTCTGTATAACGTCATTATTAGAAATCCTTGTTCTTTGCAAGACTAGACCCTGAAAGTAACAGGGTGCCCAGCATTGTTGGGGTTACTCAGGATATAATAAAAATGCATTAAAACATTATGGACTGTTCACTTATGGTTCATGCCTTTTTTCTCTAGATACATTATACTTCAATAGTTACTTTAAAAAAGAGAAAAACAATATGGAAATCATTGTGGAGTTCTGAGCCAGTGAAACTGCTGATAAATCGAGGTAGAAGTGGAAACTGCCACAAGCTTAGAGCTATATAAAGCTGGGGGCTAGGGGGAGCCTCTCTGGGGGAGGGATCCCTCTGTGCAGGCACTCATCTTTAATTTTGTTTAAAAAAAGTTATAAGGGCTCCTGTCTGGACAACTAAAGACTTTTTGCCTTTCTTGTTGAAGGTTATTACTTTTCCTCTATATGTTGCCACATACTACTTTTTTACTACACCAACACAACTTCCATATTGTACTGACATTATTCTCCTACTTACTAATGTGTATGCACTATTTCATTTCATGGAAAGGGGTGTTGTAGCTGAACAAACTGTACTCACTCTCCCAGCTTTCCTTGTAGGTGAGAATGGCCACATGACCTGGTTCTGACCAATGAAACAAAAGGGAGACTTTGCTGAGATAGCCTTAAATAGAACCCCATACCAGCCTTTTCCACTTTTGCACTTAGTCACATATAACACTTGGAGCAACTGCTGCCATTTTAAAACCATGAAGAGACTCATTGGGGTCACATTGCAGACAGTAAAAGAAAGCAGGAAAGGAGGCTGGGTCCTTGATGATATCATCAAGATCCTGAAACAACCCTGGAACTACTTATATCCAGCTCTAATTTTTAACTTCCTTTTGATCTCATACTCTTCACTCGAGGTGGAAAGTACTAATCCTCTGCAGCATTTCCTATAGAGCACTCATATACCCACTGCATTAGTTTCCTAGGGTTGGTATAACAAAATACCACAGACTAGGTGCCTTAAACAACACAAACTGATCAAGACTTTAATTCTCAATTTATAGGAAATATAGAGTTGGAGGACTGTGAAAAGACACTGCAGAGAGCCAATTAGCAAAGTCCAGGTTGTTAACAACCTACTGGAGCAGTTTTTTCAACAAATATAAGTTGTAGGGCTGGGGGTGCAGGGGACAAGGAGAGGGACAAAAGAGCTACAAGAACCAATATATCAAAAGATACTTAAAATAAATGAAATGGAGACTAAAAAAAATTAGAAATGATCAATGAAAGCGAGAGCTGGTTCTTTCAGAAGACAAACAGAATTGATAAACTCTTAACCATACTCATAAAAAAAAAGAAAGATGACTCAAATACATAAAATCAGAAATTAAAGAGAAGTAACAACTAACACCACAGAAATACAAAGGATTATAACAGACTACTAAGAAAAATTATGTGCCAACAAATTGGACAACCTAGAAAAAACGGATAAATTCCTAAATTTAAACTGGATCTTCTCAATCTTCTAAAACTGAATCAGAAAGAAATAGAAAATTTTAACAGACCAATTAATAGCAACAAAATTAAATCAGTAATCAAAAATCTCCCAACAAACAAAAGTCCAGGACCAGATGACTTCATAAGCAAATTCTACCAAATATTTAAGGAAGAGTTAAAACTTATCCTTCTCCAACCATTTCAAAAAATAGAAGAAGAAAAGTGTCCAAATTAATTCTATGAAGCCAGCATCAGCTTGATAACTGAAACCTGACAAAAAAAAAAAAAAACACCACTAAAAAAGAGAACTACAAGCCAATATCTCTGATGAACATAGATGCAAAAATCCTCACCAAGATACTAGCAAACTGCATTCAACAATACATTAAAAAAAAAAATTGTTCACCATGATCAAGCTGGATTTATTCCCAGGCTGAAAAGGTGATTCAATATTCACAAATCAATCAACATAATACACCATATTAACAAAATGAAAGTTAAAATTATATGATTATTTCAATAGACGCAGAAAAGCATTTAACAAATTTTGACATCTGTTCACTGTAAAAACCCTCAACAAAGGAGGTTTAGAAGTATACTTCAACATAATAAAAACCATATATGAAAAACCCACAGCTAAATCACCCTTAATGAGGAAAAACTGAGAACTTTTCCCCTAAGGTTAGGAAGAAGACAAAGATGTCCACTCTCACCACTTTTATTCAACACAGTACTGGAAGTCCCAGCCACAGCAGACAACACAAAGAAATAAAAGGCATCTAAATTGGTAAGGCAGAAGTAAACTTCCGCTATTTGCAGATGACCCAAAAGAAAACCCAAAAGATGCCACCAAAAAACTGCTAGATACATGAATTTAGTAAAGTCACAGTATACAAAATCAATGTACATATATCTGTGGCATTTCTATATATCAATAATGAAGCAGCAGAAAGTGAAATTAAGAAAATAGTCCCACTTACAATTACACCAAAAATAGTAAAATACTTAGGAATAAACCTAACCAAAGAGTTGAAAAACCTGTACTCTGAAAACCATAAAACACTGATGAAAGGAAATGAAGATGACATGAAGAAATGGAAAGACATTCCATGCTCATGGATTGGGAGAACAAATATTGTTAAAATGTCCATTTTACCCAATGCAATCTACACATGTAATGCAATCTTCATCAAAACACCAACAACATTTCCACAGAGCTAGAAAAAAGCAGTTCTAAAATTTAGAATAGCCCAAGCAATCTTGAGAAAGAAAAGCAAAGCTGGAGATATCACAATTCTCAATTTCAAGTTATATTACAAAGCTGTAGTAATCAAAACACTATGGTACTGGCACAAAAACAGACACACAGATCAATAGAACAGAATAGAAAACCCAGAATTGGACCCACGACTATACGCTCTATTAATCTTTAGCAAAGCAAGAAAAATTATCCAATGGCAAAAAGAGCCTCTCCAACAAATGGTCTTGGGAAAACTGGACAGCAGCATGCAGAAGAATGAAACTGGACCACTTTCTTACACCAAACACAAGAATAAACTCAAAATGAATTAAATGTGAGACATAAGATCATAATAATCCTAGAATAGAACACAGGCAATAACCTCTTTGACATTGGCAGAAGCAACTTTTTTCTATACATGTCTAATGAGGCAAGGGGAAACAAAAGCAAAAATAAACTTTTTGGACTTCATCAAAATAAAAATCTCCTTCATAGTGAAGGAAACAATAAAAAAAAACTAAAAGGCAACCTTCAGAATGAGAAAGGATATTTGCAAATGACATGTCTGATAAAGGGTTATTATTTAAAATATATAATAAATTTATACAACTCAACACCCAAAAAACAAATAATCCAACTTTAAAATGTGCTGAAGACATAAACAGGCATTTCTTCAAAGAAGACAAAAGGATGGCCAACAGACACATGAAAAGATGTTCATCATCACTCATCATCAGGGAAATGCAAATCAAAACTACAGTGTGATATCACCTCACACCTGTCAGAATGGCTACAACATAAGAAACAAAAGATGTTGGTGAGGATGTGGTGAGGATGTGCACTGTTGGTGGGAATGCAAACTGGTGCAGCCATTCTGGAAAACAGTATGGAGTTTCCTTTGTTGTGATCAACACCAGTTGATGTATGGAATTGCTGAGTCACTATATTGTACACCTGAAACTAATATAAGACTGTGTTAACTAACAAACAACAAAAAGAAAATAATTCCTGAAACATTTGAGAAATTTGAACATTGGTAGGGTATTTGATAATGTAAGGAAAAATTGTTCAAATTTTAGATGAGAAAATGCTATTGTGGTTATGTTTAAAGGTTATGTCCTTTAAAGATAGTTTGATATTTGTTATAGGCTCTTTGAAACAACTTTTATCAAGTTGCCACCATGCACACAATGATGCATGTCACAATTGAGCCTAGGGAACTCCCAATCTTTTAAAGGGGTTGCTAGAAAACCTGAATAACCTTTGCTCTGCAAGAGGGTATTATCTTTATTCTTATGGTCAGTATATAAACTTGCCCTCTAATTAAGAGAGACATACTATCCCTAGATTCTAAAGCTGTTTGCTGTAAATCATCCATGAAACATAACCATGGTATACAAATTCCCTGGAGAATTGCCTCCCAACAATTTCTATTTATGGATTCAGTACATTATTTTAATAGTTACAAAATAACATTAATAGTTATGTAACTATTCATACTTTTTATCTCTTGTATTTTTTTATATGTGTGTTTTTGAAAGTTTGTACATTTTATCCACATTTTTATTCTTTTTATTCCTATTATTTTATTTTTTATTCATATATAGGTTATTGATATTATCTCTTTCTTTTAAACAGTATTTCTAGGGGTTTATCAATTTTATTAGTCTTTTCCAAAATGTTTGCCTTTGTGACACCTTTTTATGGTTTTAAAAAATAATTTCATTAATTCATGCTTTTGTCATTACTTTCTTTTATTTTACTTGGATTTTTTTGTTATTGTTTTTATTTTATTTTCACTGTCCTTTTTGTAATTTCTTTTTTTAAATTTTTTTTACGTTTGTTTATTTTGAGAGAGAGGAAGAGAGCGGGCTCATGCGAGTGGGGGAAGGGCAGAGAGAGAACGAGAGAGAGAGAATCCCAAGCAGCCTCCACACTGTCAGCATGAAGCCCAATGTGGGGCTCGAACTCATGAACCACGAGATCATGACCTGAGCTGAAATCATGAGTCAGACGCTTAACCGACCAAGCCACCCAGGCGCCCCATCCTTTTTATAATTTCTTGAGATGGATACTTAGGTTATTAAATTTCAGGGGCGCCTGGGTGGCGCAGTCGGTTAAGCGTCCGACTTCAGCCAGGTCACGATCTCGTGGTCCGGGAGTTCGAGCCCCGCGTCAGGCTCTGGGCTGATGGCTCAGAGCCTGGAGCCTGTTTCCGATTCTGTGTCTCCCTCTCTCTGTGCCCCTCCCCCGTTCATGCTCTGTCTCTCTCTGTCCCAAAAATAAAATAAACGTTGAAAAAAAAAATTAAAAAAAAAAATTTCAGTCTTTATTCTTTTTTAATGTATCCATTCAATGCTATCAGTTTCTATTTAAGGCATAGCTTTAGCTGCATCCCACAAGATTTTTCTGATTATGATAAAAAGCACAGAACATTGAATTTACCATGTTAACCATGTCTAAGTGTACAGCACAGTAGTGTTAGCTATACATATATTGTTGTGCAACAGATCTCTGGAACTTTTCATGTTGCAAAACTGAAAATCTATACCTATGGAACAACAACTCTCCTTTCCCCCTTCTTGCCTCTGGTAACCATATTCTTTTTTTTAAGAGTAAGTTTTCTTTTTTCCCCTGTTTTATTGAGATATAATTAACATATAATACCTGTAAGTGTAAGGTGTACATATAATGATTTGATGTATGTATATATGCTTTATTTTCTAAGAGTTTGACTACCTCAGATACCTCAAAGTAGAATCATACAGTATTTGACTTTTTGTGACTGGCTTATCTTACTTACCATAATGTCCTTGATGTCCATCTACATTGTAACATGTGACAGGACTTCCCTCCTTTTTGTATGTCCAAATGTATATATGTCTATTTGTATATCTTCTTTGGGGAAATATCCTTTCAAGACTTGTATGCATTTTTCAGTTGGGTTATTTGGGGTTTTTTGTTGATGAGTTTAAGAGTTCTTTACATATTCTCAGTATTAACTCCTCATTAATTACATGGTTTGCAAATATTTCCTCCCATTCCATAGGTAGCTTTTCAATCTGCTAATCGTTTCCTTTGCTGTGCAGGAGCTTTTCAGTATGATGTGGTCTCATTGTGTGCTTTTGCTTTTGTCACCTGTGCTTTTGGTATCAGAGCCAAGACATCATTGCCAACACCAACGTTACGAAGTTTTTCTTCTCTGCTTTCTTCTAGTTTTATAGTTTTAGGTCTTAAGTTTAGGCATCTCACAGGTTTTCTTACATAGTTTTTTCATTGTCATTCATTCAAAATAGTTTCTAATTTCAACTGTGATCCTTTCTCTGCCTCATGAGTAATTTCAAAATTAATTTTTTAATTACCAAAACCGTTGGGTATATTCTAACGGAATTTCATCCAAAAAGTGTGAGTTCTAGTACCTCTTCTCATTTAGCAGGAACCAGATTTAATTTTGAACCCCTTAGCTTTGTGATGGTGCCAAAGTTTGGCTCAGAATCTTTGCTTCTCCATTGTCTCTCAATGAAGTAGCAAATCTCCCTAGAAGAAGAATTTCTAAGCACTATTTTAGTTCTTCACTGCTATTTTAGTTCTCTGATGCCTTCAAGCTTCCATTTTTATTTTTATTTTTATTTTATATTTTGTTCACATAACCTAGTTGTTCTCAGTGTTTGGATTGATACAAATAAACTATTGTACTATTTCCAGAAGCAAAATTTCCTTAGATGAAATATATAGATATAGATGATATAGATATAGATATAGATACAGACATATAGATAGAAATATCTAATGTGCAAGTTTAAGTTGTGTGTTATACCTATTATGCAGTTTAAACTATACAGTACTTGGCAGATTACGTGGTTCCTCTCTTCTGCATTTTGGTAGTAAAATCTGATATATATATTCAGGAATGATGTGGCTATATATGGAGGAAGGTAGTTAAATTGACAAAAGGATGAAATTTCACATCTGGGTTGTTATGGTGCAGAGCATGAGAAAATATCAGAGGCCCTGAGAATTCACAGAAATCTTGGGGAGAGTTTTGGATATTCTCAGGATAGGCTTTAAAAAGTTTTTTTCTCTAATTTAAATCTAATGAACATATAGTGTTATATTAGATTCAGGTGTGCAATATAGTGATTCAGCAATTCTATACATTGCTCAGTGCTCATCACAGAAAGTGTTCTGAGGGCAGTCTTTTTTAAGTGTTGGAGGCGACAGGGACATCTGGATGGGATATAGATATATCAAATACAAAGAACTGTGGGATTCAAGTACAAAGAACTGTGCAAGTGTCATGCTACTCAGTTCCTCACCTGTTATTTATCCATGTATTTTTTTTTTATTCTTTTGTTTAGAGCTTGTGGTGACTGTAAACTGTGCTGTGAGCACAACCACAAGAGCAAGGCAAAGCTAGAGGTAATGGGAAACAGAGAGGCTGCTATAACTATGTTAATGAAAAGGTAAGGAGGATGTTGCTAAGTCTGTTTCTGTCAGTTTTGATAAGCCAGCTTATTTTAGCATGTAATAACATCTTCTTATAGTTTAGAAAACACTTTATTACTAAAATTTCTGTGGGAGGGGCGCCTGGGTGGCTCAGTGGGTTGAGCGTCTGACTTCGGCTCAGGTCATGATCTCACAGTCTGTGGGTTCAAGCCCCACATCGGGCTCTGTGCTGACAGTTCAGAGCCTGGAGCCTGCTTCCAGATCCTGTGTCTCCCTCTCTCTTTGCCCCTCTCCCATTCTCACTTTGTCTCACTCTTCTCTCAAAAACAAATAAATGTTAAAAAAAAAAAAACACTAAAATTTCGTGGGAAAAAATTACTTCATTGTTGCTGCTCTTTTGTTTTAAGTTTATTTATTTTTTGAGAGAGAGACAGAGAGCAGTGGAGGGACAGAGAGAGGGAGAGGACAAGAATCCCAAGCAGGCTCCACAATGTCAGTGCAGAGCCCAATGTGGAGCTCAAACTCATGAACCTAGAGATCATGACCTGAGCCAAAATCAAGAGTCAGATGCTTAACTGACTGAGCCACCCAGGCACCCCTATCGCTACTCTATACATTCTAGTGCTAAGTCCCTGTTTCTCATTGAAGCATCTGTATTATTCAGTTTTTTATATTAGTTTTATAATAGCAGAATGGGCCACATACTACAGCACGGCACTGTAGGGGAAGTTATGACTATCAGACTCCTTTAAAAATTGTGTGGACCTGGACAGAAGATACTGTAATAGGCTTAAGATGTTTCAGCACTTCTACCCGGATAGTCAGACTATCGGAAATAATGTTTTAACCAGAGTAATAAAAACTTGGCAGACTCATACTTGAAAAAAAGAATAAGGCTTTTACAAAACTGAATAAGCCATACATAAGACCAAAATTCAGAAGATGCCAATACAAACACACTCACTCTTCCTTTCCCACACACAAAATAATAATCCATTAATAAATAAATCATTGTAATAAAATCGTTCTCTTAACATGGTGCCTATCACTAAAGACTTAATTAAATATTTACCCACTGTGTTCCAGGAAATACATGTTCTATGAGATGTTAATAGAATTCTCAAAAAAATATTTTCTATCCTAACCAGTTTAGGTAGCTATGCATAGTACATCTGCCGCCTGGAAATTCATGATGTACATATTAAATGTTCAGGGAATTCCTACAGTAAAGAGACATGCTTAACTCAGCATTTAACAAAGTTATTTTGACCACTAAAGCATGAAACACTTCTAACACATCACTGAATTGTTCAGTGGGATGTTTTTTGGGAAATGGTAATATACTATCAGGAAATAATTTCTTTTCTTTTTTTTTAAATTTTTTTTAACGTTTTATTTATTTTTGAGACAGGGAGAGACAGAGCATGAACGGGGGAGGGTCAGAGAGAGAGGGAGACACAGAATCTGAAACAGGCTCCAGGTTCTGAGCAGTAAGCACAGAGCCCGACGCAGGGCTTGAACTCATGGACAGTGAGATCGTGACCTGAGCCAAAGTTGGACGCTTAACCGACTGAGCCACCCAGGCGCCCCAGGAAATAATTTATTTTCAAACCCAAACCGGTTAAGAAGAGCTGTTCTAATTTTCTATAACTTCCTGTTTGAGTTTTGGTAGTGTGTGAGTGTCTAGGAATTTGTCCATTTCTTCCAGGTTGTCCAGTGTATTGGCATATAATTTTTCATAGTATTTTTCAATAATCGTTTATATTTCTATGGTGTTGGATGTGATTTCTCCTCTTTCAGTCGTGGTTTTATCTATTTGAGTCCTCTCTATTCTTTTTATGAAGTCTGGCTAAGGATTTATCAGTTTTGTTTATTCTTTCAAAAAACCAGCTCTTAGATTCATTGATCTGTTCTACTGGAGTTTTTTATTTTGGATTCTATATTTTCACTAATCTTTATTTTTTCTCTTCTTCTGCTGGCTTTGGGCTTTCTTTGCTGTTCTGTTTCTAGTTCCTTTATGTGTGAATCAAGGTTCTGAATTTGGGATCCTTCTTATTTCTTGAGATGGCCCTGAATTGCAATGTATTTTCCTCTTAGGACTGGCTTTGCTGCATCCCAAAGGGCTTGGGCTGTCATGTTTTCACTTTCATTCGCTTCCTTATATTTTTTATGAATAATATTTTTTTTTATGAAATTGAATTGGCTATCAAAAATCCCCCAACAAATAAGAGTCCTGGGCCAGATGGATTCCCAGGGGAACTCTACCAAACATTTAATGCAGAGTTAGTATCTATTCTTCTCAAACTGTTCCAAAAAATAAAAATGGAAAGAAAGCTTCCAGACTCATTCTATGAAGCCAGAATTGCCTTGATTCCCAAACCAGACAAAGATCCCACTAAAAAGGAGAATTATAGGCCAATATCCCTGATGAACATAGATGCAAAAAAATTCTCAAAAAGATACTAGCAAATTGAATTCAATAGTATATTAAAAAAATTATTCACCATGATCAAGTGGGATTGATTCCTGGGCTGCAGGGCTGGTACAGTGTTCACAAATCAATCAATGTGATAATCACATTAATAGAAGAAAGGATATGAACCATAGGATTCTGTCAATAGATGCAGAAAACACATTTGACAAAATACAGCATCCATCTAAATAAAAACCCTCAAGAAAGTCTAGATAGAAGAAACATACCTTAACATCATAAAATCCATATATGAAAGGCCCACAGCTAATATCATCCCCAATGGGAAAAAAAAAAAAACAAGAGCTTCTCCCTTGAGATCAGGAACATGACAGGGATGTACACTCTCACCACTGTTGTTTAACATAGTGTTGGAAGTCCTAGCCTCAACAATCAGAAAACAAAATGAAATAAAAGGCATTCAAATTGGCAAAGAAGTCAAACTTTCACTTTTGACAGATGACATGAATACTCTACATGGAAAACCCAAAAAACCCCACCAAAAAACTGTTAGAACTGACACATGAATTCAACAAAGTCCCAGGATATAAAATCAATTGTACAGAAATTGGTTGCATTTCTATACACCAATAATGAAGCAACAGGAAGAGATATCAAGGAATCAATCACATTTACAGCTGCACCAAAACCCATAAAATATCTAGGAATAAACCTAACCAAAGAGTTAAAAGATCTGAACACTGAAAACTAGAGAAAGCTTATGAAAGAAATTGAAGAAGACACAAAGAAATGGAAAAACATTCCCTGCTCCTGGAATGGAAGAAGATATTGTTAAAATGTCAATGCTACCCAAAACAATCTACACATTCAATGCAATCCCAGTCAAAATAGCACCACCATTCTTCTCAGAGCTAGAACAAACAATTGTAAAATTTGTATGGGACCACAAAAGACCCCGAATAGCCAAAGTAATGTTGAAAAAGAAAACCAAAGCTGGAGACATCACAATCCCAGACTTTAGTCTGTACTACAAAGCTGTAATCATTAAGACAGTATGATATTGGAACAAAAACAGACACATAGACCAATGGAATAGAAGAGAGAACCCAGAAATGGACCCACAAATGGATGGCCAACTAATCTTTGACAACGCAGGAAAGAGTATCCTAAAGGGTTAGGATACTAAAGGGTTAGTGTCCAAAATCTATAAAGAACTTACGAAATTCAACACCCGAAAAACAAAGAATCTAGTGAAGAAATGGGCAGAAGACATGAATAGACACTTTTCCAAAGAAGACATACAGATGGCTAACAGACACATGAAAAGATGTTCAACATTGCTCATCATCAGGGAAATACAAATCAAAACACATTGAGATATCACCTCATGCCGGTCAGAGTGGCTAAAATGAACAACTCAGGAAACAACAGATGTTGGCAAGGATGTGGAGAAACGGAACCCTCTTGCACTGTTGGTGGGAATGCAAAATGGTACAGCCATTCTGGAAAACAGTGTTCAGGTTCCTCAAAAAATTAAAAATATTATTACCCTATGGCCCAGCAATAGCACTACTAGGAATTTATCCAAAGGATACAGGAGTGCTGATTCATAGGGGCACATGAACCCCAAGGTTCATAGCAGTGCTTTCAACAATAGCCAAACTATGGGAAGAGCCCAAATGTCCATTAACTGATGAATGGATAAAGATGTGGTGTATACACACACACACATACACATACACACACACACATACACACACACACACACACACACACACACACACATATACACAATGGAATACCACTCAGTGATGAAAAAGAATGAAATATTGCCATTTGCAACAACATGGATAGAACTAGAGTGTATTATGCTAAGCAAAATAAGTCAGTCAGAGAAAGACAAGTACCATATGATTTTACTCATGCGGAATTTCAGAAACAAAACAGTTGAAATATGAGAAGTGAAAAAAAAGAGAGAGGGAAGCAAACCATAATGATAGAGAACAAATTGAAGGTTGATAGAAGGAGGTGGGTGGGAGATGGGCTAGATGGGTGATGGGCATTAAGGAGGACACTTATTGGGATGAGCACTGAGTATTGTATGTAAGTGATGAATCACTAAATTTTACTCCTGAAACCAATTATTACACTATATGTTAACTAACTAGAATTTAAACAAAAAAAATTGGAAAAAGAAGAAGATTGGAGACCCAGCATTATTTTTCCAGGAGTTTTGGGTCTAACATAAATTGAAGGTGTACTCACTACCCCCTCTCTTGTGCCATTCTATCTCCCATGACATTTTGTTTTTTTAAATATTTTATTTTCTTTTTTTAGTTTTGTTTTTAAAAATATTTTTTGATGTTTATTTATTTTTTGAGAGAGACAGAGTCAGAGTGTGAGCTGGGGAGGGGCAGAGAGAGAGGAGGACAGAGGATGCAAAGCGGACTCTGGTGACAGCAGAGAGCCCGACATGGGGCTCAAACCCACAAACTGCGAGATCATGACCTGAGCCCAAGTCAGATGCTTAACCAACTGAGCCACCCATGTGCCCTGATATCTTTAAGTAATCTCTGCCCCCAACAAGGGGCTCAAATTCACAGCCTTGAGATTAAGAGTCATACTCTTTACTGACTCAGCCACCCAGGCACCCCATTAATACTCAGTAAACCGATGGAGAATGGACCCTGATGCTGATTCTGCCAAAAATAATTATGAGACCTTGAGGAATTTGAAACTTCTGAGCTTCTGTTACTTTGTTGATACAATGGAGTTAATCCTGCTTTTTTTTTTTTTTCAACGTTTATTTATTTTTGGGACAGAGAGAGACAGAGCATGAATGGGGACGGGGCAGAGAGGGAGGGAGACACAGAATCGGAAACAGGCTCCAGGCTCTGAGCCATCAGCCCAGAGCCCGACGCGGGGCTCGAACTCCCGGACCGCGAGATCGTGACCTGGCTGAAGTCGGACGCTTAACCGACTGCGCCACCCAGGCGCCCCCTAAAAGGTGATTTTAAAGTAGAGACTATCAGAAGGTTTCCAAACACCTACAGCCTTGCACAGTGAGCTTGCCAGGAGCTCGGTACAGTATGTCTGAAACAAATGCTTAACACCATTGGATCTAATGGCTGTTAGCATGAACAGCATGGACTTGCCAAAGAGCCTTTAGCCTTTGTTGCTTTTCTTGCTCCAAGCTCCAAACTGGTAGCCTTATAGGTTTTCCAACAAATGGTGAAACCAGTATCCCCATATGTTGTATATGCAGCCTCCCAGATCCAGAGACTCACAAAATGTTGTGCCTCATCCTTTGTAGTGGGCCATGTAAGATGCAGAAACTTATATCTCAACTTACGAGGGATATTCCCAATATACCTAAGACGACCAATACCCAGAAACTTCATCTAGTGACAGATCCTTGAAATCCCTTGCCCTCTGGCACATGTGTGTCTTAGGAAGCCATGTAGGTACTTGATAGTTTCTGTTCACTAGATACATTAGTATAATTTCATTAAAGTAATGCAGTAGCATAATGTGATGCAGAGTATCAAGATGATCGAGTTCCCTCTATACCACATTACAACAGAGCTGAAATGAGTTGACATAGATAGTAGGCAGGTCAGTATTCTGCTATCTCTAACATTTGAAAGCAAACTGCATCTTCTTATTTAGCTGACAGTGATGTCAAGAAAACATTTACTAGATGAATAGCTCTATGCCAGGATGGAGGCTATGTTTATTTGCTGCTTTGGGGAGGATGCCACATCCAGAACTGTAACTATAACTGGCATTGTGTCTGTGGAAATCTATACACATGGATAAATAGTAACAAATAATAAATCTTAATGAATTTCTCTCACTGCTAAGTGGATTCATTAGCAAAAGAATGAAGAGCTAGGGGCATCTGGGTAGCTCAGTCGGTTAAGCTTCCAACTTTGGTTCAGGTCATGATCTCACAGTCCATGGGTTCGAGCCCTACATGGGTTCTGTGCTGACAGCTCAGAGCCTGGAACCTACTTCAGATTCTGTCTCCCTCTCTCTCCGCCCTTCCCCTGCTCATGCTCTGTTTCTTTCTTTCTCTCAAAAAATAAATAAACATTAAGAAAAAGTTTTAAAGAATGAAAAGCTCGGGGCGCCTGGGTGGCGCAGTCGGTTAAGCGTCCGACTTCAGCCAGGTCACGATCTCGCGGTCCGTGAGTTCCAGCCCCGCGTCGGGCTCTGGGCTGATGGCTCAGAGCCTGGAGCCTGTTTCCGATTCTGTGTCTCCCTCTCTCTCTGCCCCTCGCCCGTTCATGCTCTGTCTCTCTCTGTCCCAAAAATAAATAAACGTTGAAAAAAAAATTAAAAAAAAAAAAGAATGAAAAGCTCATTTCCTCAAATAGAAATAATACCTGGCCTCTCTTTTCTGAATGCTGGGTTTTCTTACCCAGGGAAGTGTTCATAGTTTGTGGATTTCAGTACTACATTAGAAATAAAGTAAATTATCATATTTGTGGTTGGTGGGGGATGTTAGGATTTGAGGTCAAAAGGAGGTCTGGCCTTACACCAGAAGAGAGTTGGATTCCTTGAGTTAAAAGGATGAATATGTAGCAGTTTCCATAAGAAACAGAGTTCAGTGGCCTATCCAGGGCAGCAAGCTTAGAAATTGCCAAACCTCTGAATGGAGTGGCAGCATGGATCTGGGATAAAGCCACTAAGCCACTAAGTACCCTCATCTCACACAGTGAATGTACTGATGCCCAAGATTGGCACAGGGGAGCCAGTGAAGTTACCCAGCTGAAAATGTTCATAAGAGCTTGCACAGTTAGCATTTTAGTAGTGACTATGGTGGAACCAAACTAGAAGCCAGTTTTTGTGTAATCTTTAAGGGAGAAGAAAGAAAAATCCATGAATAATTACTGGATCTGGATGTCCCATTATTCAGGCAGCCTGCTGCTAAGACAAATTACACTTATTAGTGAGATCCTTAAAGGTATTTTTGTTTGTATATTTATGTTTATAAAGCACATTGAAGCCTTAATGTAAAAGTACATGGAAAGCTGAAGCCTAACCATATTTTCACGGTGCAAGCCTGTGGAGGCTAATGCAGGGTGAGCTTCTAATGAGAGACTCTACTTCATTTCCCTCTCTGGAAGTCTGTCACTCTTGCTTTCATGTTGCTTCCTCACAAGTGTTTTTGTAATGGTCTTAACAGTCTTGTCAACATATCAACGTGTAAATAGTGTGAAAAAGGCACCGCTGTTGGAAGACTATTCAGAGGAGAAGTTGAGGGAGCAGACTCTTTATATCCTTCTGATAGAAAGTCAACAAAATTTTACTTTAACAAAAACTAATACTAAAATTTTTCTTTCATAATTTTTAAAATCACCCTTGCTATGAGCATAGTGCTGCTCAATCAATTCTTAATTAAATGCAGATTTCTCAACACACTTACAGGAGTAACTTGTCCAAGGTCTGTGGTTTTCTACATTATTCTAGCCTGGCACAAAGAAAGCATTCTCTGCTTGCTTTTCCCAGTTGCATAATGGCCAAAAAAGTATCAAGAGAATTTTCTTCAGAATAAAGTTGGAAGCTATGCTTCATTGGATTTTTAAAACAAACTTAAAAACACTGAAGTATTACATTTTTTTTTTAATTTTTTTTTCTCAACGTTTATTTATTTTTGGGACAGAGAGAGACAGAGCATGAACGGGGAAGGGGCAGAGAGAGAGGGAGACACAGAATCGGAAACAGGCTCCAGGCTCTGAGCCATCAGCCCAGAGCCTGACGCGGGGCTCGAACTCACGGACCGCGAGATCGTGACCTGGCTGAAGTCGGACGCTTAACCGACTGTGCCACCCAGGCGCCCCTACATTTTTTTTTTTGACAAAGTCAATGGTTTCTCTCTAATTAGGAAAACAAATGGCACTTTATTTATTTATTTATTTATTTATCTATTTATTTATCTATTTATTTATTTATTTTTAAATTTGAGTATAGTTGACACACTGTTACATTAGTTTCAGGTGTACAAGTTAGTTATTTGACAAGCTTATGCTATATTCACCACAAGTATAGCTACCATCTGTCCCATTACATCACTATTGTAATATCAGTGACTGTACTTATACTCTGCTTTTCATTCCCATGATCTATTCATTCCATAACTGGGAGTCTGTATCTCTCCCTTTCATCCATTTTGCTCAACCACAGATGACCCTCTCCTCTGCAACCATCAGTTTGTTCTCTAGACTTATAGATCCGATTCTGCTCTTTGTGTATTCATTTTTTTTAGATTCCATATGAGTGGAATCATATGGTATTTGTCTTTCTCAGTCTGACTTATTTTACTAAGCATAATACCTTTTAGGTGCTTGCATGTGTGTCATTGTGCCAAATGGCATGATATCATCCTTTTTTATGGCTGTGTAATGTTCTGTTATGTATATATGCCACATTTTTCTTAACCATTTGTCCATTGATGGACACTTAGGTTGCTTCCATGTCTCAGCCATTGTAAGGAATGCTGCAATAAACCTAGGGGTGCATTTAACTTTTCAGGTCAGTGTTTTCATTTTCTCCTGGCAAATACCCAGTAGTGGAATATTGGATCATATGATATTTCTATTTTTAACTTTTTGAATAACCTCCATACTATTTTCCACAGCAGCTGTACCAATTTATATTCCCACAAACAGTATACAAGGGCTACTTTCCTTCCATATCCTGACACTTATTGTTTCTTCTATTCTTCTTTTTTTTTTTAAGATTTATTTTATTTTTATAGAGAATCCAAGAGAGTGAGTTAAGTAGAGGAGCAGAGGGAGACAAAGAGAGAATGTGGGGTTCAATCCCGCAACCTTGGGGTCATGACCTGAACCAAAATCAAGCGTCAAGATGCTCAACCGAGCCATCCAGGTGCTCCTTGTCTTCTTGATTTTAGCCATTCTAATGGGTGTGATATGATAGCTCATTGTGGTTTTGATTTGTGTTTTCCTGATGATGAGTGATGTTGAGCATCTTTTCATGTGTCTGCTGGCTGATCTGTATATCTTTTTTGTAAAAATGTCTGTTCAGATCCTCTGCTCATATTTTAAACAGATTGTTCGTTGTTGGTTTTTGTTTGTCTGCCTGTTTGTTTTGGTGTTGAGTTGTATGAGTTCTTTATATATATTTTGAATATTAATCAAATATTGGATATATCATTTGCAAATAGAGTCTCCCATTCAGTAGATTGTCTTTTAGTGTTGTTGATGATTTCCTTTGCTATCCAAAATTTTTCATTTTAATATAGTTCCAATAGTTTTTTTTTTTTTTTTGCTTTTGTTTTCCTTGCTTTAGGAGATATACCTAGAAAAATATTGCTATGGCTGATGTCAGAGAAATCACTGTCTGTGTTTTCTTCTAGAATTTAGGTCTCACATTTAGGTATTTCATCCATTTGCATATGGTATTAGAAAGTAGTCCTGTTTCATTCTTTTACATGTAGCTATCCAGTTTTCCTAGCACCATTTATTGAAAAGACTATCTTTTCCCCATTGTATATTCTTGCCTCCTTTGTCATAGATTGATTGACCATATAAATGTGAGGTCTCTATCCTGTTCCATTAACCTATGTGCCTATTTTTATGCCATTACCATGCAGTTTTGATTACTAGCACTTTGGAGCATATCTTGAAATCTGTAATTGTGATACCACCAGCTTTGTTCTTTCTCAGGATTGCTTTGGCTATTTGAGGATCTTTTGTGGTTCCATACAAATTTTAGTATTATTTGCTCTAGGTTAATTTTTTTAATGTTTATTTATTTTTTAGAGAGAAACAGAGGACAGAGACAGAGCACGAGTAGGGGAGAGGCAGAGAGAGAGAGAGGGAGACACAGAATCTGAAACAGACTTCAGGCTCTGAGCTGTCAACACAGAGCCCAACACAGGGCTCCAACTCACAGTCCACAAAATCATGACCTGAGCCAAAGTTGGATGCTTAACTGACGGAGCCACTGAGGCGCCCCACTGCTGTTGGTATTTTGATAGGGATTGCATTGAATCTATAGATTACTTTGAGTAATATGGACATTTTGACACTATTAATTTTTCCAATCCATGAGCATGGAATATCTTTCCATTTGTTTGTGTCATCTTCAATTTCTTTCATCAGTGCTCTATAGTTTTCAAAGTACAGTTCTTTCACCTTTTTGGTTAAGTTTATATCTAGGTATTTTACTCTTTTTGGTGCAATTATAAATGGCATAGTTTTTAAATTTCTCTTTTTGCAATTTCATTGTCAATGTATAGAAACACTATGATTTCTGGGTATTAATTTTGTATTCTGCTGCTTTACCTAATTTGTTTATTACTTCTAATAGTTCTTTGGTGGAATCTTTAGGATTGCCTATGTATGGTATCATGTCATCTGTCATTGGTGGCAATTTAACTTCTTTACCAATTTGGATGCCTCTTATTTCTTCTTCTTGTCTGATTGCTATGGCCAGGACTTCTAGTATTATGATGAATAAAAGTGGTGAGAGTGGACATCCTTGTCTTATTCCTGACTCTAGAGGGAAAGCTCTCAGTTTTTCACCATTGAGGATGATATTAGCTGTGGGTTTTTCATATATGGCCTTTATTATATTGAGGTATGTTCCCTGTAACCCCATTTTGTTGAGAGTTTTCACTAATGTTGAATCTTGTCAAATTCTTTTTCTGCATCTATTGAGACCATCATATAATTTTTATCATTTGTTTTATTGATGTGGTGTATGACCTTGATTGATTTGTGAATATTGAAGCATCCGTGCATCCCAGGAATAAATCCCACCTGATTGTGGTGAATGATCTTTTTAATGTACTGTTGTATAAAATTTGCTACTATTTTATTAAGAATTTTTGCATATATATTCATCAGGGATATTGGCTTGTAGTTTTCTTTCTTTCTTTTGTGTGTGTGTGTGTGTGTGTGTCTGTGTGTGTCTGTGTGTGTCTGTGTGCCTTTGCCTGGTTTGGGTATCAGGGTAATGCTGGCCTTATAGAATGTACTTAGAGGCTTCCTTCCTCTTTAATTTTTGGAATAGTTTGATGAAAATAGGTATTAATTCTTTTTTAAATGACTGGTAGAATTCACTTGTGATTTCATCTTGTCCTATACTTTTATTTTTTGGTAATTTTTTTATTATGAATTCAGTTTGGTTACTTATAATTGGTCTATTCAGATTTTCTATTTCTTCCTGGTCTAGTGTTGGAAGATTGTATGTTTCTAGGAATTTGTCCATTTCTTCTAGGCTGTCCAGTTTGTTGGCAAGTGAGTTTTCATTGTATTCTCTTATAATATACATTTTATGTGTATGTTGTCATATTTAAAAACTTTTTATTCATATTTTTCTTATGTCTAATTATGACCATATCTTTTCCACTTAAATATTTCCCTTTAACATTTCTTGTAAGGCTGATTTAGTAATAATAGACTCCTTTATCTTTTGTCTGAGAAACTCTTTATCTCTCCTTAAAATCTGAATGATAACCTTGAAATGGCACCTTATTTAACTCAATAAATGTTAACACTGGAAATCTATTTGTCTGTCTACACTCTCATCTCAGGAGTTGAAGTGATACAAATCCCTAGAGAATTCTTCTTGTTCTAGACCAATGAATACTTAGCACAAGCATATTTAAAAAATGCAGCACTGCCCCAAAAAATAATTCTATAAAAAGTATTTTTTAATCATACTGCCTAATATTCATGGGAATCCAAGAACATTTAAGTCATGACCACAAACTATTCAAGAGCCATGCCTTCCACAAACAACTGAAAACCTGGCATCAATGTCATTACATGGTACAGGCTGGGAGGTTGAGAGGTTTAAAGGAAAAAGGAGAGACTGGAAATGTCAAAATAGCCTCTGTAAACACAGTTTCTTTAATTTACTCCCATTTGTTTTCACTTTTCCACTTGTGGCCTAATAATGATGTAACAGAATCTGGATACATCATTCATCAGAATGACAGGTGAAGATTTTTCCAATGCCTGTGATTTTCAAAAATTAAGAAATAAATTAAACTCTTAGAATATTATACTCTGGTGACTTCTGTAGATCACTTCTGGATACCTCTAAGAGGAATTTGTCTTTTAATACATTTACAGCTTTTTCAAGGAGTCAATACATAGTCCAGGCCTGTGGTCTGGGACACCAGTACATTAGAGCTGCACATAAGCAAATCTATGCATTATTTCTCCCAGGGTAAAAAGTCAGTGTTTAAAATCTTTTTTCTTTTTTTCAGCCAAAATTTAAAGGACTTTATAGCCCTTAAATGTTATAAAAGCAAAAGTATCCTAAAAACAGCACAATGGAAATCAATGGTAGAGGAACTTTTGAATCTACTACCAATAAGAGAACTGTGTGAACAAGTAAAATATGACCTTTTAGGGCTCCTCCATGATTTTTTTAATTAAAGGTTGTCCCAAATGAACTTAAATTAGTGAACTGCATTAGAATCAGCACCTGATGCATCATCACCCCCAGCTTATTAACCAAGAAGTGAGATCCTCAAAGTTTACTTTGGTGCTAACAATATAAAATGTACCTTTGGCAGATGGATACAGGCTACTTCCTTCTCTTAAATATTTATCTTCTCCGTAGTACTCTTGTTAGTTGCAGGTTTTTAAACAGGTTCTTTGTAAAGGAAAAAGACTTTTGTGACGATGATGGTAGTTGACTAGTGTTTTAGGGGAGTTTTCTGTTTTCTCCCCATGAATAGTAATGTTGATTCATGTTGATGTAAGACCCAAAAATAACCCCAAGTTAGCAAATATTTTGTGATTTAAATGAAATCATACAAATTTTATTATTTCTGAATTAGTGATGTAATCCTCTGAAATAAAAATTTTTTAAAAAACAGACAAAATTTCAGTTTCTCAATGTCAGCACAACCATACTCTGCTGTAGTGTCACTGACAACTGCCTGCAATCCCTGATCCCCCACCCCCCAAAAGGGATTATACAAGCCAGTTGTTACTGCACTAAGGAATGCTAACTTTCTCTGTTCATCTTTAGCCATATCACTCTCATTAAGTTTCCGACTCCTGTTGTTAAATAAGTAAGAAATGTAATCATACTCAACAGTAGGTCTGCTAGTGGGGAAAGGGAAGGCAGAGTGGAGGGTGTGCTTCTTCCTACCAGTCTGTAGTCAACCTGAAAAGTGTCAGTTTGTTGGTTTATTGGTTGGATTGTTGGTTTACTATAAAGGACTTAGTAAAAGGAAAATAAAATGTTTTCCAAAGTCAAATATTATGAATTGGGGAAGCCTGGTCTGTGTAGGCAATCTACTTCAACTAAAACAGCATTCCTTTGAGAAAGAGCTGTTACTTTCTCAGAATCATGTCTGTGTGGTTCTAAGAACAGGAACATACGATCCATCCTACTTTTAATATTGGCAAAGCAAGTCTAAATTAAATAAAAACATGTCCACTTACTGTGTTCTTCTCATCTAATATAACCTTTCTAATCAAGCCAATTGCAGAAGGAAGTACAAGTGAAATAAAAAACCAGTACTTGAGTACTTTATGGAACAGGTGGTATGAGAAGATCTGGGAAAATAGTTTGGATTAAGAGCTTATCTTCTTTCTCTTCCCAAACTCCATAATATGGCCACAGAACAATACCAAGAGAGAAAATTCAGAGGGAAAATAGAAAAGGAAACAACATTGGACCAAAGATGTCAACACGTTTGAAGATGGGAGGTGGAAGGAGTGATAGTAACTGAGATGGTTGATATAGGAAGTAGCAACTCCAGGGCACAGAGGAGGAACTGTGATAATCCTGCAGGACATTAGAAAGGCTCAGGATTTGAAGTACTAGGTATTTTTGATGATGAGATCAAGGTGTAAGGCTGAATCCAACAGACAAGTTAAAAGCCTATATTGAAGAAACCAGGTAATTTCCTCCACTTTGTTGATCAGGGCAACTAACCTTCATTCTCCTCACTACCTATGCAGCCACTGTGTCGACCACAGGTATAGCCCCTAGAAGCACTCAATCAGAAAGTCTCCAGGTTTGGAAACATTAGCTGGAACTAGTATTGGAGAAACTTGAGGCTGAAAATGAGATTAAGTGAAATCTGTATAGTGAACTGTAAGACTTCACTGCCTTCTCCCTTTACCTGGCTGATTTCAAATGCTGGGACCCAGAAATAAATTCACCATGTAGGAGACTGAAGAACTCCTCTCTGGAGAAATTAACTGGCCATAAAGAGAAGAACTGGAGACGTAGACCCTAAGGAGTGTCCCAAAGAAAAACAGGCAGCTCAACCTTGGGCCAATCTATGGCCATAACATACATTAGATAAAAGCCCCACCCAAAGACTGAGAACATTCAACCAGAGAGGCAAGGGAGGTGCTGGTTAAGAGCTCAGACTGTGGAGACAACTATCTAGATTCAAAACCAGGCTTCACCCACCCCTCTATTTGGCCTTGGGCTAGTACTTCATGTTTATTCATGTGTGAAATGGGGATAAAAACTGTTTCTTCTCTGAGGCTATTGTTGGGATCTGTAATAGTTTGCTAGGGCTACCAGAGCAAAGTATCACACAATTGATGGTTTAAACAGAAGAAATTCATTGTCTCACTGTTCTGGAGGCTAGAAGTCCAAAATTAAGGAGGTGGTAGAATTGATTCCCTCTGAGGACTCTCTCCTTGGCTTATAGGTGGCTACCTTCACTTTGTATCTTCACGTGGTCTTCCTTCCATATGTGCCTGCGTCCTAATCTCTTCTTCTTACAGAGACATCGGTCATATTGGATTAAGGCCCACTCATATGCCCTCATTTTAACTTAATTACCCTTTCAAAAAATTCTAGCTCCAAATATAGGCACATTCCGAGATACTGGGAGTTAGAACTTCAACATATAAATTTTGAGGGGACACAATTCAGCCTATAACAAGATTAAATATGTTAATTATGGTGAGGGCTTAGGATAATGTCTGATACATAATAAGTGCTATCTAATATCCTTTTGATGCCTCACTCCTAAATAGGAATTAATAGCCAAAAATCACCTCACAGTCTCAGTGAGGCCTCCAAATGGAAAGACTAAGACCAAAAAACATTTTTTAAATGAGAGAATTTGGAATAAACTGAGACAACTCAGAGAACAGAAGAAAAGGTCAAAGAAATGATAATTAACATTGTTAGAGGAATTGGTAAAGGTATTGGGATTAATAAGAAAAGACTAGTATAAAGTAATGGACAACATGAAGAAAAGATAAGAAAATCAAAGTATCAATCCAGGAGATGAAGATGTTCACTCAGGAAACTTGGAAAAGTTCCCATGGGTTCAGCATCTGCCAGGGGAGGGAAGGAAGCAGGATTGGGCAGACCAAGAAGTTGAACTACAGTAAAGTGACAGTAAAGACCAAGCTGATCATCAGCCTGGGATGCCCCCTCAGAACTGTCCTGAATTGGACTAATGAAGCTGGGCCTTTAAAATCTCACACTGATCCAATTGTTGGATGTGGGCTGTCCCCAGGAAAGGGAAATGATCTTGGGTGAGGCAGCTCTTCCCAGCCACTGCTAATGCTCAGAGAAGAGCTCAGCTGAGAGCTGTCAACTGCCAACACTTCCAGCAGCAGGGGATTAAGCACTTCACTTCCAGAGGTGGCCTGAGGAAGCTGGGGGGGGGGGGGGTGATTCCAGGTGGCACAGTGCTGCATGCATTACAGATCTCTAGCCTTTCTTTTATCTCTTCACTCATGTAAAACATAATTTATCATCTGTAGTTTTATTATCATGCATTTGTTATCTTATTGTTTTTTTTTTCCTCGGGTTTGGAGGGTTAATTCTCTTAATTATTGAGTGTTTTCATTCTATGTGTATCATTTCCTCACATGATTTGTACATTTTTCTTATGAGCTAATCTTCAACAGTTTACTTCAGAAAGGCCTGAAGAGGTATTTTGCAGTATCTACCGTTTATGACTCTGTATTTGAGTTCCTTCTTGGTTTCTAGTTATCACAGAGTTTCCTTTCAAGTCTAGGTCTGTTTTATTGTTTGTTTTGTTGTTAGGTTTTATCCAACATTTCTGTGTCTGTAGTGAGAGGGGACTTTTCTCCTCAACTCAGTCCTCAATATTAACAGAAGTTCTCCCAGAGGAGGGCTTAATAGGAACACAAAATAATTTTCAGATTGTTAAAAATTTTTCAGTTATGTTAAGATGTTGCTCTGGATTTATTTCAATAATTAGAAAGCAAAGAAAAATATATAATTCAATTCTAAACAGATAAGAATTTCATTAAAACAAAGTTTCAAAAATTAATAGATGCTACTGATCAGTTGTAATACCATTTGTGCAAGGTTCCTTTGATATTTATCTTAACAATATTGATGTTTCATCATCTACGTATTTAGCTGTTGTAGCCTAAGGCATTTTGTGTTTGAAAAAGCTTTACGGTTTCTCATTTGATGATGTTTTTCATCAAATTGATATTGCCAAAACTTTGCTTGTCAGAAGAAACACTTGAGTTTCACATCATGACAAAATTCATGAAATATGTTGAAATGGGCCCAGTCTTGTTAATCTTATGAAACAAAAATTTCCATTCAAAACTTGAAACCTGGTTTGTTTGAAGTGCTCTTTTATCATATCAATTTTATTGTAGTCCATGACTAAATTGTACATAGATTAAATACTTTAAAGAAATTATATTTTGTCAGTGCATGCATGTATGACATACAAAGCTGCTCATAAGGATTTTATTTTTATTAGAAATCCATGTGCTGGTTAAGATGGCAGAGTAGTAAGGTGCCCTGGGCTTGCCTCATACCTCTAACACAGCTAGATCAACATCAAACTATTTTGAACATCTAGGAAATTGATCTGAGGATTAACAGAACAGTCTGCATAATTTGAGGGAGAGAACATGGCAAGTACATGGTGCAGAGAGGTGAATTGGGGGAGAGAAGAGCCACGGTGCCACAGAGGGGTGGGAGCCCTTTTCACAGAGAGGAGAAAGAGAGGGGAGAGTGAGCAGTGTGTCAGGTTCTCACAAGGAAAGCACTCTCCCTGAAAGTAGCTAGAGAGATAGAGTGAAAACATGCACGGGAACTGCACAATAAAACTATTTTCCAAAAACCATTGATGGGGAAAAAGAGAGAGTTTCAATGCGGCCATTTTTTTTAATGTTTATTTATTTTTGAGAGAGAAAGAGAGAGAGAGTACAAGTGGGGGAGGGGCAGCGAGAGGGGGGCACAGAGGATCTGAAGCAGGCTCTGTGCTATCAGCCTGGCAGTGCTGCAGTGAAGAAGCACGGTAGGGCCCCTGGAATGGGTAGCAAGATCTGATGATTACCTGGGTTGCATGAGGAGAAGTTGTTCCTTTGCTTGGAGTGCATTTGATAGAGGTGATACAGCTTTTCTGTGAGCAAAAGGCCTGGCAGACACCATAGAGATGCCCTGTTCACTGATATAGGAACAAAGATGTCAGCTGAGGGCAGCAAACCCTGGCACCAGCTGTGTGTTTTGATTTACCATAAACTTTGAGCCACTGCTGCTGTGTGGTTTCCGGATGTTTTCTGGGACAAGCCAGTACAAACCACCATGCAGCAAGACCCTCCCCCAGAGGATTAATGCTGTCTGAGCCTCTGGAGTCTCTGAAGTGTGGGGTTTTTGAAACACAATCTGAGATAAAACTCTGGAGGGAGGTGCTGCCTGGCAAGTGGACAGCTCAGATACAGACAGGGGGAAGGCAGGAAACTGACAGAAGCCACAGACACAAGAGGGGTGATTTATTGCATGCTTGTCAGGGCATGAACTTCCTGTTCTGAAGACTAGAGAGTGGGGTGAAGTCATTTTCACCATTAGCCCACCAACACTGATAAACCCCAGTGAACTAAATAGCGCCAACAAGTCGAGAATGGAGCCTACACAAAACCCTGCCCCCCTGTGCCCTGCAGGCACATCTCCACTAGGGCAAGTCATCCTGAGAATCACAGCAGCAGGCCCTTCTCTCAGAAGACCAGCATAAATCCCTTCCACGTGCTTAGTCTACTGATCATAGAGTGCTGCAAAGTTTCAGCTCTAAGTGAAACTGGATCTAGTTTCACTTGGGTTTTTTGTTTGCTCATTTTTTTTTTTACTTCTGTTTTTATTTTTGTGGGTTTTTTCCCCCTTGGATACAGAAAGAGCAACATTTTTTATCTTATTTATTTTATTTTATTTATTTATTTTTAATTGTTTTTCTCTTTTCTCAATTAAGCTTCTCTTAACTAGCAGACCAAACACATTTAGGATCTAGCTTCCTTTATTTGATTTTTTTTTAATTTTTAAATTTTTACTTTATTTTATTATTACTTTTACTTCCTCTAAAATGACAAGAGAGAGGAACTCAACTCAAAAGAAAGAGCAGGAAGAAATGAAAGCCAGAGATTTAATCATGACAGATACAAGTAAGATATCTGAACTAGAATTTAAAATAATAATTATAAGTATTCTAGTTGCACTTGAAAAAAGCATAGAGGGGCGCCTGGGTGGCGCAGTCGGTTAAGCGTCCGACTTCAGCCAGGTCACGATCTCGCGGTCCGTGAGTTCGAGCCCCGCGTCAGGCTCTGGGCTGATGGCTCAGAGCCTGGAGCCTGTTTCCGATTCTGTGTCTCCCTCTCTCTCTGCCCCTCCCCCGTTCATGCTCTGTCTCTCTCTGTCCCAAAAATGAATAAACGTTTGAAAAAAAAAATTTTTTTTTAATTAAAAAAAAAAAAGAAAAAAAAAAGAAAAAAGCATAGAATACACTAGAGAATCCCTTACTGCAGAGATAAAAGAGTTAAAATCTAGTTAGGCCAAAATTAAAAATCCTATAACTAAGATTCAAACTTGAATGGTGCCATGACAGTGAGGATGGATGAAGCAGAGGAATAAATTACTGATATAGAGGATAAAATTATGGAAAATAATGAAGCTGAAAAGAAGACAGAAACAAAGGTAACAGATCATGAAGGTAGTCTTATAGGGAACTTAGTGACTTTTTAAAATGGAATAACATTCATATCATAGGAGTCCCAAAAAGTGGAGAGAAAAAGGGGCAGAAGGTTTATGTAAGCAAATTAGAGCTGAAAACTTCCCTATTCTGGGGAAGACAGATCAAAATCCAAGAAGCACAGAGACTATCCATTAAATTCAACAAAAGCCAGCCATTGCCAAGACATATCATAGTCAAATTCACAAAATACACAGACAAGGAAAGAATCCTGAAAGCAGAAAAGGAAAAAAGTTCTTAACCTACAAGAAAAGATAGATCAGGTTCACAGAAGATGTGTCCACAGAGACTTGGCAGTCCAGAAGGGAATGGCAGGATATGTTCAATGTACTAAATGGGGAAAATATGCGGCCAAGAATACTCTATCCAGCAAGGCTGTCATTCAGAATAGAAGGAGAGATGGAGAGATAAAGATTTTTCCAGACAAATAAAAACTAAGGGAGTTCATGACCACTAAACCAGCCCTGCAAGAAATATTAAGAGGGACTCTTTGAGTGGGGAAAATAAAAAGACCAAAAGCAACAAAAACTAGAAGGATCAGAGAACATCACCAGAAACACCAACTTTACAGGTAAAACAATGGCACTAAACTCCTATCTTTCAATAATCACTCTGAATGTAAATGGACTAAATGCTCCAATCAAAATATATAAGGTATCAGATTGGATAAAACAACAAGACCCATCTATATGCTGCCTACAAAAGATTCATTTTAGACCTAAAAACAGCTATAGATTGAAAGTGAGAGGATGGAGAAATATCTATCATGCTGATAGATGCCAAAAGAAAGCCTGAGTAGCCATACTTATATCAGACAAACTAGATTTTAAACCAAAGACTATAACAAGAGATGATGAAGGGTATTATATCATACTTAAGGGGTCTATCCATCAAGAAGACCCAACAATTGTAAATATTTATGCCCCAACTTAAAATAACCCAAATACATAAATCAATTAATCACAAACATAAAGAAACTCATTGATAATAATACAACAATAGTAGGGGCCTTTAACACCTCACAGCAATGGGTAGATCATCTAAGCAGAAGACCAACAAGGAAATAATAGCTTTGAATGACACAGTGGACCAAATGGACTTAACTGATATATTTAGAAAAAGCCAAAGAATACACATTCTTCTGAAGTGCACATGGAACATTCTCCAGAATAGATCACATACTGGGTCACAAATCAGCCCTCAACAGGTACAAAAGATCAAGACCCTACCATTCATATTTTCAGACCACACACTATGAAACTTGAAGTCAACCACAAAAAAAATTTGGAAAGACCACAAACACTTGGAGGTTACAAAACACCCTACTAAAGAAAGAACGGGTTAAATAGGAATTTAAAGAGGAAATAAAAAGTACATGAAAGCAAATGAAAATGAAAAACATGACAATCCAAAACCTTTGGGATACAGCAAAGGCTGTGCTAAGAGGAAGGTATATTGCAATACAGGCCTACGTCAAGAAGCAAGAAAGGTCTCAAATGCACAACCTAGCCTTACACCTAAAGAAGCTAGAAAAGGAATAGCAAATAAAGCCTAAAGCCAGCAGAAGAAGGGAAATAAGAATACAAATAAATGATATAGAAACTAAAAGCCCCCAGTAGAACAGATCAACGAAACTAAGAGTTGGTTTTTCAAAAGAATTTAAAAAATTGATAAACCCCTAGCCATACTTATCAACAAGAAAAAAGAGAGGACCCAATTAAATGAAATTCATGAAAGAAAGGGGAGAGATTACAACCAACACCACAGAAATAAAAACAAGTATAAGAGAATATTATGAAAACTTATGTGCCAAAAAAACGGGCAATCTGGAAGAAATGTACAAATTCCTAGAAACATACAAACTACCAAAACTGAAACAGGAAGGGGGCACCTGGGTGGCTTAGTCGGTTAAGCGTCCAACTTCAACTCAGGTCATGATCTCATGGCTCGTGAGTTCGAGCCCCACGTCAGGCTCTGTACTGATAGCTCAGAGCCTGGAGCCTGCTTCAGATTCTGTGTCTCATTCCTTCTCTGCCCCTCCTCCACTTGTGCTCTGTCTCTCTCTGTCTCTCAAAAATAAATAAACGTAAAAAAAAAAAAAAAACTGAAACAGGAAGAAATAGAAAATCTGAAAAGATCCATAACCAGCAAAGAAATTGAAACAGTAATCAAAAATCTCCCAACAAACAAAAGTCCAGGACCAGGTAGCTTCCCAGAAGAATTCTACCAAATATTTAAATAAAAATTAATAATTATTCTTCTCACACTGTTCCAAAAAAATAGAAATGGAAGGAAAACTTCAAACTCTTTCTATGAGGCGTGCATTACCTTGATTCCAAAACCAGACAAAGACCCCACTAAAAAGGAGAATTACAGGCCAATATCCCTGATGAACATAGATGCAAAAATTCTTAATAAGATAGCAAATAGAATTCAACAGTACATTAAAATAATTATTTACCATGATCAAGTGGGATTTATCCCTGAACTGCAGGGCTGGTTCAACATTCACAAATCAATCAACATGATACACCACATTAGTAAAAGAAAGGAAAAGAACCATATGATTATCTCAATAACTGCAGAAAAAGCATTTGACAAAGTACAGTATCCATTCTTGATAAAAACCCTCAACAAAGTAGGGATAGAGGGAACATATCTCAACATCATAAAGGCCATATACAAAAGACCCACAGCTAATATCATCCTCAATAGGGAAATATTGAGAACTTTTCCTTTAAGGTTGGGAACAAGACAGGAATGTCCACTCTCACCATTGTTATATAACATAGTACTGGAAGACTTAGCCACAGCAATCAGACAACAAAAAGAAATAAACAACATCCACGTCAGCAATGAAGAAGTCGAATTTTGACTATTTGCAGATAACATGATACTCTATGTGGAAAATCAGAAAGACTCCACCAAAAAATCACTGGGCCTAATACATTAATTCAGCAAAGTCACAATATATAAAATCAATGTACAGAAATCAGTTGCATTTCTATATACCAATAATGAAGCAGCAGAAAAAGAAATCAAGGAATTGATTCCATTTGAAACTACACCAGAGGGGCGCCTGGGTGGCGCAGTCAGTTAAGCGTCCAACTTCAGCCAGGTCACGATCTTGCGGTCCGTGAGTTCGAGCCCCGCGTCAGGCTCTGGGCTGATGGCTCAGAGCCTGGAGCCTGTTTCCGATTCTGTGTCTCCCTCTCTCTCTGCCCCTCCCCCGTTCATGCTCTGTCTCTCTCTGTCCCAAAAATAAATAAACGTTGAAAAAAAAAATTAAAAAAAAAAATGAAACTACACCAGAAACAATTAGATACCTAGGAATAAACTTAACCAAAGAGGTAAAAGACCACTACTTTGAAAAATACAAAACACACCTAAAAGAAATTGAAGAAGTCACAAAGAAATGGAAAAGCATTTCTGTTCATGGTTGGGAAGAAAAAACATTAAAATGTCTCTACTACCTAAAGCAATCTACACATTGAGTGCAATCCCCATCAAAATAGCACCAGCATTTTCACAGAGCTGGAACAAATAATCCTAAAATTTTTATGGAAACATGAAAGACCCCAATAGGCAAAGCAATCCTGAAAAAGAAAAACTAAACTGGAGGCATCATGATTCCAGATTTCAAGCTATATTATAAAGCTGTGGTTATCAAGACAGTATGGTACTAGCACAAAAACAGACATAGATCAATGGAATGGAATAGAAAACCCAGAAATGGACACAAAACTATACGGTCAACTAAGTCATTTATCATTCTTTGATGAAGCAGGAAAGAATATCCAATGGAAAAAAGACACTCTTCAACAAATGGTGTTGGGGAAACTGGACAGGACATGCAGAAGAATGAAAGTGGACCACTTTCATACATTATCCACAAAAATAAATTCAAAATGGATGAAGGACCTAAATGTGAGCCAGGAAACTATCAAAATCCTAGAGGAGAACACAGGCAGCAACCTCTTTGACCTTGGCCGTAACAACTTCTTACTAGATATGTCACCAAAGACAAGGCAAACAAAAGCAAAAATGAACTATTGGGACTTCACCAAAATAAAAAGCTTCTGTACAGCACAGAAATCAATAAAACTAAAAGGCAGTTTATGGAATGGGAGAAGATATTTGCAAATAGCATATCTGATAAAGGGTTAGTATCCAAAATCTATAAAAAAAAAACTTGGCAAATTCAACACCCCAAAAACAAATAATCCAGTTAAGAAATGGGCAGAAGACATGAATAGACACTTTTCCAAAGAAGACATCCAGATGGCTACGAGACATATGAAAGATGCTCAACATCAGTCATCATCATGGAAATACAAATCAAAACTATGAGATACCATCTCACACCTGTCAGAATAGCTCAAATTAACAACACAAGAAACAACAGGTGTTGGCAAAGATGTAGAGGAAAAAGAATACTCTGGCTCTATTGGTGGGAATGCAAACTGGTGCAGCCAATCTGGAAACCAGTATGGAGGCTCTTCAAAAAGTCAAAAATATAACTACCCTACAATCCAGCAATTGCACTACTAGATATTTATCCAAAGGATACAAAAATACAGATTCAAAGGAGTACATGCACCCTGATGTTTATGAAGCATTGTCAGTAATAGCCAAGCTATGGAGAGAGCCCAAAAGTCCATTAACTGATGAATGGATAAAGAAGATGTGGGGTGTGGGTGTGTGTGTGTATGTGTGTGTGTGTGTGTGTGTGTGTGTGTGTGTGTTATGGAAGATTACTCATCCATCAAAAAGAACGCAATCTTGCCATTTGCAATGACATAGATGGAGCGAGAGTGTATTATGCCAAGCAAAATAAGTCAGTCAGAGAAAGACAAATACCACATGATTTTACTCATATGTGAAATTTAAGAAACAAAACAGATGAATGTATGGGAGGAGCAGGAGGGGGAAAAAGAGAGGGAAACAAACCATGAAAGACTCCTAAAGATAGAGAACAAACTGAGGGTTGATGGAGGGAAATTGGTGGGGGATGGGCTCGATGGGTGACATATATTAAGGAGTATACTTATTATGATGAGCACTGGGTGTTGTAAGTAATTGAAGAATCACTGAATTCCACTTCGGAAACCAATATTGCACTGCATGTTAACTAACTAGAATTTAATTAAAATTTGGAAAGAAAAAATAGAAACCCATGTGCCTTCCCTATTTAAATTCCAGCAGGACTGGCCATATAATTTGCAGAGTTTGGCACAGAATAATAATGTGGGGTCTCCTGTTCAAAGAGTATTAAGACTTTCAGTGTAACAATAGTAGAGCATTAAACCAAGCATATACCTTCCAAACACAGGGCCCTGTTTGTACTGTTCCTAAGTCCCTGACTCAGGTATCCTCTCCCAGGCTAAGTCCCACACATGAGAATTTTGGAGTGTTCTTTCTTCATCTGTTCTTTCCCTAACTTGCTTCGTTTTCCTCTTTTTTCACAGCATATACCTTAACTAAAGCATTTTTCCTCCTCCAACTAACCTTTGTCATCTCCAACATCAATTTTCTGAAAAAATACTTCCTTCAGAAACAAACAACCCATAAATGCCACATGTGCTGCTTTTCAAGGATTTCCACAGTCGAAGTTGTCCACCTCAACTCCTATTTAACTGTTCCAAGACCACCCTAACTGATCCACATTTGTTCTCTTTTCAAACTATTATTAAACACCAGGCAAGGTTAACCAGGTGGCAGATTATGATGCCATTACAGGAAGCAACCAGTTCAGAAGACCGTCCAATAACAAAGACAAACATAAAGAGTCAGAAGACAGAGAAAGGGAGCAAGAATTCAAGAGACAGTCCTCTTTCTGTAACCACACAGTGCACTTCCAATGACCATGCATTGTGTACCTGTTTTTTCATAGAACAAGGTTATGATTCTAGAGAGGATAACCTGGAGAATAGAAGTCACAGAGAGGTGCAGTGTATATTAATCAGAATTTGAGCTATCTCACCTATTTGGCTTGATGTTGGTAGGAATGCTCTCCACCATTCATGCAACTTTGACCTGGTTAACTCCTGCTTTACCTTTCAGGTCCCTTGACTGGTGTCACCAAATGAGGTTAGGTGCCCCTTCTATGTGCTTTTATAGCAATGGTGTGCTAGCAAATGTTTACAGCTGGCTCTCTGAGGGAAAAAAATTTGACTTGCAGCAATTTCAGTGGTATAAACACATACCCACTCATGTATTATATAAATACATGTATATATACATCACTATGGTGTGATGTCACTAAGTTCAGAGTTGGAGAAAGATGCACAGTAACACATCATTATATGACAATTCCATCAAACAGATTTATAATAGATGTAAATAACTTCAAGATAATTAGGAAATGATGAATTTTGAGAGTTTATTACCTTTGCTTTTAATGTAATTTATTTAATCGTAAGTTTAAATGATTTAATTTTTTTTTAATTTTTTTTTCAACGTTTATTTATTTTTGGGACAGAGAGAGACAGAGCATGAACGGGGGAGGGGCAGAGAGAGAGGGAGACACAGAATCGGAAACAGGCTCCAGGCTCTGAGCCATCAGCCCAGAGCCTGACGCGGGGCTCGAACTCACGGACCGCGAGATCGTGACCTGGCTGAAGTCGGACGCTTAACCGACTGCGCCACCCAGGCGCCCCTAAATGATTTAATTTTTAATAATGGCTGTATTTAATAACAGCCTGCAAAGTTCCTAGAAATTTTATAATCAGTTCTCACAAACAGATAGGAACCAGTGTCAATGTACCACAGGCCACAGCATCCTGAATTTATTCTTACTTATAATAGCACCTATCATTGTTGATTTTAATTGCTTGTTTAATCGTCTGTCTTCCCTCATAGACTTTTTGCCTGATAAGTACAGACTCCTAACTTGCTGGTGGGCTACCATAGTGCCTGCCACATAATGCTCCAGAAATATGTGTTGTATGAACAAACAAAATGGAGAAATGAATGCCACATGTACCACACTGGGCCACTTTCAGCACCAGCTGCCACCAGTGTACCCTGAGATTTGGATCCCGTTTCAAAGAATCAGCTAAGCATCACCTAACCAATTTTCAATGAGTTAAGAAATCTATAGCATAATTGAATACAAGTAAAGATATTACAGTTTGAATGAATACAGAGTCACACATTCATTCTATGAATATTTTTAAGCACCTACCATCCTTGAGGCACTAGTGATAAGATAGTGAACCCAAGGGGAAATGTCCTACTCTCATACACCTTACATTCTAGTGAAGGAGACAGACAATGAACAAATTAATTAATTAGTGTATAACAAAATTCCAAGTGAGGGTAAGTTCTATGGAAAAGAAAAATAGGGAAGAGGATAAAGAGTGAGAAATGCTAGGGTGATCACCAAAGTTCTCTTGAGGAAGTAACATCTGTTCAGGGGACTTGAGTGAAGTGAAGGAGCCATATGACTATCTGAGGAAACATTCTAGACAGAGCAAAGTACAGATACAAAGGTTCTGTGCAAAATTAGGCAGAGCATGTTGGAGAAATGGAACAGAGGTAAGTATGCCTGGAGTGGAGTAAGCTATGGGGGAGGATAGATGAGATAAGAGAGTAATAGAACACAGGTAGTCTTGACCTACAGGTCAAGTAAAGGATTTGGTATTATATTGTGCATGTGATGCCATTCAGTTGTTAAAAGTACAGTTTAAAATACTTCACCTAAGCAGAGAGAGAGAGAGAGAGAGAGAGAGAGAGAGTGTGTCTGTGTGTCACCCTGGAGGCAGTTACTTAATATACTCTGAGCAGTAATTTATACTCAGGTGCTTTAAGAGTTTAGAAGACCATAATCAGGACTCCACATTCCAGAGTTGTTTCAGCAAGCACTTCAAATATCACTAACTGAATATCCACACAAAGTGTTACAAAACAGCATTAAAGATATTAGAAATAATCTTTCAGGGCACCTGGGTTGGCTTAGTTGGTTAAGTATCCGACTTCAGATTAGGTCATGATCTCACAGTACAGTTTGTGAGTTCAAGACCCACATCAGGCTCTCTGCTGTCAGCACAGAGCCTGCTTCATATCCTCTGTCTCCCTCTCTCTCTGTCCCTCTCCACCCCTTCTCAAAAATAAATAAACATTTAAAAAAGAAATAATCTTTCACTGCATGATTGGTAAAATTTAATAAATATATTTAACTAGAAAGTCTGTATAAGCACTATTGTCCTTGCATGAAAAAAGTGTAAAAGTCTGGCAAGCCCAAGACATCTGACTTTTACAGGGCAAGGCTTTTGACCTGGAGTTCCACAAGGTCCTGTGTCTCCCTACCCCCTCCCATAGCCTACTGCCATGGGTACACATACACCACATAAACTGAACAAAGGACTCTGTTGCCTGATCCTGTTAGAAGTCTGGCTCATCCTACATTGAAATAGTGACATTGAAATAGTGACATGGCTGCCTTAAAGTGAATCTTGCAATGTGGCAAAAGGATAAAAACTAAATGAGATTAAATAACTGCTTTTACACCTGTTTGCTAATAACTGTTTATACATGTGGCAGAATTCTTCCGAACATTCCCAACATCCTACTAGGAAGGGAAACTATGGGGAAGAAGACATATAGCATCATCCACCTCTAAATATAAGTGGAAAATTGAATGGAAAGCCCTAGAAGGATGTTGAGCTGGGTGGTGATGTGCTAAGACTTCTATTTTAAATTCTTCTTTAGTGTAACAATTACTAAGTTTTGAAGATTTTTAAGTGTTCAATAGTAATTAGCCTATAGACTTCAAACTTCTTCACATATTCAGAAATATAATAAATAATCATTCCCTTCTGAGAAGAAAAATGAGCTGAAGAACAATATTAAAACATAATAACAATACTTTGCTATATGGGTGATATGGGTGTTCAATGGAAGCTCATGCTTTTGAGAGCCCTAACCCCTTCCAAATCTAAAAGCGTTTCACATTTTAGTGTTTTTCTATAAGCAAACTTAAAATTTGTTCAGTATGAAGTTATCTATGCTATTATTTTATAATTTACAGAAAACCTCTGTCTCCCGTTAGGCAGATTCAAGTGATAAAAACAGAATGTTTCATTACTATTATCGCAAAACAAATAATTACTATCAAAACACTTTTTTCACTCCTGGTATCTCTGTGTCATGAATTCAGAAAGGACCCAACTGGGTAGATCTGGCTTGGGGGCTCTTAGGTTGATGTAGGCAAACAGTGGTTGGAGCTGGTGTAATTCATGGGAAGTGGAGCAGCTGGGTGATGGTCAGAACTCTCTCTCTCTTTCTCTATCTCTCCCCCATCCCCCTTTCCTCCCTCCCTTCCCTCCCTCTCTTTCTCACACTTTCTCTCTCTTCATTTGGTTTCGGGGTCTCTTCATGTTTCCTCTACCTGGGCTAGTTTGGGCTTCCTTAAAGTATGGTGCCTCAGGCCCAAGGGCAGCTGACTTCCTTGAGAGCAAATCTGCCAAGAGGGTGTGACAGAAGTATGAGGCATCTATAACCTAGTCTCATCGGTCACTTAGCAACACTTCCATCATACTCTCTTCATCAAGGTAGTCACAGAGGTCCCCCAACTTTGAGGAGAGGGAACTTAGGCCCGCTTTGATGAGAGGCATGTCAAGGTCACACTGTAAAAAGAACACTTGGGATGTGAGATGTTATTATCATCTCTGGAAAATACAATCTGCAACACAGAACAACACAGCTATGCTACACACAGACATGACTTCTGTGCCACTCATATCCTGTTTCAGGAATGATCCTATACATTGGAACTTTACCATGTTCCCAGCACTTTCAAAGTGATTAAAATGCCTAATTTAATCTTCACAACACTTCTCTGAGGTAGAGACTACTAATTTTTCCATTTTCCAGAGGAGGAAACCAAGTTTCAGAGAATTAAATAACTTGTAGTGGAAAGTTTCTGCCAATTCTAATAGTGGTATAATTAAAATATAAAACTTTAATAAATCAAAAAACAACAAAAAAATATCCAATGGATAGAAAGTATACTACATATTTAGAAAAATTACATGAGAAAAATAGAAATAATAAACAACTCTATCTTTTTAATTCAAGTATAATTAACATACATGTCATATTATTTCAGATGTACAATATTCAACAATTCTATATATTACTCAGTGCTCATCACAGTAAATATACTCTTAATCTCCTTCACCTACTTCACCCATTCCCCAACCTACTTCTGCTCTGTTACCCACCAGTTCTTCCCTACATTAAAGAGTCTGTTTCTCTGTTTGTCTCTTTTTTTCTTTATTGTTTTTGTTCCTTAAATTCCATATATGAGTGAAATCATATGGTACTTTTCTTCCTTTGACTGACTTATTTCACTTAGCATTATACCCTCTAGATCCATGTATGTTGTTGCAAAAGGCAAGATTTCATTCTTTTTTATAACTGAGTAATATTCCTATATACATACATATATATGTATACCAGATCTTCTTTATCCATTCATTGATCAATGGACACTTGGGTTGCTTCCATATCTTAGATATTATAAATAATGCTACAATAAACAGGGGTGCACATATATTTTTCAATTAGTGTTTTCATATTCTTTGGGTAAATACCAGTAGTGGAATTACTGGATCATATGGTAATTCTAATTTTTTGAGGAACCTCCTCCATACTGTTTTCCAGAGTGGTAGCACCAGTTTGCATTCCCACCAACAGTGCGTGAGGGTTCTCATTTTCTCCATATCTTTGTCAACACTTGTTTTTTTCTTATGTTTTTATTTTAGCCATTCTGACAGGTGTGAAGTGATATTTCATTGAGGTTTTGATTTGCATTTCCCTGATGATGAGTGATGTTGAGCATCTTTTTGTGTCTGTTGGCCATCTGTATGTCTTCTTTGGAGAAATGACTCTTCATGTACTGCACATTTTTAATTGGGTTATTTGTTTTTATGGTGTTGAGTTGTTTAAGTTCTTTGTATATGTTGGATATTAACCCTTTACTGGATATATCACTTGCAAATATCCTCTCCCCTTCAGCAGTTGTCTTTTTTTTTTTTACTTTGGAGTAGTATTGGAGTGCTGGGGCTGCTTGCACTCTACCACAAGTGCCACTTTGGATGGATTCCTGCAGAGGCCAGGTTAGAGGGGACAGGTCCATAGGAGAATATGGGGGTAGGGCATGTTGTTAGCAAGGTAGGTGGAGAGTTTTCACATTGTGCTGCTTCCTGCAGGTGTCTGTATATATATTCTGGGGTGTTGGGGAAGGACATGGTGCCCACCAGCAATTTTGTTCTTAGAGAAGTCTCTCAAACATCCCTGCCCCTCCAGTACACATTCTGAGATTAGTAAGTAAATTTTCCCTTATATCCCAGACATTTTCAAACTGCTGTTTCTATGGTGTATCTCAGTGGAGGTTTTGTCATGCTGCCTTTTCAAGAGTAGGGACTCAGTGTCCTATCACCCTCCAGCTCTCTCAGAGCTGAGCCACTGATTTTTATAGTTCCAGGTTTTAAGCCCTTCTTATTGCAAAGATCTCATGAAGTTAAGTCCTATGGTTTTCATGTCAAATGTTATGGGGATTTGTTTTCCCAGTGTGGGTCCCCCTTTCTTTGTGCTTATAGTATCCCTCCCTCCAGTGGACAGTCCCAAGGATCAGTTTGGCTCCCCACTGCATCTCCACCCTTCCTACCCTCTTCAGTGTGGCCTTTCCCCTACATTTAGCTATGGAGAGTCTGTTCTCTGGGTTATTTACATGTGATGGGTATTTATGTGACGTGGGTGTTATCTAGGTGTATCCATGGGACAAGATGAGTTTAGAATACTAATCCTCCTATTCTGCCATCTTTCCCAGAAGTCTATTTTTTTATATTTTTATTCTGTTGTGTTTTAATAAAATCCTGTTCAGAAATGTGATGTATTAATAATTAATCCCTTCAATGTCATTACTTTCCACGTCTAGAAGTAAGTGTAATGATAATTACGGAATTATTCAGAATGACAAAATCACTTTTCAAAAATCTCCATTTCCTGAGCACTGGAATTAGCCATGGTTTCACCCCTTAAATTCATTTGCTGTGTACACTACTGTAGACATTTTTTAAGCCTATGATCATACAACCTAAAACTAGGTGAAAACTATGGAGAAACTAGACCTTTCACATTAACTGACAAATTCTTGGGAAGATAATTTTCCTTGTCCTGTTGAACTTCTCTTATGGGACGTTTTGTTAAAGACCCATGACCAAAAAAAAAAAAAAAAAAAAAAAAAAATTAAAAAAAAAAAAAAAAAAGACCCATGACCATGAAAAGGAAATTGAACTAATATTTCTAGCCCAGTCTACTCTTATGCTTGGGATAATGATTACAGGAAGAACTATTCACTGGAAAACATTTTGTTCAGAAAGCAACTTCTTCCTTTATCCAAACCACTTGAAGCATAAAAATTGTCGTGTGGATTTTAACATGTTATCTGACTCTACTATTTCTTACAAAATGTCCAGCTCAGGCAATGAAAAATTATTCACATCTAGAATTTATGGGGCACCCCAGCCCTGTGGAATGAGAATGTCTTTAAAACTTGGAGGAGGGTTGGTAAAAGAAAAATCAGGATGAATCTTTTTTCATGTATTGCTTTTAGTATCTGGGTAATGAGAACACTATCAAGGGTAATATTAATGTTACAGCACAATCAGAGGTAATGTTTACATGGGCACCAAGTTGTGAGATGACCCATAAGAGATATGGTATCCCATTAGCAAAACTCTCTCTGATCCTCATCCAAGAATAATTCACTGGATCCTCATTTGTTTATACTGTATCATTATTTTATCTCCTAAAACACTGCATAGTAATCAATTCAAATCCTTGCTAATCCATTTACCCATTGTGTAAACATGAGAAAGTTACTCAGCATTCCTCTGCCTCCATTTTCTTATCTGTACAATGAAAATAGTAATATACTTCACTCATAGAGGTGTTAGGAGGATTTAAGCATGCAGTTAAAATTTCCTATGATTAATACTTGTGTCTCTTTTCCCCATCATGATGACTTTAGAAAAAAAGGAATTCAGAAGAACCACATAATACTCACCAAGCAGTTAACTTAGATATCTATAACACAAGAATTTCTTATCATAGAGAGGTAGACCCAAAATTCTAGTCTTAGTGACATTTTAACTGGGTCTTAAGGATATAGCTAAGAAATGCATAAAGGATAATGTCACCACAATCGAAGGTTTTGTTCCTGAACCACACTTAACCTTATGTTTATTTCTTTTGGCCCTTGGCCATCCTGTTTTAGTCCCTTGCCTCTTCTCCTGGGCTTTTCATCTTGATTCACCTTTTGAACTATTTCTTGGTTCATGGAGTTGCATATATTTCCCGAAACTTTCACCAGCTTTCTGCTTCCTGGAACAATGTCTCAATGATTTACTTTCGTTTGCATTGATGCAGGACTCCTTCCCTTCAGTGCCTCCCACCAACTGCTATGCACCTCCTCCTGCTGTGTATGACCTTGACTGGCATGACTCAATTTTCTCCTTGAAAATTTCTTGTGGTTCATGAGTGCAAGCCCTGTGCCGAGGGCTGCCCAAGGAGGCGTCAATATGTTAACTGAGGTCAATCAGGATGGTAAGGTAACATGCAAAATTAATGAGACTAATCTTAGGGGATTATGAGATTTGGGATAATCCTATCCAAAAAAAAAAAATTCTTTAATTTTTAAAAGAGGAGAAGAGGAGCATAAATAGGGATAGACCTTACAGTATCCAAATATTTGAAGAGAGGACTAAGAATGTTGAGAATTCTAAAATCTCATGACAATTTCAAAAATGGAAGTTTCTTATATCTGCTCTTCTTGCGGAATGAAAAGAGCAGGGACATTAGATCAAATTCACACTCTGTCAATAAACAGCGTGAAACTAAGACATTCTATGAGGCCCTAACCCATAACCTCTCAACTACCTAATATGTTTAATAATGCCTATCTTGCAAAAATATCTAAAAGATCAAAGACAATATAGACCAATTGCTAATAAGAATTTCTTGAATGACTGAGTGCTGAGAGTGAACTTCAATTGAAAAAGAAGGAGAGGCTTTCAGAATGGGAGAGACTGGGAAAGGAGAGGTATGGAGAGTCAGGTTCATTCCTCTGGCTTGTTAATGTTAGGTTAACAGTTATGTACTGGATACCTTTTGTTTGAAAAAAAAATCTTGAGGCCTATATATTAGCAACTGACAAGATATTTCCTGACAGGATATTTCCTCCTGTCTCTGAATTAATATCTCTATAAGTTCTTATTGCAAGTCAAGTGAGTAAACTCAAGAGAAAATACATGAGCTCAAAAACGAAAACCAGGCATCTCAGCCAACTCCACCCATCCAGGGAGGGAACTTCACAATAGATAGTTAGCACTTGGCATATTAGTTTACACTGAATCTCACATTAAGGCAAGACAATTACATAGACTCACTGAGACTTCACACCAATTCCTTCTGTAAAGGTCCAATGAAGTAAGTAGTCAATATTGTGCTGATTTAACATTAGCAGAAAACAGGAACTTAGAGGTATGTATTGCATCTACGCTCCTAAATTTAATGGCGAGTAATCCTGATTAGACTAGTGTCTCAATCTGCATCTTTGTCTTGATAGATTGCCATATAATCGATAATACCCTGGTATATAATCAAGAAAAAATACCCTAGTACACTAATGTGAAAGATACTGGAAAGAATGAAAGTAGACTAAAAAGTTTTTTCTTGGATATTCTAAGTATTTCAGTACCTCTAAAGGTCTTAACTAACATGCAAAACAAATACAATGGAACAGGGTTACTTTTTTTAATACTTTATTTTTCCAGCCAGCTAAAGAAGGATTTCTATGGGGGTGCCTGGGTGGCTCAGTTGGTTGAGCATCCAACTTTGGCTCAGGTCATGATCTCGTGGTTCATGAGTGTAAGCCCGTGCCGAGCTCTGTGCTATCAGCACAGAGCCTGGAGCCAGCTTCAAGTTCTGTGTCTCCCTCTCTCTCTGCCCCTCCCCCGCTCATGCTCTGTCTTTCTCTCTCTCTCAAAAGTAACATTAAAAATGTTTTTAAAAGAAGGATTTCTACATAACAGGTATAGAATTTTCCCTCTAATGACCAGTTTTTGAAGAATAAATTTTTATTTATTTATTTATTTTTTAATTTTTTTTTCAACGTTTATTTATTTTTGGGACAGAGAGAGACAGAGCATGAACGGGGGAGGGGCAGAGAGAGAGGGAGACACAGAATCGGAAACAGGCTCCAGGCTCTGAGCCATCAGCCCAGAGCCCGACACGGGGCTCGAACTCACGGACCGTGAGATCGTGACCTGGTTGAAGTCGGACGCTTAACCGACTGCGCCACCCAGGCGCCCCAGAATAAATTTTAAAAATATTATTGAATTTTGCTTCTAGTAATTACTATTTTAAACAACTGAGTTTTGGGGTCTCAAATACTAATCCTTTTATAATTATAGTCTTTTGTCAGTTTCATTTAGGTTTTCCAGTGTAATTCCCAACTTCTAGATTGGGACTTGGATTATGCAATTTTTGGTCAATTCAGCAAATGTACACATGTGCTGTGGTGAGGGTTTCATCTTCCTAAGCCTATGCTTACGGGCAAGGGAAAAACAAAGTTCTCCAATGAATAAACTGTCATTATCGCTTGGTCATAATGGACTTTCCTAGACTTCTGTTTTATTACTTAAACAGGAAGTTAAAGAGATGAGAGCTTTATTCATAAACCTAACTTTGCATATTGGAAAAAAACTGCATAAACTAGAACCCAAAATAGGTATTTGATACCTTTTTTCTTTAGATCCAAGTTACCTTCCAAATTATTCCTTATTACAGTAAGCAGACTATGTTGATTGTATTTACAAAGAAGCATTCTTTCCATGATTTTCTAAAAAGACAAAAATAAAAGATTCTATAATGGCCAAATTTGAATATAAGTATTTTGATAGTCAACACTATGAACACAATTCACTATTTAAAAAAAAATTTTTTTTTTTACACTTATTTATTTTTGAGAAACAGAGTGAGACAAAGCGTGAGAGGGGCAGGGGCAGAGAGAGAAGGAGACACAGAATCTGAAGCAGGCTCTAGGCTCTGAGCAAGCAGTCAGCACAGAGCCTGATGCGGGGCTCGAACCCACGAACTGTGAGATCATGACCTGAGCCAAAGTTGGACGCTCAACCGAATGAGCCACCCAGGAGCCCCATAATTCACTATTTTAATACATTTATCATTACATGATATTTTATTATATTTATTAAACATATATATTATATATTATATTAAATATATATTATATATATTAAAAGTTATTATAACTTTTTTATAGTTAGCCTTGGCATTAGAATTCAAACCCCTGGAAGGCAGGGGTTTTGTTTCACTGGGTTTTGTTAACCGAATAAATAAATAATTAATTACATAATTAAATAGCACTATTGTGCTATTTAGAAAAAAGGGAACAGTTGCCCCATTTGAGTCCAGCGTCTTGTCCTCTGTAAGCTTTGTGCTATTGTTGTCCATTTGTCAAACTTCACTGCTTTTACTACAGTCATTTGCCTCTCCTCTGCTCATAAACTAGTAACTAAGAAATTGTAATAAGCCACATTTACCTTAGCTGCTCTGGGCCCTCTGAGTGTTTGCAAAATGGTATAGAGTCTCATGGTAGGAGGGAGTCAAGGAGCAGTGATGTGGTAGCAATTCCACAGAATATACAAACAAAATCAGGAGAAAGACAGAAAACTGGGTTTTGGAGACTCCTACTCATCTCCCTTTAGGACAGGGCACATGGTGACTATTATCTTACTCACATCCATGTGCTCTTATTTCTAGTTCTGTAAATGTTGTTCTAAGGTCATCTTTAATAAATGTTCTGTGCGACCATTGCACAGAACACTTGAGTATTTAATTTTCTATTCAAAAACCACAGATGTTTCCAAATGCTAAAGAGGAGGGATTGGTGTCAAAACACAGTGTGTGTTCGGCATAAAGTGCCATAGGTAGGTCAATGAATCCACTATGAAGAAGGATTGCTCAATGCCTATGAACTCAAAATCACACTGATATACTCCTATCTTTCCTAGAAGAATCATGTGGCCATCCCCACACTGGCATATAGACTTGTTCCAGCCAAATGAATTGGATGAGATGGGAATGCCAACTTATTTGAGTCAACAAGTGTTAACTTTGTTCTGGAGGGGAAGAGTATGATCATAAGTTCCCTGAAAGCGTGTGCATGATCATTCACACTTTCCTAAACCTGACTGCATTTATAAATAGTGTTGTTTAAATCTTTTGTTTCCAGAGTTCTCATAATGAAAATTCTACATGGACCCTATCAACCATCCAAGTCATAGCAGGACTTGGTCAGCGCCTGCTACAAAACTGGTGTCCTAACAATGACAGTGACAAAATGGATGTCCACTTAAAAATGAAGCTGGCAGCCTTTATTGCTGGGTTGATATTTGTTAATATGAAGATTGGGACCACTATCCATCAGAAGGAGGGAAGAAAGAGAGAAGGGAGAAAGAGAACAGGAAAGAGTGGAAAAGAAAGAAGGTTTTTATCAATTGTTTTCTATCTAAACTGTTTTTCAAAGTTTCATCTACAGTTATGGAAAAGGTGATGTTGCCCATTAAGACACGTGGTTATTTCCCTAAATAGCTTACAAATTTCCATCTGTCGAAAAATGTCACTTGACTTCAGTAACCTAAAAACTCTTAGGAAATTAGGAAACAGAGGGTACATATGCTGATTGTTACAGTTTCAGACCAAATATTTCCTACATATTGTCCATCTAAATGCAGTGACTTTATGCTGCTGCAGATTTCCCAATCCCAATTATTCTGCTTTTTTTGCTACTAGAGCATATAGACACATTTCTTTTCAACATATATGTGCAGAATGTGCCTGAAAGGAATTTCATATTAAATGTTTTTCTTCCTGTCTGTCAACTCTCCCTATCACTGTTGAGTTTTGTTGTTTTGTTCTTTTGTTTTGTGTTTGTTTTTGTTTTTTTGTCTTCTTGTAAGATAGAACAAGTTACAAGCCAACAGAATTTCTTACATTTAATATAATACATTACTTTATGCATTTATCTCAAATGTATTTCCCATATTTGAATTTAACACAAGCTCTAAAATCACAGGGATCATCTCTGAGTAATACTAACATTTAACCTTTATTGAGGGCTTACTAAATTCCAGGTACTGGCCTAAGCTTTATGAGTGTGTTTAATTCTCACAACAACATTATGTAAGAGATGCTGTTTTTGTCTGTATTTTACAAAAGAGGCCCAGAGAGGTTAACTAGCTCAAGATGCCTCAGTTAGGAAGTGAGCAAGGCAGCGTTGGAACTGAGGCAGCCTGACTGCAGGACCCTTGCCCTTCAGGGTAATGGTATATTGTATAACAGTCAAGCCTTAGAACATTTAAGAAAGACCTTGTCTTCTTTATATTTGATGCCAGAAAGCAGTGAGTGGAACTATGATTTACGCAAATCCTACATCAACATTTGATCTTTTTAAACAATTTAGCTAACAAGGCCCTTAGCTCACCAGGATGTAAGTATTCTGGAGTAAGGCATTTTACACCTGTATATCAAACCAAGGACATGCGATTGCCTTCTCCCTTTCATCAGGTTTGTGCTATCGCTGCCCATTTGACAAAACACACTGCTTTCACTATGAAATGTTTTCCTTTCCTTTGCCAGCAAACACAGCTCACTGAGAGGTTGTGATTGCTACTATTTACAACGTTATAGCAAACATCATTTCCTATATTTAGTACAGTTTATGATTTCACACAAATATCTGCAATGTGTTAACGAACTTCAGGATTCTGAGTAACATTTCTGAGAAAATAGATTTTTTAATCCCCTTTTAATTAAAGTTATTGCCCTTCTCAAAGAAAATAGTTATATTATCTGATTTCATTTCATCTTCCTATAGTCTTTCCCTTATCTCAAAATTCCTTTTTTTCCCATTTCATTCTCCTTTCACTTATATATTTATTTTAAGATTTATTGATCTAGAAATGATACTAACCCCCCTCTATTGAAAGAAAAAAAAGGAAATTGTATGTGTTCACAAAATAAAGGAAAACTTGGTTTGAGGCAAAGACAGTTTCATGCTCTACCAGCCAAAAACTCTCAGGAATCCTCTGCTCTGGAAGACCCCGAGCAATCTCTGATCCATGAAACAGAGAAAGCATTAGTGACAAAGGAACAGGTGTTTATTTGGTTATTTGAAAAGCCCTGAAGATGATGCCAAGGAGAGAGAAATGCGGATCCTTGATTTCTGGATATTCTTCTAATAACTCTCATGTTCCCCAAATCTATCTGGAAAACTAGAAACCATTTGAAGTACATATAACAGAAAGAATTTAACTCGGGGAATTGATACTATGGAAGATGAAAGACTTGAGAAGACAAATAGTCTCCATGAGGCAAAAACATCAGGTAGCCATGGCTCTCCCTAAATCAAGGGAGGGAAAAGGAATGGCATAGCACAGGTCCTGGGACACCACGTGAAAGCTGGGACCCTGAGGAAGGCACAGGCACTGTCAGAGATGCTGCCTTATGCAGGACAAGAGAGAAGGGGTGGCAGTGGGGGAGGGGGGACCCTGGCTTCCCATTAACTAAAACTAGCCAAAGGTGAGCTGACATGAGGGCTTGGTAATGCAGGCTCCAAGGTCATTCCCTCTGACCCAGAGCCAGGCAAGGAGGATGTGAGCCCTGGATCTGTGAGCAATCAGGCCTTGGACAACACACTCCAATTCTCTCTTCCATTTTTCTGTGGCTACACATAGTCATCCTTTCCCCACCAGAAGGCTGTTACTCAATCTAAAAATATGAAACTTTAGAAGTCATGCAGTAACTAACTGGTCAGTCATCCAACTATGTTACATCACTGGGATAAACTTCAAGGAATAATGTGTTTAAAACAGAAAAAAAAATCCACTAAATCAAGGTACAAAGGACCTTGACACAAAGCTCCATCTCTGGGACGTTTATTAAAATTTAGTTGCACATTATTTCCTTATTGAGTTTTGCTTCTCTATTTTCCTGGAATATAATCATAAAGTCAAATTTGGCAAACTTATGTTGGTTAATCACATTCTACAAAATTATATTACTTCTTTATACTTCCACAGAGATATTTCAGTGACTATTTCAGAAGAATAGAAATAATGATAAGGACTCAAAGAAAACAAAAACTCTTTAAAACTATTTTTTTAATTTCTCAATTTTCAAAAATGTTGTCTTAAGCATACTGTGCTTATAATTGTTAAAACCACCCCAAAGTACGGACTTTTGAGAGCTAAGAGACATTCACAACATTTTGATCTGTTTTTATCAGATTTGCTATATTCTTACCTTTAATAATCTCCCCCCCAAATCTTATAACAAGTATTGGCCAAAAAAGGCTTTGAGTTTGGGGCACCTGGGTGGCTCAGTCGGTTCAGCATCCAACTTCTGCTTAGGTCATGATCTCATGGTTTGTGGGTTCGAGCCCTGTGCTGGGCTCTGTGCTGACAGCTCAGAGCCTGGAGCGTGCTTCAGATTGTGTGTCTCCCTCTCTCTCTGCCACTTCCCCATTCACGCTCTGTCTCTCTCTCAAAATTAAATAAACATTTAAAAAAATTTTTAAAAAGAAAAGGCTTTGAATTTTTTGAGGGTGAGAATGGAAGCTTGTTTGATTTTGTATCTCCAGTAGCAGGTGCAGTACCTCACACCCAGCAGGCATTCATAAATGTTGGTTGAATGGATTGGGCCCTGGTAAGAAAGAGAAGAATGAAGATCTTCGGGCATCACAGACAGTCATGAAGTAGAGAGTGATCCTTTTAAAATTCCTTTTTACTATGTAATCCTTCTGCTTGAGAACCTACACTGCTTTTTTCATTGCCCAGAGGATAGATAGAGTTCCAGAAAGAGTACAGGACATCTAGTCAAATGTAAGTTTCAGATAAACAATGAGCAATTTTGTAGTGTATGTCCAAATTCTACAAATATGTGCATATTTGAGACATATGTATAATAAAACATTATTCATTGTGTATATGAAATTCAAATTTAACTGGGCATCTTATATTTTCATTTGCTTAATCTGGCAAATATAGCATAAGATAAAATACAGGGTGCATAGGTAGCTCAGTTGGTTAAGCCTCCAACTATTCATTTCGGCTCAGGTCATGATCTCACAGTTCATGAGATTGAGCCATGCATGGGGCTCTGCACTGACAGCATGGAGCCTGCTTGGGATTCTCTCTCTCCCTCTCTTTCTGACCCTCTCCCACTTGCACACTCTCTCTCAAAGTAACTAAATAAACCGAGGTGTCTGTGTTGGTACCAGACACTTGGTAAAGTGTCTGACTCCTGGTTTTGGCTCAGGTCATAATCTCATGGTTCATGAGATTGAGCCCCTACTTGGGATTCTGTCTCCCTCTCTCTGCCCCTCCCCAGTTCTCTCTTTTTCTCTCTCTCTCTCTCCCTCTCTCTCTTAAAATAAATAAACTTTTAAATAAATAAATAAGTTTTAAAAAACAATAAAGGAGAATCATGCTAAGCACTGCTCACACTCACTCTATTTATAAATAAATAAACTTTAAAAAATTAAATACAAATTTCTGTTTTATCATGGCTTAAAAACAGCTTACTTACCAGATACATTGAACAGAAATGGCCATCCAGTGAAGATAGCCATGCATCACCAAAGGAACAAATACCCATAATTCTTAAAAGTAGCTTTTAAAATTGTTAACAATTTTTCTGAACAAAAAAAGTTAGTTTTGAAGTAAATAAATAATACAATAAATAAATAGGAGAAAAAAAGTCTTTGATGTTCGGGAGAACTGTTTTGAATCTTGATCCTGCAATTAAGTTACCATATGGCACTGGAAAGCCATTTATCCTCTGCAACTTTATAAAATGATTCTAATTACTTTCTTGTCATATTGAGAAGAAAAAGAGATAGGTTAAACTATAAAATTCCTTTACATCCATTTCTTCTCATTTCCTTCCACAGAAGCAATTATTGCTAACTGCTATAGTTTGGATGTTTGTGCCCCCTTGAAATTCATATGTTGAAATCTAATCCCCAAAGTTAAGGCATTAGGAGTTAGGGCCTTTGGGATGTGCTTGGGTCATAAAGGTGGAGCCCGCATGAATGGGATTAATGCCTTTGTAAAAGAGATTCCAGAGAGCTCCCTCACCCCTGTCCTCATGTGAGGACATAGCAAGAAAATGGCTGTCTGTGAAATAAGAAGTGGGCTCTCATCAGACATCAGATTTGCCCATGCCCTGATCTTGAACTTCCCAGCATCCAGAAATGCGAGAAATAAATATTTGTTATTCATGGAGTGTGCTTGTTGTGAAGACCACTGAGTGGTGTTTTAAGTCTTGAATCAGTAAATTGTACACCTGGAACAATATTACACTGTATGTTAACTAACTGGAATTTAAATAAAAACTTTTACAAAGTATTTGTTACTCATAAACCATTCAGTCTATGGTACTCTATTATAGAAGCCTGAATAGATAAAGACACTAACCATTTGATTTGTATCATTGTTATCATTTTGTACATAAATATATGTATATATATATATACACACACACATGTATATATGTATGTATGCACATGATATTTTTTATTTACAAAAATGAATCACATTCCATATATTACACTAAGACTTTCATTTTCATTTAGTCTCAGATGCCTAAAAACACTTTTATTTACTTAATTTTTCTAAATAGTTAAAACACACACATTGTGGCAGGCAGACTCTAAAATGTATCTCCTACGATTCCCAACTCCTGGTACTCATGCCCTTGTGTAATACCCTCCCTTTTACTGTAGAATGGCCTAAATACTTGTTTTAACAAACAGAATGGGACAAAAATGATGTGATGTAATTTTCATGATTAGGTTACATAAAATTTGACTTCCATTTTGCTAGCAGACTTCTGCCTTCTTGGCTTTCTGGCTTTGATGAAGCTGGCTGTCATGTTGGAGACGAATGGGGGTGGGGGGAAGGCTCCAGCCAACAAACAACTAGGAACTGATGTTCTTAGTCCAATAGTACTCAAGGAACTGAATCTTGCCAACAACCATGTAGTTTGGAAGCAGATTCTTCCACAAGCAAGCCCTTTAGGAGAGACTCCAGCCTTGGCCAACACTTCCCTTGCAGCTGTATTAAGACCCTGACACAGAAGACCCAGTTAACCAGGCCTGGATCCCTGACCCACAGTAACTCTGAGTCCATAAATGTATGTTGTTTTAGGCTGCTAAGTTTTTAGTAATTTTGCTGTGTAATAATAGATAACAAATGCATCATGTGTTGCATGCAAAATTTAAAAGCCATTAAATTTAAGTTTCCTTCCCATTTTATCCCTAGCCAATCAGATCCCTTTCCCAGAGGAAAACCCTGTTACAACCATCAATTCAGATCATCAATCTGAAAGCACTTTAAATGTTTAAAAGACAATAAATAAAGTATTAATAGAATTATTCATACTAAGATTCCCAGATTTATAAATGATACTAAGATTTTTGAGGAAGGCAAGAACAGGAATAATTACAGAATTATCTTACATGGGACTATATGGAAATAGCAGAAAAGTGACAGATAAATGACAGATAAAGTGACAGATGAGCCCATATAAAAAGGGATATTTAGGGGCACTTGGGTGGCTCAGTTGGCTAAGCATCCGACTTCAGCTCAGGTCACGATCTCGCAGCTCGTGGGTTTGAGCCCCACGTCGCGCTCTGTGCTGATAGCTCAGAGCCTGGAGCCTGTTTCAGATTCTGTGTCTCCCTCTCTCTCTGACCCACCCCGTTCATGCTCTATCTCTCTCTGTCTCAAAAATAAATAAACGTTAAATAAATAAATAAATAAATAGGGATATTTATATCTGGCAGAAATAACAAGTACATTTACAAAACTGTATCTAGTGAGCTATTGCTTATGACTAGGAAGAGATCCCAAAATCATTAACCACTTAACCTTAATATCATTGGTTCAGTGTCCTATGCTGACTGTAAATCAGAACATTATCAAGATGAGTGAAAACAAAACCAAAAGCATTGTATTGCATGGTTCACAGCCACGTCTATGCATCTGACACTGACTGTACATGGAATACTGTTCATCACAACTCAAAAATGACTTGGTGTAGCCAGAAATGACAGGGTGGGAACTAGGATGAGAGTCTGACTCATATGCTTGAGTTAAAGAATAGACTAAAATAAGAAAGGCTTTTCATCTGGAACAGGTGTGAGCCCTTTTCTGTAAAGAGCCAAATACTAAATATTTTAGGCTTTGCAGGCTCTATGGTCTCTGACCCAACAATTCAACTCTAATGTTGTAGCGCTATATAAATAAATGGGCATGGCTATATTCCAACAAGACTTTATTTACAAAAATAAACTTTGGTGGATTTGCTCCAAGAGCTTACTGGGCCCTTATCTAGAAAATTAAAACAAAGGATATCCAAGACAGCTGAAGTCTTTCACTTTGGCACCTGATTAAAAGACCCAGATGCCACGGTGCCTGGGTGGCTCAGTTGGTTGAGCATCCAACTTCAGCTCAGGTCATGATCTCATTGTTCCCAAGTTTGAGCCCTGCGTCTGGCTCTGCTGACAGCTCAGAGCCTGGAGCCTGTTTCAGATTCTGTGTCTCCCTCTCCGTCTCTGCCCCATCCCCACTCGTGCTCTGTCTCTCCCTCTCTCAAAAATAAATAAGCATTTTAAAAAATCTTTTAATAAAGAAGTTTTTTTAAAAAGACCCAGATGCCAAGAAGAAATCCCCTAGCTCATAATGCTCAATTCCAGTGCTGCATTCTGAACACACTGATTTGACTACTATTGAAGACACTGGTTTTTATTTGAACCAAAACTTCTATTCTGATTTCCAATCTTAGTGATTTTCTGCCCATCCAAAACCTGAGTTGTCTTGGAGCTAAAATAAAGCCAGGTCAAGAATACCCCTTCTTTTCTGAATACCCTGCCTTCTTACCATCCTCCTCCAGCTTCTTGGGAGATTCCAGGATGAGGACAATAGTACCAGATTGGGAAATGTCATCCTTAATAGCCAAACAAATATACACAGTATATATTTTTAATCATATTGACTGCAATCAGTGTTTTTAAGCATTTGATACTAAATTATGTTGTTTCAAAGAAACTAAATGAATATTTATTAACCAATGTATAGAACTAGGCATTTTATATTTTTATACTAAAATTTGTTCCAAAAGTTATAAATTTTATTGATTTCTTAGCATTCGTTCCCAAATCTCTCAAGTATGTATTATATGCTTTTATGTTTCATGGATTTTGTTTAAAAAAAAAACAACTCAAATCCTTTGTGTGAGAGAAAGATCTACACACAGATAGCCATGTGTTCACACATACCTGGTACAATGGGATAAAATTTAACTGATTTTATTTCCTGGTTCTTGTCTTCTAGCTTACATGGATAAAACTTGGAACACACGATAGAACCATAAGAAATAAATCAGTTGCCCAATTTTACAAAAATACTATGAAAGTAAAATGTGTTTTAGGCAAATTAACTTCCTGTGTATAGGATTCTTATCCTTCTTCTTAAAAAGAAAAATAAAATTTTTTTCATTAATTTACGTCCCCAAAGATTATGAGATTTAAATGAAAGTGTGTCATTTTTAACCTTCTAAATTTAGAATGCCATCATCTCTGAGATACAAACTGCATTCTTAAGAGACCAACCTTGATGAAGCAAGATGTATGTTTGAAATCTTACTAGAGGTTAAGACACCGCAATTTTACTTGTGTCTGGACCAACTCCACATAAACAAAAATAAAATGAAACCCCAGTCTGAGATGCTTTGCCACTGTCTAAAAGCAGAAAAAGGCCCCTTGCCTGACCCCAGCCTCCACTTCCTCCCCAACCCAGACAAGTGGGTGTACCAGCTTTGCTGATACATTGTACATGACCTCTTTACTTCACTAAGAACTCTGGCTAACCCCCTGGCCAAGCTACGATCCACAGAACCAAAAGACTGTTATAAGTTGGGGAATATCAGTGAGATATACAGGACAGGGTCAAAACTGCAGCTTCCCACCATAAACAGTATCTAATGTAATCTATGTTTCCTCTAATTATGGTTATGTCCGTATTAGGAGCCATGGTGGAGTGCCTTAAAATTTTTCAAGTGCCTTAGAATTTACCACCCACAATATTTGATCTGGTAAAAGTCACCTAAGACTAAAATTAATCCAAAAACATACTCCCTCCAGGAAATAGAAGTCATCCAAAACGCTTAGAGAACATGACTTTAAATTTTCAAATATCACTAGGTAGGTTGATTTTAACTTCATCTCTACCTTCCCCTGTCTGGCCCCTGGTGAAAAGCAAAAGGTGCTCCAAAAAACAAATGGCCTAATTAAGAAATAAAAGTAAATGATGTTGTGTGAATAATGAGAAGTTGCAAGGTCAGTTTGTTATTTATTTGATGATAGCTTAGCCTCTTTCTTCTCAGAGGCAAGCTAATTTGACAATATTTAATGGAGTTTGTAGTCGAGATAAAGTCGAGATAATAGTCAATAGTCGATAATAGTCGAGATAAAGTCAGGTTCCCTGGTTACCAACATTTGATGCTATCCACAAAAATCTATACCAAAGCTAATTCTCTTTGTGTAAAAGTGAGAAAAACAAAAACAGAGGCCCAAGAGAAACCTGCTTTCCAAATTACTTAAAATATCTATTGATACTCCCTTTGGAATTAAGTGAGATATACACCATCTCCTTCTGGAGTTAAGTGGTCACATCCTTATTGTATAAAATAATCAAATCAAATTTTAACATATTAGTAATGTACATGGACTAATTTAGAGTTTTAGGAATGGGGAAGCAAAAATGAATGAAAAATTCTCCATATAGGTAGAAATTATACTACAAAAATTATATATATAAAGTTAGGGCATGATAATGTAAATCCAGTCTCAAGAGTTTAGTGGTCTGGAGCCTAGCTGCTAACATTCAAAAACTATGGGTTGATCATTATAATGGAATGGAAGGGGTTGCACTAATTAAGGTAAGACCTGCTATTGGAAGACATGTCAGGGACTTGAGGTCATAGAGCACATCGCTGTTTCATATAATATTTATATCAGGGTTCCTGGTCACCAGAGAGCTCAAGCTATCTCCTCCTTGGGTCTCTGCCCTCCAAAAATACTTCATGGTCCTCTTCATTCAGCCAAAGGTGAGGAGGCAGACTGTGGAGGAGGCACAATTAACATTTCAGGCACCATAGCCTGAAAGTAAAGCATGTCATTTGGTTTATGCTCCATTGGCAAGAACTAGTCACATGGCCATGCCTAGATGCAAAGGAAGCTGAAAAACGTAGTTTCAACTGGACAGCCACTTCCCAGCAACTACTCTGAAGAAGATGAATTTTTGGTGTACAGCCAGCAATACCTGTCCCAATTATGGTAGGTGCTATAATGAATCGAAAGGTAGCAAGACATAAGGCTAGCTATGAAATTGTGCCTTTGAATTTTCCCTTTATCTAGGTATATGGTGACTGTTAAAATATGACAAGCAATTCACTCAAAGTTTAGCTAATGAAAACAACTAATATTTTAGGCCATTGTATGTAGTAAGCATGAAGCTAATGATACTAACCCATAATCACTAATCTGTGTGTTTTGAATTGGTGATTCGTAGCAGCATAAGACTAGCCAAGATGTATTGACATCCTCTGACACTGTATGGCTCATAATCATAGCATGACACTAGCTGGTTGGCATGCAGGTAAATAAAGCTCTGCATTTTTATTAGATTTGAGCCTTTAAGAAACAAAACTATTCACTCTCTTTATAAGATTTCTCACCAATATCATGGTAACTTAGAGCTTTCGTTGCATACTTGTTTGTTTTCAACCAAGTTTGGTCAAAGTTGGATGCTCATTCTTTTGATTCACATCTTAGAAGTTAGTCTCTAAACACCAGTTCCTCCTCCATATTGCATCCCAGCATCCCGTAGAAAGCCTTTCCAACCTAGACAGGTGAAACTAGTCACTCCCTTCGCTGGGCCTCTACTGACCCTGGAAAATAGATACTCAGGTTTTTGCAAGGAGTGAATGAAATCATGTATATAGATATGACCACACAGTAATTGGCTTTCATTTAATTATCTGAAAAATTGAGATCCTAATACTGAATTCATGCAGTTGTTAGGAATATTAGATATAATGTGTATTTTAAAATCTAGATATTATAGGTTTCCCATGAAACATACAATTACTGCTACTATTGTTGTTGTTGTTATTGTTATTATTTTGAATATTTTTCCTTTTCACAAGCAAAGGCAGAAGTTCTGGGCTCACTCTTTGTTATGATAGAAAAGGTAAATGCTGAGGGCATAATAATTATGAGGAAGTGTTTCTTAGGGTAAAAATAAGCAGTAGAAATTTGTTATGAGTGAATGGGTTAAAAGAGGACAAAATGTGATCACAAACTTTGATTTTAGATAACTCTTAGATGATTTCATCTCAAATTGAAATTAACAGGTTGTCTAGCCCAGTCACATCTACAGATGCTTGGAAATGAAGAGGATGTGAGTGCGGGAAAGAAAAATCTAAAAACATCTCCAGATTATGGAGAAGCCTGATATTCTGGATCTGTTTGGCAACGAAATTGCCTCCTAAAACCACAGGCGGCATTTTCCAGGAAAGAAACAAGCCAACCTCTTCAGTCACTTTCTCTTCAATCTCCCACTCTCAGTGTAACAGAATCTGAAACAAATTCATGTGACCCACACTGAGAATACGCCTCAAGAAAACACATATTTGGGGAGGTAAGGATAAAAAAATTCACAGAACCTTAAAGATTGAGTCATTAGAATCATTGGTTGGAAGTGATTGACCTCTTAGAAAAAGTTTAATTTTTACTAACATTATTGTAAAATTGTTCTTAACTTTTTATCTATGATTTAAAATATAGGAAAAAAATACATGATAGTCTCCTTTAAAACATATTAAAGACTCTTCAACTTTCACCTGACTGCCAGTTTATTAGAGAAGCTTTGTGTCAAAATCTTCCCTTTCTGGTATTTCATCTGAACTTCTCTTACAATCTCAGTGTCGTCTCTATGTCTACAACTTGTTTTCTCTTCCTATTACAATGTCAATATTTTACTTCTCATGAATTTTAAAAAGATACATAAAATCACAGAATTTTAGAGCTGGAACTGACCTGAAAAAGAATCTAGATTAACTCTATCAAGAAACCTGAGACCCAGACAAGTTAAAGGTATAACAACCCCACAGATAAGGGGGAAAGATCCTGGCTCTTCAGATTCTGCAACGGTGTCTTTAAATGTGTATACGGTCCCTCCCTTATCCGCAAAAATAAACTCCAAGACCCCCAGCAGGTGCCTAAAACTGCGGATAGTACTGAAACCTATAAAAAGGCTATTTTTTCCTATACTTACATACCTATGATCAAAGTTTAATTTAATTACACACAGTAAGAAATTAATAACAATAATAATAAAATAGAACAATTATAATAAATACTGTCATAAAAGCTACGTGAATTGGTCTCTCTCAAAGTATCTCGTACTGTACTCACCCTTCTTGTGATGATGGGAGATGATAAAATGCCTATGAGATGACATGAGGTACACGGGGGAATGACGTAGCATTATGATGTAGAGTTAGGCTCGATTGACCCTCTGATGATTCGTCAAAAAGAGGATTATCAGCCTACAGATGTTGTTGACAGCCGGTAATTGAAACTATGGAGGGGCACCTGGGTGGCTAAGTTGGTTGAGCCTCCGACTTCGGCTGGGGTCATGATTCCATGGCTTGTGGGTTCAGGCCCCTTGTCAGGCTCTGTGCTGACAGCTCAGAGCCTGGAGCCTGCTTCAGATTCTGTGTCTCCCTGTCTCTGCCCCTCTCCCACTCATGCTCTGTCTCTCTGTCAAGAATAAATAAACTTTTAAAAAAAAATTAAAAAAAAAAAAAGAAACTGTGGAAAGAGAAACTGCAGATAAAGGGGGATTACTGTTCAAATTTTTCTAAGAACCCAGCAGTTGTTCTAGCTCCTTAGAGTTGATGCTAAATGCAAGTATTATATGTAGCATCTATAGGATTAAGCATTATTTTATTATTATTATTATTATTATTTTAGAGAGACAGCACGAGCAGGGTGAGGGACGGGGCGGGGGGGGGGGGGGAGAGACAGAGACAGAGAGAGAGAATCTTAAGCAGGCTCCATGCTCAGCACAGAGCCAGATGTGGGGTTCAATTCCATGCCCCTGGATCATGACCTGAGTCAAAATCAAGAGTTGGTGCTCAACCGACTGAGCCACCCAGGCGCCCCTTTGGGATTAAGCATTATATTAAAGGTGTGCCCCTTTGCTCACTTGTTCCTCAAACATTCACTGAGTTGCTAGCAGGAAATGGTGGATACAAACATAAGACCAAGCCCCTGCCTGGAGGGAGTTCACTTAGTGTAAAGAGACAAGCATGTAATGGCAATAAAGTATCATGGGCAGGGTGCATTAGGGGTACAAAAGTGGAAGTGGTTATTTCTATTCAGGTCAAAAAAGGCGTTATAGGGGATGCCTTGATGTTTAATGTGAATTAAGTCTGAAGAGAAAATACTTCACAAGCAGGTGTGGAGGGGACTAAAGAGATACTCTAGACATGGGTGCCGTGCAGTGTGAGCAAAGGTGTGGAAATTTATACCTAGCATAGTACTTTAGGGGCTCCAATGGGTTCTGTGTGCTTGTTGCATGGAGTATAAGGAAGGGAGTCAGTGAAAGATAAGGCTGTAGAGGCAGGAGAACGCCAGTCCTCAGAGGACCTCATGGTCTGTAAAAAATAGCATTCACCTGGCTGGCCCTCTTTGTAGTTTTTTAACTATAGGAATCTTGCCTGTAGTTACGTGTAATCCATTCTGCCTGATAGTGACTTCTAATAGGACCTAGAAGAGATGTTCAATTTGGGACTTTAAAAAGGCAACAGATGGGGCATCTGAGTGGCTCAGTTGGTTAGTCGGTTAAGAATCGGACTCATGATTTCAGCTCAGCTCATGATCTCACCGTTTGTGAGTTTGAGCTCTGTATCAAACTCTGTCTGTGCTGACAGTGCTGAGCCTGCTTGGGATTCTCTGTCTCCCTCTCTATCTCTGCCCTTCCCCTGCTCACATTCCCTCCCTCTCTCCCAAAAATAAACAAATAGACATTTTAAAAAAGGCAACAGAAAATAATCAGGAATGACTCAACTTACATGAGAATTATGTATTTTTTACAATAGAGTTTATTTTTTTTTCCATTCACTGAATAAATATTTGTTGGCACAAAACTATGGGATGACATATGGATTTTCATTTTATTAAAGAATTCAAACATTAAAGGACCATATTTTAATTACTAATTATTTTAAATTATATTTTTAAACCATAAATGTTATGCCATGGAATAGAAACATCAGTGTGAGCTCTTCCTTAATAGGAACTGGCAAAACAAACAAAAGAAAAAACCTTAGTCAGGTGTGGCTAGAAAAATAATTGATTTGACTCCTTTTTTTTTAAGTATTATTTATTGGGGGTGGGAGTAGAGAGATAAGGGGAGCTTATCTGACAGCTGTGCTGACAGCAGAGAGCCTGAGATGGGGCTTGAACCCAAGAACTGTGAGATCATGACCTGAGCCGAAGTCGGATGCTCAACTGACTGAGCCACCCAGGTGACCCTTAACTGCCTTTTTTGTTGTCCAGCTTTTGTCCTATTTCTTCAGATTTTCTTCTTCTGTTCTATTTTAAAATGGTCACTTTTTCATATTAACCTTAAAATGGATTTTCTACCAAAGCTTACTCAAATATCTTACTTTAAATAAAAATTTTCATAAACCGATTTCGAAGAATGCTTTTCTCCCCTCACATTCATTCTGCAGAATGCTAATTACTGGTTGCTAATTGTGGCAAAATGCATCTTCCATACCAACAGGAACCTAAGCTGCTAGACTTTTTATTTGTACATTTCTGCAGCTTTGTCCCCAGCCCTCTTTGGGTCCTCTCTAACTACAAGCTTCTATATTGTTCCCCATACTGCTGCAGGTATAGCCTTCAATGCTGCTGTGATTGAGGTTGGCTGGAAAGAGAGACTTCCTGTTTGAGACCAATCCCAAAATACCCATCCTATTCTAGTGTAGACACAGGGTCTCCAACATATGACTTCCCTAGCCACGGTCCCACTGAGTTTACTATTTAACCTCACTCCCTTAATCTCATTGGCTAAACAAGTTCCAAATTTTTTAGTTGATTCTCATGAATAAAAGTCTCCGTGAGGCTCCATGAGGGTAATAATGGTGTCTTTTTAAGAAAAAAAAATCAATAATTTAAGTCCACTTTAAACACTGTATCATTTAGGGGCGCCTGGGTGGCTCAGTCAGTTGAGTATACGACTTTGGCTCAGGCAGGACCTCATGTTCTATGGGTTCAAGTCCCATGTTGGGCTCTGAGCTGACAGGCTCAGAGCCTGGAGCCTGTTTCATATTCTGTGTCTCCCTCTCTCTCTCTCTCAAAATAATAAACACTAGGGGCGCCTGGGTGGCGCAGTCGGTTAAGCGTCCGACTTCAGCCAGGTCACGATCTCGCGGTCCGGGAGTTCGAGCCCCGCGTCGGGCTCTGGGCTGATGGCTCAGAGCCTGGAGCCTGTTTCCCATTCTGTGTCTCCCTCTCTCTCTGCCCCTCCCCCGTTCATGCTCTGTCTCTCTCTGTCCCAAAAATAAATAAACGTTGAAAAAAAAATCAAAATAATAAACACTAAAAAAAATTTAAAGAATGTATCACTTAAAGAGTGTTAGAATGCCCTCAGAGTCTGTGATAATACTTTAATAGAAAAACACTATCTGATTGGTGAGTATTGGCAAATATTAGATAACAGTATACGATATACTATGAATGCAAGCATAGTGCATTGAATTGAGAAGCACAAACTATGTGCTCAGAATTTATTAAGGATGGAGACTTGAATAGTTAATCACTAACAACTTATTGATGTTTATTTACTCTATAACAATTCTGTGCATCTAAAATGAACATTTTTCTTTTGTTTTAAGTGAAACTAACGTTTGACAATAGACCACTTTTTCAGGAGCTGAATTTCGTTATTCAAGTTATTGAGCAATGGGCTAAAAGTTTTATGATGTTTGTTTCTTATATTTATGAAATGTTCTCATTTCATATCTGAACTTAAAAATAGCTTCCTCTTATCTTCCACCCTTGTGTCCTCTCCTCTAGTAAATAATGCCCCTCTTCCTTAGACTAAAAATGATGAATATTGTGGCTACAGTTCCCAACTTCTCTATGACAGATTAATGATGGTACCAAGATATCAGATTTTTATTTGAACATTGATTCAGGGGGAAAAAAATATTTGCAGAGCTGAAAATTTTTAAATAGTTGATTATACCTTCTAAGAATATAATTAGAAATATCCAAATAAGCTGGAAGTCAGTATTAAAAAATTCCACAAAACAGTGACATCTGGACACTTAAATTTTCCCATTATATGGGAATTTTCATGTAATTCAAGAAAAAAAATATCACGTTCTTTATATGTTCCTCTTATAGTCTTTATATGTCCTCTTATAGTGTCTATATCTTAAAATCACAAATCACTGTCTACATTCCAGTTTAACAACTAAAGTTTTTCCTTTCCACATACAAGATTTACAAGGAATTTGACCAACTTGACCTTTTGATTCTAACAACCAGGCATTAGCCTAATCAAGAACGGAAATAGATCAAGCCTACAGATCAAGCCTCGCTGACCTCAATCGTTTAACATGTTAATTCTGATAGTTGAAAAATCTTATTCAGAAAAAATAAGCATCAGCAGCACGTTTAATTGCAAAAAGCAAGAAGAACGAGCCTCTTCAAAAGTCGGAATGGCACACTATCCACTTCATACTTCACCTCCATTACAAACCACTTTATCTTCTCATCTCTGGAGCATCCCAGACGCATTCTTTAACTGTGAATTCACTAGTCTTTCCTCGGAATCAGTAACCTTTTGAGTGAGTGTGGGAAGTGGGGAAGGAGACAATGGTGTCTACCTGGGGCTGCCGAAAGCAATGACAGAGCAGAACAGGAATGCTTCAGTCCTCTTGGCCTCTGTGTTCCTGGTTATTGTGTTGCAGAGCATTGTTGGGAAATATTTTCTCGTCTGGCATTCCAAGAAATGGAAGGCCCCACAGCTGTTTTATAGTTCTGTCATTAAATACGGGAATGTCCTAGCCTGCCAGAATAAGAAAACTGATAGAACCAGATTTGTGGTCTGAATTCCCTTTCAGAAACGCCATCGTGTGGCACTTTGGAGCAATGACCGGAAGAGTCCTGTGGTGGGTCATATGGTTCATCTCAACCTGGCTAGTCTCCAGCGAAATCTATTCCTATAACTCTCTAAGTTCATATTAAATCATCCCCGTGGGCAGAGAGTAAACCATGGTGAAATCTGTGGAAATCTTGTTGTTTTTAGAATTTGTGAACTTCCCCTCACAAAATTGACAATATGACAAATTTATGTGTGTAATATGTTTAAAGGGAAAAAACAATTTTTAAAAGCAGGAATAAGAAGTCTATTTTGAAACTTTACAACCTGTGTGCTTTATATTTTATAGAGATAGCTGCCAGCTGAATTATTAAAATGTGTGATTAGAGCCCACAAATCAATAATATCAATTCATTTGGGAGACATCCAAAATAGACATACCCTCCCCCCACCAAATGTCCACAAAACCTATGGATTATGGTTATACTAATAACACTGAAAGAAATTACTTAATCCATATTTATATTAAAAGCAGCATTTAGTAATTAAGAGCTGATACCTTAGAACTAATAATAAAAAGGACCATTTATCATTAGTCTCATTTCACACATAATTCTTACAGTGGAGGTGTGAGATAAATGAATAGTGCAATCCCCATTTCACAAGGGAGAAAGGCAGATGAAGTAGTTAAGTAATCTCAAAACAATATTAAATATTTAAAATGGACTCAAAGCTTTGCTACCTCTCATTTCTGTTCCAATATTCAAGCTTCATCTGTAATTCTCTTTCATTTAAACACCTTTTAAATACCCAGTAAAGTTTTTTTTTTAAATATAAAAAATGTTTTTAATTTTATTAAGTAACCGACTTTATACATCCTGGGAGAAAAACTAGAAAAAGATAATTCGTAAGTCAACCCATTCCTGTAGAGATGTGCAAATTACCCTATTGATGTACACAGTTTAAAGACCTTACATCTAGCCTCATTCTAATAACTGATTCCACTTAAAGACATTAAAATCATGACTCCCTGCTCTTCCTAAACATTTCAGTAATAGTTAACACACAAAGTGTTTAAAATATGCATATAATATGTGACAAGCATTGTTAATTTTACACATACTAATTCATTTAAACTTCTCAAAACCCCCATGAGCTAGGTAATAGTGTGTGCATGTGACAGATGAAGAAACAAATACCAGAGGCTAAGTGATCTGCCCAAGGCCAAACAGCTAACTGGTGGCAGGGGGGAGTTAAAGCCACACTCTGGCCCCAGAAGCAGCATTCTCAAGCAGTAACACTGCTCCTAGTCAGAAACTGCCTTACTTCTGTAGCATATAGAGTAAATTACCATTCCTCTATTTTATCTACTGAATTATGAGATTCGTCACCTCCAAACAATTCAAACAGTGTGACAAAAATTCATGTCCTTGAAAGGTCATTGTGAATCCAACTTAATGGGTATAGATTTCTAAACATAGTTTTTAATGTTATTAATGTCATTTGTCTAAATGACAAGTTGTTACATACTTGAAATCACAAAACCGAGCTTGAGTACTGAAGGATGGAAGGAGCCTCTCTGAACTTTTCCTACACCTCAACAGTAGCCTTGCAGCTGTTAAACAAGTATAATTGTGAGGCACATGTGGTTGCATATATTACCTTAATCTGTTGTTTACCCCAAAAGAAACAAAAATCTATTCCATTTCATTTTATTTAGGACTGATTCATATTAATAATTTTTCTTCTAATTTAGAAATGATAAAACTCTTTAAAAGAACTAGTCATTCCTCCCCACTTTTTTAGAGGACCCCTCAATGCCCTTCCATGACGCTGAATGACAAGCCCATAAATGAAAAATCTAGTTAATGATATTGTACGTCAGTAATGTTTTAACTGCAGAGTAGTTTGTGTGTTTGTTTCTTTGTTTTTCTAACCACAAAACCAGAGGGGGAAGTGTGGGAGCAAGTGGGTGGGGCAGTGGCAAAAAAACCTCATGACACATTTCTCCGCCTCCCTGTGTTGGTGGAGAATGTCTGGAGCAGCATTTAAATTCTGGGAGGTCCTGGCTGTCAGCGGCAAGAAGAGAAGGCCAGGACTGCCACACTGTCCGGGACCGGGCTCTCTTCTCAGCAGCCACAGACCAAGGTAAGCCCGCAGTGCACTGTCCTATATACTCAGCTTCGTTTCAGGGCGAAGGGCAAGTGGTAAGGAAGAGTTTAACTGTAAAGCTGTTATGCAGACTTGTTCTTGTCTTTTCATTGAGCATGCCAGATACATTACAGATTTCCTGGAGGAAAGGTGACTGGCTGTTTTGAAAGCCAGTCGTATAGATAACTCAGAAGCACTTTGAGTCCTCAAAAGAACTAACACTATTTCTTCCAATCAGAAAAAAATAAACATTCTATGCCCCTTTCAAATGATTACATATACATTAGTTTTAATGGATAGATGGTTGTGGAAGCATTTAAAAGGAAAAGGATCTTTAGTGGTAATGTAAGCTAATAATAATGCTATTTTTTGATGATTTAATGTATCCATCCTATTTTCAAGGGGGGAAAAAAACCTCCCTGAATATTTTACTTCTGTATTTAGCCGTTAAATTTTTCACCAAAATACTTGTATGACACTATGTAGACTTGTTATCATGAATAGAAAAGCTGTTGACTGTTTTCAGTGTTTTGTTTTTTGTTTCAAATTTCTAGAATGTCTTTCTTAAATAACTGAGTTTTGAGATGGCTTCATTCTACCTAAGTAGTATCTTTTTAATAATTTAAGAATCACATTTAACATGCATGCTTGAAAAATGGAGAAAGCAAGTTTCTTTCTGTAGTGTTATGTTCTTTTTGTGTTTTTCTTCTCTAAGAAATGAGTATACTAACACTAGCTTATTATTTTAATTAAATTACTAATGATCTGTTTGTAGGTTTAGACAGCTGGAGATATCAGGTAGTATTAGTATAATCCCTGGAACTCTAAATTTTAAAGTTAAATATAGACTCGTAACATTCCTCTCTCCCTTACCTAATAGTGAGAGATGGAGAATAGAGGTGGTATTACAAATATTAACTCAAAAGACCATAGTGAATGAAACAAAAGTTTTCTCCAAAAGGAAGAAAATGTCCTACAGAAAATATATTTTATTTGTAATTATTTTGTAATGTGGTAGCAAACAAAGGTATCACCGTTTTACCCAACAAAGACATTAAATATTCCTTACAAAATGTTTTGCAGGAAAAATAACCATGAGAATTGCAGTGATTTGCTTTTGCCTCTTGGGCATTGCCTACGCCATTCCAGTGAGTACAGCTGAATCTAAAGGAAATTTCTCAAAATACATGAATTGTGTGCTCCCATGTGCTAAGAACACATTCACATTGTAATCTTTCTTCATCTTTTCTGTTTCAAAGATTAAACAGACTGATTCTGGGAGCTCGGAGGAAAAACAGGTAAGCATCTTTTAGGTTTATCATGTCCTTAAATTACTTATGCAGTTGTACAGGAGGCACCACAAACATATTTGTTGCCATTTTACTTATTTTCATAGTCATGCTGTTAATTGGTAAGTACCGACTGCCTGCTTTCAACCTAGGCCAGTACTAAGTACAGTTACAGATGGTCCTCAACTTATGATGGTTCAATTTACAAGTTTTCAACTTTATGACGGTGAGAAAGCCATATGCATTTAGTAAAAACCATACTTCAAATTTTGAATTTTGACCTTTTTCCAGGCTAACAATACATGGTACAATACTCCCTTGTAATGCTGGGCAGTGGTAGTGAACTGCAGCTTCCAGCTGGCTACATGATTACGAGGCTAATCACCAATATGCTTTCAACCATTCTGCACCAACACAACTATTCCGTTTTTCACTTTCAGTACAGTACTCAATACATTACATGAGATATTCAACGCTTCATTATAAAATAGGCTTTGTGCTAGATGCTTTTTCCCAACTGCAGGCTATGTAACCATTCTGAGCATGTTGAAGGTAGGCTAGGCTAAGTTATGACACTCGGTAGGTTAGGTGTATTCAATGCATCTCTGTATGACCCACCATATTTTCAACCTGCAATGGGTTTATTGGGACATAGCCCTTTTGCAAGTTAAGAAAGAGTTGGATAGGTTTTAGTAAGTATATGCTCTTAACATCAAATTAGATTTTTTTAATATAATAAAATAATGCTCTAGGCAATTATCACTTATGTAAGATGAATTCTATGAAGTCATGTGCCTTTCTTTCCATGAGTCAACATACCATGCTAGACGTAGAAAACTCCACCCTTTAGTAAGTTTAAAATTTGTCTCACATACTGGATAGTTTGTGTGACTCTAATATTCAAAATATCTTCTAAGATATTTGCTAAGAAGCCCATTATAAAAAGAAAGTCGTTTACACTGTTTAGATCTTGTCAGCTGACTTTAGATAACAATTCTCTACCCAAACAGAAGACCAAATCAAACCCTTTATTATAGCTTTTTGACCAGCACCATAGATGTATGTGCCTCTCCAAAACAGGTGAAACTGTGCCAGCCAAACAACAAATGGGCATTGTCCTGAGGAGCTCAGACAAAAAGGCACAGAGCTCAATGCCAGATGAACAGAATAAAGGCCGTAGAGAGTTGCCTGGGGTCACTGAGAATAGATTGCTTAATGAAGACATTTAGAGAAATATTGCCGTATGCACATTTGGGTGCGCAAGTAGGTGTTATAGGCATGTCCAATTGATTTGAGAAAACAAGTATTGAATCACAATAATAAGCCAGAAAAATTAACATTTCCAGAAAAGATAGAGGTCACACTATTTGAGGCAAGAATTAGTGCTTTTAAGAGAACAAATATGGTACATGAAGCTATGACAGTACAAATTACTAAAGTCAACCTTCCAGAATCCTAGAACCTTAGAACTAGTAGGAAATATGGGAAAGTTAATAGGAAACACCTCTGGAGATGAACACTGGTTATCTGTGAGTGTTAGGACTATTAGGGGGTTTAGTCTCCTTACTTTGTTCATCTATATTGTCTCCATATTACCTTGTTTTAAATCATAAATTGAACTTATAAATACATTCTCTATGAGCCCATATTACATGTCTCATCAGGAAATATATATATTAATTATTAATTATATGTAAGCTCTAACATATTTGTATATAATCTTTATATACATATTTGTATATAATCTTTCCAAGAAGGAAACTTGAACTCATCTAGACCGGTAGTTTTCATATCGTTTTTAGGCAAGGAACCCCTTCTTTCAGCAAACGCTTTCAGAGAAGCCCACTGTGAATCTGCTCTGGTTAGAGCCAGCTGGCTTTGGGGAAACCCCAAGTGCCCCTGACTGGCTGCCTCCCCGCCCCTCCCCCACTCGGTGGCTGGCTGTGAAAGGGACTCTGTGGAACCACCAGGATTCTCATTCTCAATGACAGGGATGTGAAGGGATTGGCTCTGGGTGATACAGCCCATCAGATGACACTTATTCAGAGCAACTTCCGTTCCTCTGCACTAGGATAATCATTTTCCAGATAAATAACTTGGCTAGAGGAAAAACCATTCATGTCTCTGGCACCTTAGAGCAACAGAACTGTGTGCTGATGTTAATATTCTATTTCTGCACCGTCCACTCAGAGAGCAGCTAGACACATGTGGCTATTGAATGAAAAATGTAGCTAGTGCAACTGAGGAACTGAATTTTTATTTTACTTAATTTTAATTAAATAACCACATGTTATATAGCTGGAGGATACCATATCAGACAGCACAGCCTTAGAGAGTTCCCCCTTGTTCCATAGAGGAAACAATGAAGATCACCACTAATTAAGGAACTTCTGCCTTAGCTGTGCTTTATCTGAGAGGAAATTTCAGCTAGCAAGCACAGGACTGCGCAGTATTCAGTATGCACAGAATGCATCAGTGCAAAGAGCCAGTTTGCCTGGATTTGAACCCTGGCTCTGCCACTTTCTACCACTAACCTTCCTTGTGGTTGAGTTTCTCCTGATCTGTAAAATGGGAATAATAATGATACTCATCTCACAGGGCGTTGAGAGGATTAAATGAATAAATATTTGTAAATCACTTTGAAAGAGTGCCTGGCCCACAGTAAGTGCTATGTAAGAGTATATTAAATGAATCTCAGGACACCTGGGTGGCTCAGTTGGTTGGGCATTTGACTTTGGCTCAGGTCATGATCTCACAGTTCGTGGGTTCCAGCCCCTCGTCGAGCTCTGTGCTGACACCTCAGAGCCTGCTTCAGATTCTGTGTTCCCCTCTCTCTCTGCCCCTCCCCAGCTTGGACTCTCTCTCTCTCTCTCAAAAATAAATAAACACTAAAAAAAAATTTTTTTTAAGAGTATATTAAATGAATCTGCAATGCAAATAAATGCTAAAAGAGGTATCTAAAGCTCTGGTTGACCATATACATGCATATTATTCTTATCCATCAAGGTCAGTGAAGTGTAGTTGTTTTTTTCAGCTTATCTCTTAGAGATCCTTTATGTTTCTTTTTTTAATAATGACAAATATGCAACATTTTTTGTAGCTTTACAACAAATACCCAGGTGCTGTAGCTACATGGCCAAAGCCTGACCCATCTCAGAAGCAGACTTTCCTAGCACTACAGGTATTTTTAATTTTAACTAATTGTAAAAATTAAATTTTTCACAATTAGAAAACAGCAACAAGAAGTAGCCATCATGCAGGCCTTTTGGGCCAGTTAAATGGAGCCTTCCGGCCCTTGGGTAAATGTGAGCTTCGGCTAGCAATTGATCTGGTCAAGTGGCTTCCTCCCACTTTAAGCCACCCACTTTTGAGGCTGAAAACTGAGAACTGCTTGGGACAGCAAAGGCTGACTGTTGAATTAAAATGTTAGGCACGTTTGGTGTTCACTGCCTGATATGTGTCCCTCCTTCTTCAGAATGCTGTGCTCTCTGAAGAAACTGATGACTTCAAACAAAAGGTAAGTTCTCACCTCGAATCAGAGGCTGACCATGCCTTAGAGAGATGAAAGAAGCCACTCTTCCTCCGAATGACATTGCCCAGGTTCAAGTCTGACAAGATTCTGTTAGCAAATTTCCCAGTAAATTGCCAGTCTAAAACTTGCTCAGAAGAAAAACATGTATTTACCAAATGTCAGAAATATCGGATTTCTTCAGATAAGTTTAGGGTGGCAGGAAGTGTTTGCCAATGTCTGTTATTTGAAATACTAAGCCTCTTAACATTTTATTTAAGGTATTTTGAAGATGTTTTTTCCAATATCCGATAAGCACCTAATTAATGCCTATGAAAGCCAAGATTTTGTCTCTAGGAACATTACTGTTCCTAACATAACTGTTTATGTGAGAACTATTCTTTTTATTAGGACTATTAATATATTTGCTAAACAGAGAGATAAGTTAAATTTGTTCTCCTTAAGATCTGTTTGAATATGTTAAGAATCTCTAATTAGGAAAGCTACATAAATAACCCAGTATATTTGCGAATCAGAAGTTTAATAGACATTAACTGGTTAATTTAATTGACAGCTTTGAGCTGCAATTTATCCACCTTTTGTTTATCCACGCTAATAAGGAGGTGGTTTTAGGTTTCAGTGCATGCATTAATATATGGGTGCTCCAATATCCTGAGAATTCTTATTTCAAAAAGAACAAATAATCTCACAATTATGTATCTGTATTTATTTCATCATTGAATTTGGTCAGTTAAATAATATCTAATATGAACGAGGAAAAGCAATGTTATTAATTTAAATGTCATACTCACATATATTGCTTGAAATTGTCTATGAAAATAATTGTTTATGGAAAATCAAGCAACACACCTCAAATTATGATTCCATTATCCTTGTGTTAAAACAAAATTGGAAGATACTCACATTTGCTCCTAAAAGTCACTGAGTACATTGTTCTGAATGCAAAGATTCTGAAAACAAAATAGTTTGAAAGACACTGTAAAGACTAAGGGAAAATAAAAACCTTTACCCGAATTTTTCTGGCCATCTTGATTTTTAGGCCCTTGCAAGTAAGTCCAATGAAAGCCATGATGTGGATGATGAAGATGATGAAGACGATGTAGATAGCCAGGACTCCGTTGATTCCCATGACACAGATGACGACTCTAACCAGTCTGATGAATCTGATGAACTGGTCACTGACTTTCCCACCGATGTTCCAGCAACCCAATTTTTCACCCCAGCTGTCCCCACAAGAGACTCATATGATGGCCGAGGTGATAGTGTGGCTTATGGACTGAGGTCCAAATCTAAGAAGTCCCACAGATATGAAGACCAGGTAAATCCTTTAACAGACACATCAGATATTTATGATTAGAGCCCAATTCTAGGAACTCCAGCTGTGCATATGCACATTCATTCATTCAGTTAGCATTATTAATTTATGACTCTAGAACACAAATATTTTTCCCATTGGTGATTTTATGTTTAAGGCCATGCTTATTTCTCCCTAATTTTGCCTCTCAATCACAATGCTCTTTTTCCAAATCCTGGCTATAAAGCATTTATTCTATTCACTTTTTTAGATTAAAGGAAAAAAAAAACTTTGGAAAACAGCAATTATCTTCACAATATAATGGTCATGTTTTGAAGCTAAATACCTAAGATGAATTGGAGAGTGGCAAATGACACTAAATGTGTAGTGGAAGAATCTGTATTTGACACATAGCCTTGCCATTTACTATTCATTTTACTTTTTAACTTTCAATTCATTTTCCCTTTATGTAAAAAAGGGATAATGAGACTTAATTCATAGTCTTCATCATATGCATCATTGATGTACCTGTTAAATTAAAGGAGATGAATATGTGAAAAGGCTTGGCAAAATGCAAAGTAACACGCTAGTCCCGGTTTTTGCTTTGGCCAAATTTAGACAATTTTCAGCATAAATTGGACTAAAAGTTAGGAAGCAGAATTACAACGTGCCCATCCCTGACTATTCATTTCATCTTTCTTCCATTTGTTCTGTGATTCAGTATCCTGATTCTACAGAGGAGGACTTCACATCACTTGTGAAAAGTCAGAGTATGGAAGATGACTTCAACGCCGTCCTCCTTTCCCACACCGTGCGGCGGTCTCCTGACAGGGACAGCCATGTGAAGGACAGTCAGGAAACGAGTCAGGTGGATGACCACAGTATGGAAACCAAGAGCCGCAAGCACTCCAAAGAGTATAAGCTGAAGGCAAGTGATGAGAACAATAAGCATTCCCATGAGATTGGTAGTCAGGAAAGTTCTGATGTCAGCAGTGAGCTTGTTGGCCAAACAGTTCAAAGCAATGAAAAGGAGCTAGTCCAACACCCTGAGAGTGAGGAACAAGATAAACACCTGAAATTTCGCGTTTCTCATGAATTAGATAGTGCATCTTCTGAGGTCAATTAAAAGGAGAAAATGCAGTTTCTTACTCTGCTTTTAGTAAAAAGAAGAAAAATACATGATAGCAAGATGGGAGACAATATGAAATGCTTATTTCTCAGCTTAGTTGGTGAATGTATATGTATATGGATCTGGAAATAGATACTATTTTTGATCATTAGTTTAGTGTGTCGCTTCATGGTAACATCCTTGTAAACTAAAGCTCCAGGGTTTGGTCTATGTTCTTTCCATGTAAGAAATGCAAACTGTCACCGCATTTTAATGTTTGCTATTCTTTTATGAATGGAAATTTATGTAGAAGCAAACAAAATACTTTTACACACTTATAAAAGAGAATATACAATTTTATGTCACTATAATCTTTTGTTTTTTAAATTAGTGTACATTTGGTTGTGATTATATTTTGTGTGTGTGAATAAATCTTATACCTCAAGTATAATGAGAGTTTGGTGGTATCTGTGGCTTTTCTACCCCGCCCCCCCAGCTTTATTGACATAAAAATGACATATAACATTGTGTAAGTTTAAGGTGTACCACGTGATGATTTGATGCACTTATATACTGAAAAATGATGACCACCATAACATTGGTTAACACCTCTATCTCGTCACCTCCTCTATCCTATCACATAATCATCACTTTTTTGGGTGAGAGAGTTTAAGATGCACTGTCTTAGCAATCGGTTGCTTTTCTTATTTTTATTTTTTCCCACAATTGCCCAGCCGTTAACAAGTGTAACTATTTTAATGAACCTGCTAAACTTAGTAGAGAGCAATCTAGGGTCTTCTGGATTAACTGTACAGTTCCTGGCTGAGCTAAAGTTCCTAGTTAAGGTAACAGAATTCAAGTGGGGGGTGATATTCAGCCAGGAATTCTCCAACCATGCAGGACTCCACAGGCCACATACACCCAATGGAGCACCTTTTTCTAATTTTCACAAAGCTGATACGAAAGCTAATGAAAGCCTGTATGCAATATGCAATCACAAATCAATTTTATTGTTTCTCTCACTCACCATTAATTTGCTCAGCAAATTTATTGCTTTCTTGCCCTTGGAAGAAACCCTGATAGATTCCATAGATATTTTTTCCCATAGCTATTTTGATCCCTCGTAGATAACAATCAGTTCCCTTGTACTGGAAAATTCTTAAATGCAGTTTCAGGTAATAATCAAGATTTTCAATTTCATTCAAAACTAAAAGTTCTGGAAGCCTGAAGTCGAGCAAGCATTTTTAGTTCCATGGCTAGCTCCTCTGCTCTTTCTGAAACTAGAAATCCCATTTGGAAATTTAAAAATTCTTTATTAAATAACTTTTAGGACAAAAGGGGAAAAATTAAGAATTTATAAAAAAAATTATATGAAAACACAAAACCAATAGAGTATAGTTAAATCAGTGATCACAGAAAATCCATAGCCTTAAATTGCTGCAGCTACAAACACATTAAAAAAAAGAAAAGAAATTGAGGTCCCATCTTCAAAATTTGAAAAGAGCAAAAGAAACCAGAAGGAAGGAGATAATAAATAAAAGAGCAAAAGTAATGAGGTAGAGAACAGAAAAATAGTAGAAACTAATAAATCAAAATGTTTTCTGTTTGTGAAAAACAACAACAACATAATAGATAAACCATGAACTAACCCAGGGCGCCTGGGTGGTTCAGTCAGTTAAGCATCCGACCTCGGCTCAAGTGATGATATCATAGTTAGGGAGTTCGAGCCCTGTGTTGGGCTCTGTGCTGACAGCTTGCAGCTCACAGCTTGGAGCCTGGAGCCTGCTTCAGATTCTGTCTCTGTCTCTCTGCCCCTCCCCTGGTGGCGCTCTGTCTCTCTCTCTCAAGTATAAATAAAAAATAAACATTAAAAAAAAATTTTAAGTAAAAAAAAATAAAAACCACTAACTAACCCAATAAAGGAAGAAAGCACAAATAAGAAATAAAAACAAGGAGATAACCAATGAAAGGTAAGTTTTTAAATATCGAAAGACTACTTTATACAACTCATACAAATAAAATGGAAAACCTATATGAATTGGATTATTTTCTAAGAAAATACAATTTACCAAAATTGACCTTGCTATACATGGAAAGCATAAATAGACAGATTTCTATAAAGGAAAGAGAAGAAGTTATCAAACAACTAACAGTAAAAATTAGACCCAAATGATTTTACAGGGGAATTCTATCAAATTTTCAAAGTCCAGATAAGCCCAACATCATTTAAATAGTAGCACAGAGGGAAAACTCTCATATGATCTTTATGAAACAAGTATAATTTTAACACCCAAACCTGGTAAATATTACACACACACGCAAACACACATAGACACACACGAGAAAACTATAAAGCAATCTCACTCATGACTAGGAATGGAATAATCCCAAATAAATGTCAGCAAACAGAATCTAAAATCAAGTTTAAGGAGTGTATCATAATTGAGGGGTGAGGTTATTCCCAGACAACGAAGCTTCAATATTAGTAAATACATTAGCAGTTCATCATGTAGTTAGATCTAAGGAGAAAAATGTTGATTAGATGTGTAGATGATAGAAAGGATTTTGTGTTAGTGAGCTACTACTACTGTGAAAATAGTAACAAACACCCCCGATATCTCAGTGGCTTACCACATCAAATATTTTTCTTTTTTTCACTCTCCAGTCTGTGGGTTGGCAAGGGTGGTTATGCTTGAGGCTGCAGGACAGATTCAGGTCTACTCCATATGCTCCTCTATTTGGATCATCAACTACTCAGGGCATGTCTTTCTGATGGTAGAGACAGAAACACAAAAGGGGTGAGTAGAAACATATGATGCTTTGGAATCTGAACTTGACAAACTACCACTGTTGATCAAATGCCATCAGTTAAAGCAAGTCACATGCTCAAACCCAAAACCAGTGTATAGGTAAGTATTCTCTCCCAACAATATATATCATGATAGAAGAAGGGAAAAAAGAAATAATTGTGAACACATAATAAAATGTAGCATAGCTTTTGAAAATTTTAACACTCATTCTTTTTTTTTTATATGAAATTTATTGTCAAATTGGTCTCCATATAACACCCAGTCCTCATCCCAACAGGTGCCCTCCTCAATACCCATCACCCACCCTCCCCTCCCTCCCACC